>NW_017306550.1:278928-352994 GCF_000935625.1 Nanorana parkeri
TACCAGTCAGCCTCGAGCCGCTCGCTGCTGGGCCCCAGCCTCCTCCACCTCCACCGATGGGCCCCCGGTCTCCTTAACCACCGCCGCCGCCATGCCCCGGCCTCCTCGACCTCCGCCGCCACAGGTACTGTTGGGCCTCGGCTTCCTCCACCACTGGGTCCTGGCCTCCTCTTTCATCGCAACCACTGGGCCCGTCCTCCTCCTCCACTGCCGCAGCCACAGCCGTCGGGTCCCAGCCTCCTCCTCCACCATTGCCGCCGCCTAGCCCCCGGCCTCCTGACCAGGCCCCCCTCTGCCCCGGGCCCCATAGCGACCGATACGGTCTCTATGGGGATAGTTACGCCACTAAGGATATCTATTATGTGCTATGTGATTTGAAACATCCTAAATTAGTTTAAGGATAAGTACATTCTGAGTATAAAAACAAACACCCTCCTCTTCGGCCTTGGCAACAGTAAACTCAAGAAGTTTCCATATTTAGGTATTTGTAAATGTAAACTTTTTATCAGGCAGTTAGTATGGAGCCACATCAGCCTTTCCTTCTTTTCCAACTAAACTGCAATCACAGGGTTCAGGGCAATCTGGTTGATACACAGATCACAGTGCAGGAGTGGGGTGGGGATGTCTGTGGAGTTCTTACTTCATCCTTTATCCTACAGATCAGTTTAAAACCATGGAAGATGACTGCTGATAAGCTGCTAAAGGTAAGTGCTATTTGCACAGCAATCTGCCTATTAGGTAGTGCCAAATGCCTTGTTGCTGATGTGTACTAACAAGCATTTTAGAAGGAACCTTTCAATCATACAACAGACTCTAGTTGCACCAAAAGCAATGTATTGGTTACTGATATACATTTTATTGAATGTCAATAAGCAACTATGCTTATAATGCTTGGGCCTGAGGGCTGACATTTTTGCTTTTAGATTTATTTCAGGTCACTGGTTAATCTAGATTTTCAACAGTTTCTAATAAGAGGATGTCAGGCAAAATATGCAATCGCCTCAGTTCACAGTAAGCAACTAAATCCAGTTAGCTCAAACGATTCCCATGTGGATAAGGAATAAGCAAATGCACACACACTCACTAAGCAATTTATTAGGAACACTATATTAATGATACTGGGAAATGTCTCCCTTTGCTCTCCGAACAGCTTCAATTCTCTGTGACATGGGGTTCACATTCCATTGATATACTGATCCATGTTGATATGACTGTACATTTACACTGTGAATCTCCCAATCTACCACATCCCAAAGCTGTTCCATTAGATTCAGATCCAGTGGCTGGCCTACCATCTGTGTGCCGCAGCGGAAATCGGGATTCACTAGACCAGGCTACAGTTTCCAGTCTTCAGTTGTACAGTTTTCGTAAACTTGTGCCCACCGCTTTCTGTTCTTGTCTGAAAGGAGTGGAACTCAACGTGGTCTTCTGCTGTTGTAGCTCATCGGCCTCAAGGTTTGACATGTTGTGCATTCTGAGATGCTTTTCTGCTCACCAGAGTTACCCTAGACTGTCAGCTCAAACCAGCATGGGCATCCTCCTCTGTCCCCTCTCATCAACAAGGGCTTTACTTCTACAAAATTGTCACTCGTTTAATTTGTTTCCGTTTTTCACACCATTATGACTATGAGACTACTATGCATGAAAAAAAAAGACTGGCAGTTACAGAAAAACGTAATCCATCCAGCCTGTCTGGAACCAAAAACCATATCATGGTCAAAATCTATGAGATCACATTTCTGCTTCATATGAACATTAACTTATGCTCCTGACCTGTATCTGCATTATTTTATGCATTGAGTTGTTGCCATTTGATTGGCTAATAATATTAGCCAATTAATTAGCAGGTATACAAGTTTTCCTCATAAATTGTTCAGTGAGGGTATATGTACTTTGTCTTTTTATGGCATAAGAATCTGCTTTTTCAGCTATGTAGAACACGGTGTTGGACAACTAGCCTCTTGAAAGTTGTCAGAAAAATCAATTTCCCTACCTCTGTGGTTAAAATAGAGGCATTAAGGTTGACTTACTAAATAAGTTGAGCATATTCACTTTCAACAGTGATCTACTATTGGAGTTGAGCATGTCCATTTTCAAAGGGATTTAAAAAAACAAAACAGAATTGATCATGTTCACTTTCAAGGTGAATTTGGTATTTGTAAAGTACATTTTTACTTAGTCTAGTTAATGAGTAAACCTGAGTGAGTTGATGTTGACTTCAATTATCCCATCATGTGCAAGGGAAGATCCTGTTTTTTGACGGGCATGGCAAAGGACCAGTACTGTAGCCGTCAATAAAGTGGGTCATTATTCCAATAATAAGGTCTGTTAACACATCTGCCTGTCCAGCAAACAACAGGAATAGGCTGGATAGAGTGCTGCAGACGTCATGCATTGTACATGTTAATGTGCAGCTTCAGACAATGGAGTCAATGAACTGGAAATGCTTTCAAAGTAACCATTCCTCTCTTGTGAAACTGGGCAGTCCAACAAGATTTCATTTAATGTCAATTTAATGTAATTATCAGAGCTAGAATCAATAAGTCTTTCATAGTATGTCTTAGGTAGGACTGCAGCCTCTTTCCACATGATCCTGGGCCACATAGCTTTGTAACAGCTACAGAGGGTAGTGCTCAGAATGTGAAAACATGATTCAAAGCAAATTAGTGCTATACGGGATAGCCTAGAACAGGGGTAGCCAAACTTTGGCCAACCAGCGGTAGTGAAACTACAAATCTCATTATGCATCTACCTCTGGAAAACATGCCTGTGTCTGCCAGAGTCTTCCAATGCCATTTGGGACTTGTAGTTTCACCACAGCTGGAGGGCTACAGTTTGGCTACTCCTGACCTAGAGGTATAACATGAATATCTTGATGAAACTGAAAACCAATTGCCGGGTACGTTGAGTAGTTTGAGATCAATGCCACATTTTCATGGATCTTTTAATGGCCACAATAGACAAAAATCACAATTTAATTTCAGATTTACTTTTATTGAATAGCTTGTGTATAAACAGAGGCTAAAAATGTTTTTTGAATATTTTAACAAATACAATATAATTCCCTTTTTAAATATTTTTTTATTCATTTTAGAAAACAAAAAGCAAAAAAAAACAGGAATCTATCTGATGCTCTTTCCTACCACTAAAATAGGGAGAAATGAAAACACATTTGCTTCTGTCGTGGGAGCCAAACCAATTCATCTTGTGTTTGCGGCTCCCAGGATCTTCCTGTACAAGAGAGCAGTGACCACTTCCCCCAACAATGTATACAGGACAGAGCAAAGTATGTCACAAAACATGAAATATTGCTGGGTCGATATAAAAGTTAAAACTCATTATACTGGGTTGAAGATCTAAAAAGTACCAAACGATTTAACTATCTGAAGCTTTGCAAAAATGTTAAAACTGCTATTCAGTGCAAGTTCCCAATAAATTGACTATAAGCTGCATAATCATGGAATGAATTGGTCCTGAAGCACGAGATTAAAATTCAGTAGTCACTAAGCCCTACCAAATAGTGAACAATCATTTTTCTACATTAGAACATTCAGGTGGATTGGGGCTCCGCGCTGTACACACAATGCACATTAAAGCCTCAAGATGTGCTCAGCAGCTTCCCATGTGTAAAATGCCAAGGGCAGCCTTACGTCATGGCACATCATCCACATGAATCACACGTCTCAACCTTCATAGTCCTCATGTACATGTTTGACACTAGACCCCAGGGAAGTAAATAGCATAGAGGAATCTCATCCATGTTTCTGGCAGTGAAATCCTGTAATCCAATGTGTAAAAGCACCTGAACACAGAGACCAGCTCCGCTTTCAATATGTTGCATTGTCCAGGACATTACTCCGGCAAATGCTGGGACATGGTGATGAAGGTTTATAAAAAGTTACTTTATGGCTTCAGATCCCAATGTACAGATTTCATTGGATAACATCACTTTACGCACCAGCTTGTTGTTGCTGCTCTGGAGTCCACAGATTTGGCCAAGACAGAGAGAGATCAATGTCCGACAAACCAATTTTCAAAGGGCAAAATAGCCTGCTTCTAAAGAACAAAACCTGATTCTGACATTTTTTTGGCTATATCTCTCAACACAAAGCTCAAATCACTCAACGATAAACCACCTGAAAAAACATGCAGCAAACACCACAGACAATAAAAGGGTTCTAAAATCTATGACATATACACCTGAAATGACAGGCACAAAGAAGTCCTAATAGGAGAATCCCAGCACTAACACGTGGACCTCAGGTTAATCCAGCATTGGGAAGATTCATTCAGCAGCAGGCCTGGCTTGATGGCCTTTTCTGACATCTAGTGGCTGAAGCTTATTATGACACATACTATAAAGAAATAACCAGAGTTAGAAATTACTATTGCATTTTATACCTTGTAACACTGTGCAAAGACAAGCTGAAGCTCTGCCCTGTAGCAATGTCAAATCATTACTCATTCAACAAATTATACCCTATTTTCATGTCACAAACAGTCTGCTGATTAAAAGAGAATATAAAACCTACACTATATATTAAAGGCAGAGCAATTGGCAGTAACTTCATTTTGGTTCCTGACGAGATACATTGTTTAATAGGTGAATAGGGAGCCCGAAGCCCACAGCTGCTCTAAAGTTTATCTAAAAACGTATAAATAAATAAATTAAAAATAGCACTTTTAATGTTAACAATTGCAAGCCCCCAAGGGATTGCGAATTGTTTTATAGAGGTGGGGAATCTACCCCCCCTCCTATACCTCACCCTGCACTGATTACAGGCTAATTAAGTGATCTACAGAGGCGGTGTGCCTTCTTCATAAGCCGCCGCAGTACATCACACTTCGGTGGAAAAGAGAATGCTTTGACGTTTGCTGTCCGGGGTAGGAATGGTGTCAAGTTGTAGAAAGTACAACAGAACCTGCACCTGAAAGACAGTTCAAGATGGTATTAAGAAAATGCTTACACAAATAAAAATCAGGATAAAGCCAAATATGATTTCAATTATGTATTCCATAAAAAGACAGACGATTCCACAGACCTAAGCATGGGAAGTCTCCCACTGGTGATACACATCCTTGCTGTAGGTGGCACATGGCAGGACTCAGAATTCAAATACAGGACTGATTCATGGGAAACTATGCTCAGTCTAGTGTCCGCTATCAGTGACAAGCACTAGAGAGCGGAATTTATTTATTTAGCCAGCACACCAGATGTATCTGATTCTAAAGGCTCCAGGACCATTTTGGATCGAGCCTATTATGTGTAGGAGAATATTGGAGGGCACGCTACTAGGATGGAAATAAAGGGGATGAATACAAAGAACCCCAAAATGCAAGTTTGTAAATGTGTTTTTGGATACAATTATTTAAGGGCAATTAGTACAGCTAAAACAGTGTTGCCGCAATATAGGTAGGGGATAACACCATTACATTTAAAGAACCCCCATCATGAAACAAGTTGTATTCTAATATTTGTATGCGGTTTATACACGTTATGATAGTACTTAGTATACTAATTATTTTTTTAAATCTCCCATTTATGTCATTATCTGTGTGCCAGCTGTTGAACAAAAGTGACAAGGTTAGTGGTTGGGAATATCTATAGCACAGTTGGGGGACTTCAGCAGTTGCAGAAGCTTTCAACTAAATGAATAACAGGTAATGAATGTTAGCAACTCAGGCAGTGTTTTAGCTTGCCCCAACCCTTTTTACTGTCACTTTTCCTGAACAGCTTGGCCTGCATGTCAATGTGGAGAAAACTACAAATAAAAGGCACGTGAAATAATAAAGGAATTCATATACTGTACTGAATACTATGATGACATGTATTAACCATATATAGGTATCCAAATACAATTCTGTTCTGACAGTGGTCCCTTAATAGCCCAAATAATACTAATACTGCAAAAGCTGTGATGGCTCTACAAGATTACCCTAAGCTTGTTGACAAAATCATATATACAAATCAAGTTCCAAGTTTAAAGTGTTCTTCTACACGGCTGACAAGTTTTGTACTGCAAGGCATATGACTGAAACCGGACTATGGAGCAGTTATTAGGAGTAAAGCAGAACTCCGGGATAAAAAAAAAAACACCCTTCCAAAAGGGACTGCTGTGGAAAGTGAGGGAGGACAGGTTACAGGATACATTTTTTTTTTACTTGCTAAATTATTATTTTTCAGTTTTTGCTACTCTGCTGATCGGCTCTTTACCGAGACATAAGAAGTCTATTAGACTCCTGAAGCCTCTTCACTGTTCATTGTATATAGATCAGGGACAGGGTACCCAGCCTGTATCTGAGCTGGCTCAGACCACTAGTGCACTGAAGGAAGAAGGTGAAAGGGCTCAGCACTTAGCACGTGCGTTCTCTTTGTATGCAGAAGACATCTGCAAACGATGGTATGTTATTGGCTCAGCGTTTACAATATAAAGGATATGTTGTACATTGGGTTTTTTGAAAATAGTGCACAGGGGTTCACTGATGACAATTAAGGAGTATATATGCCTGTGCTGTGTGGTCCTTACAGGATCTAAATGGGTATGTCTGTGCAGATTTCTGAAGTATAAGCTGCATTCAGTGACACATTTTACTGACTGCTGTAGGTGTGTGTACAGTTGTATACTAAATATTAAAATTGCTTATGGTAAGTTCCTTTTAAACTTATAACAACTGTGTGCCCACTCAACAGGAAGTATTTATCAGGTATTTTATACATACGTGTGTGTGTGCGTGTGTTATATGGGAACACAGTATCGAAATCATAAAAAAAAAGATTTTAATAAGGTGATTAAAAATTAGCATATAGCCAGAAACATACGTGTTCAAACACTCTGGGGTTCTAACAAAGTATTGACATTTAAAAAAAAATATTTTTATCTATATATTTTTAGAATATAATTTTAACCAGTTGACATCCGCGGTGTTAAACCCCCTTCCCATCCAGGCCATTTTTCAGTATTCAGCGCTGCGGTACTTTAACTGACATTTATTCCGTCATGCAGCGCTGTACTGAAATGAATTAGGAGACGGCAACCCGCAGATGCTGCAGTGCCGTCCGTCCGTTTTTTTACTACGGGCGGACGGCAAGAGGTTAATCAAAGATAACATGTCAAAATAGCCGCTATTTTATATTATATACTTCTTTTGGCACTAAATACAATATCGGACATAGAAGACAAAGTCTGTCAAAGTACAGACAAAGTTTTGCCATTTATCCTCTTATTAATTCCCAATATAGAGTCCTTACTAGAGTCCGAACATAAACACAGTGAAAATGGATCCCAAATACTGACAAAATAGGTTCCAAGGAAAAGATCTCCTAGTATAGCTGACAGATGTGAGATATCTACTGTTTGCATGGTAAGAAAAAGGCAACTAATGTCCACAAATATTGAACTAGACCCAGCTGGATGCATAGTACAGAATCACCATGGGCCACATTTTGATCTCATGAATAAAAGGACCACAAATTGCAGACACCACCATGCAAGTGCAGTTCCGCGTTGCACAGATACTCAGAAAATTAATGATTGATGACACAGAATCAACGAAACACCCAAGTTGAATGCATATTGGTCTATGATCCTTGTAAAGTATCCCGAGCATGAAGCGGCAGTTCATAAATTGATGATAGAATGAAGTTCAAACACTTGAATAAAAACTTGCATATGTTGTATATTGGTCTATAAAGTGCCTAGTCCCTTACCAGGACTAGGCACTTCATAAAGTGATGATAGAGCAAAGTGCAAAACACCTGCATATATATTGGTCTATAAAACTTGCATAAACAGTCACCCACCTCTAAAGTTGAAGACTAGTTATGCTGATAACAATGCATATGAAACAATTCCATGTTTTGTAGAATGAGCCAAAGGGTGACTTAAGTTGAGTGGTGTGTCCATAAATCCACTAGCTATTGTGCATACAGGTCTATAGCCCTATCAGGAATTTCTGCAGCAAATGTCTTCATTTCATAGGACAAAAATTGATCTCGCTGGCATCCAGAGTAAATTGTCCCAGAATCTTGGGCATAAGAAAATATTCCACAGTGCCTCATGTTAATCTTGTAAGGAATGCCAGTAGGGAGTATATACGGTCAGCTGGGTTCCCAGGTAAAATGCCAGAGTTTAGGTTTTGTTCGAACTTGAGTTTGTCTGAACCTGGAAGGGAGCTGTCAGTGACAGCCTAATCAGCTGCGGCCCTGGCATCTGCCCCACAACTGCATGTAAACAAAGAGGCAGAATGCTTGTGACATCATTATGACCTTATATGGCCACATGGCCATATTTGGCAGAGTCAGATCATTGGCAGGAGAATCTGTACAAAATGGAACTGCTGGACTCATATTGTAGTTTCTGTCATCTGTGCTCCTTTTATTCATGAGATTAAAATGTGGGTCATGGCAATTTTATGCTATGCAGCCAACTGGGTCTGTTTCAGTATTTGTGGACATAAGTTGCCTTTTTCTTCAGGCTATTTACCATACAAATGTGAACATCTTACATCTGAAGACTTTGTCCTTGGAACTCTTTTGTCAGTATTTGAGATTCATTTTCCATTCTATATTATGGATTACCTGATTAAAAAATGTGGTTGTGTCTCACGGACTGCTTCTGAATGACTAGATGTTAATATCTATATGACAACAGACTGCCTTGTATGCCTCAAATGGTGTTTAATGCCAAAAGGAGTATAGAATATAAAAAAAGAGCTATTTTTACATGTTATCATTGATTTCAAAAATGCACAATACCTGATAGACTGTATACTAAATATTCCAAATATTCCTGCAGTCTGCAGCAATTACAATTCACTATCTGAACATTTCCTGCTGGACAGGATGCATATTTCCAGTGTTATAATAGAAGTCATTTAAATTCTAGAGTGCTATACAAAATGTGTTACATTTTCAGCAGGTCACGTTTTTCTTCCAATAGTATAAAACATATCGGAATACAAAGGGTTAAAAGATACCTGTGACATGACTTCCAGACTCCAACTGTCGGCCATGCTGATTGGCTGCGTAGGATTGGTGGGAATTTTGCTGTTTTTCTCAGATGGCCTCAGCAGGGTTGGGCCAAACACAGTAGCCAGGTTATGCAGGGACATCTTATTCTGACCCTCCTTCTCGGCCACCCTATATTAAATAAGAGATGTTAGAAAACTTGTTTTCACCTTTCATTCTTTGTTGCATCTCATTGATGCCAATCTCCTGCAAACTATTTGTAGTCACTTCCGGCCTACTTGCATACACCCCAGTCATGGCTGCATGGCATTTCTTAGGGCGGGTTTGCTGTTAGTGACAACAGTGGACAATGCCTGCATAATGGGTGTGGAAACGGTCACTTGTAGTCTTCCCTGGAAACCCCTGCAGGGTGCCAGCATAGAAGCACAATTGGGGGACAGGGACAGTGCAATGTCACCATTCAACATGAAGTTTCTGAACAGGAACCTTCAGGACAGGATCTACAAATATTTTTTTAATGAAAGCTGAAAATGTAAATATATAGTAAATAACTAGGGATGCACCGATATATCGGCCGCCTCAACATATCGGGCGAAAATGGCTAGTTTTGTCTAAATGCCGAAAGTGCAATTTTTTTGCCGATACAGTGGCGCATACCTGCTTTCTTTCCTCCCCGCTGGGCGCTGCTCTGTGTCCCAGCGGGGAGGAGAGAAACTGCCGGTCGAGCACTGCGGGAGGAGAGCGATGTGAGCGGCCGGGTCTCTCATCCCACACCGCTCAGCCTCCTTTCTCCACGCGGCATAGCGGTGTGTGGGCAGAGACAGACCGCGCTGTCACAGGAGGCTGAGCTCTCCTCTCTGCACCGCTCGCTCAGCCTCCTGTGACAACGTGTCAGAGAGGAGCGCGAGATACAAACACTCGCTGAGTGTTTGTATATAATTGAGGACATGGTATGGTTACTATATCCTCAATTATGAATGAATGGGAGTGATGTCCATCACATCGTGATTGTGGTTATAGTAAACATACTATCTCCAAGTTATGAATGAACAGGAACACTCAGTATAGAGGATTCCTGTTCATTGATAACATGGGATACAGAAAAAGAGATTGGGGACTTTGTGTTCTCAATCTCTTTTTTTATTTTAAAAGGGAAATATCAGGGGTCTGTTTAGATCCCTAATATTTCCCCAAAGCCCCTAAAAGTAAAGTAAAAAATAGAAATATTTAATTAAAAAATGAATAAAAAAATAAAAAAGTTTATAAAAAATAAATAAAATATTTTTAAAAATGAAAATAAAAAACATTTTCCGTTTTTAATTTTTTAAAATTTCGGTTTCGTTTTGGTTTTGAAATTTCCATTTCGGTGCACCTCTATAAATAACATTTGAATTTGCAAAAGCATGTTGAAGCTTATAAGATTTTACTGATTCAGTTTACATCTAATTTAAGAATATGTATTTTATCCAGCCAGAAGGTTGAGCTTTAGGCTCCTTTTCACATGCTTTTACTATCTGTTTGCTTCTATGTTGCAAAAAGCCTGTTTACAGAGCTCAGTAACTCAAGCTAAACTTTACACACAAAAGGTAATGAGTCTCCATGTAGGCATGCAGGGTTCCCTCCAAGCTTTTATTACGGAGGTAATGTGTGCTGTGCTCGCTCATTAAACAAATCATAATGCTCTTTAAATCCTTTATCGTGTATTAAATGTTTATTTGTACGACAAATATTGTATATAAAAATAAAGAAAAAACTGTTACAATACATAAACAATTAAAGGTCGCCCCACACAGTACAATCTCCTTTAGATTTACCAAAAACTGCACTACATGTCTTTGTAGTGGAAGTTCAGTGCTGTAGGCCATTAAGCTTCCTTTTTTGCTGTTGTAGGTGCAAAATGGTCTCCCATGACATATATATGGGGTATGTTTAGAAACCGTCATTCCATCTCCTAGCTCCTACATCTGCCCATATGCGGCTTTACCAAATCCCTGTGATGATATTGTACCCAGCCATATGATTATAATCAGATGATAGGATTATGTACAGCATTCCCACGTTACCTTTTCAGGTGGTCCAGGAGGAACAGGAAAGTGAGTAGGCTGGGCTCTGGCAGAGACAACAGCAAATTCAACATACAGCTCTCTTTGGCCACAGGATCAGATAATGCTAAAAGAAAAATAACAACTTAATCAATGGGGCTGGAAAAAACGGGTATTATATATATTTTTTAAAATAAATCTCAAACAATAAAAAAAACAATATTTAAAGATGAATTACTGAGCCTTACCAATTCCTTCAACAAAGTTGGGATATAGTTCATCTGTGAAGAGTGGTGCCGGGAGTTCCCGAAAATACAACTTGAGGGTTCCAGCAATGGCATTGACATCCATGTCACTCATCATAACAGACACATCTTTGTTATCTAAAGAGAAAGAGATTTAAAAAAAACAACTAGTTACCATGTGCACACGTCATACCACCATTGTGTTAGTTATCACTGCTAATTTACTCAGTATTGTAAGATTAAAAAAGGAATCTAAAACAATGTGAAAACAATTCTGAATTGAGAAAGCTGGTCGGATGACCAGTGAAACATCTTCAAGAAAAATACAACAAGTACAGGTGCCTTGATTTTTTTTTTTTTTTTTTTACAGATATACCATGACCTGTATAAATGAGAACCTTCACAGACATAAAACAATGTGACAAAGCCATTCACAATCTACAACTGTTTCTCTTTCAATGTTGTCCCTAAAGGGTTTCAATGCCAGCTACTATAATTCACCCAACTTGTTCCTTATACACCATCATTTTTTTGTGGTTATGCTCTGCAGTTCTGACCTCTATTCTCTTAAAACTACAGTCTCGCACCTTTTTATCGCTTTATAGCCCTGTACCGCCCTTCCCCCAAATCAGTCATGATTTAGGACTGATTTTTGCCTGGAAATGTCTTTAAATACCTTTTCCTCTATCACTGTAAATGCTGAATCCTGCCCTCCCACTGCAGTGCTCCGTGCTAGCACAGCTGAGCATAAGCCACAAACCACAGCACACAGACTTGTATTGAAGGGAAACAGTGGGGGGTACTGAGTGTACTAGGTCTGACTCTGGTGCCTACTGGACTACACAGTCACATTTCAACATTGCTCAACTGATGTAACAGGAAGTGGAGGTAGGACTATGAGAATTGAGGTTGTTAGTACAAACTGCATGTCTAATTTGTTTTTACTTTATTGGGGTCTGAGATATATTCACTGGCCATGTGCCTAACTAGATTTACATGCGTACATGTACATTTACTTGAATCAAATGCATTCTTCAGGGCTTGAATGTCAGTGGCTACCCCTGATACCCGGTAGATTCCAACTTCTTCCATGCCACGTCTCTCGATCTCCTCCAAACACTGCCTCACTATATATGGCACCTTTGAACGCTCCCTCCTGAGGAAACAACATTTATGTGAATCTGAGCTATGCATAGATAAATATTTCTCATCAAAAGGATGAAAATGGAAATGTGTATTTCAGTCTACAAGAATAACTTACTTGGTTACAACGCTAATTTTAACTCCAAACACTCCAGTCTGTTTTCGTGAGGGAAGGCGCTTCAGGCTGAACTCTCGACTTGTGAATTTCAGCGACAGCTTGACTTCTATCTATAGAGAAAATAGTATCCATGGATGGGGGTGAGATGCATTCAGAGCTACACAGAGGTACAAAAAAAATCTGAAAAGTGGGTATGTGCCATGAAATCCAACTTGTGGGGAGCAAATGTATCCATATCTGAATTTGTCAAAATTCACTAAGATCTGCTACTTACCCCATTCATAGAGACAACTGAGCGTTGCCAATCCTTTCCCATGACCATGTGAGGGTCCAGCTAAAATGAAAGCCAAAACAAAGTTGGTCAGGGCACGGTAGGCTAAACACTATAGAGGTCAAGGACCAGCTTGTTCATAAAAATAGATGTCACACCATAAAAATGTTCTTTGACAGAAATTAAAGAAATCTTTTAAAAAGTAGGGCTCCAAGAGCACTTTCTAAGATTTTGGTAAATTGGCTCCAGCTTAGAGGGAGATATAAAGACATAATAGTAGATTTGTCAAGCAAGTTATTGACAGCAGAAGACACAGTTTAAGTTCAAAACTAGCTGCCTCTCATTAAGTAAGGATATCCGGTAGATTTTGCATTTGAGACACCTGTTATACAGCAAGATTGATAATTCTCCGCCATAGTATATATTAAAACATTATTTACTGAACTAACTGTTTCCTTATTCCTTAAATTTGCAGTCAATGTGCCACCATTCTTACCTGTACTTGACCTTTTGCCACCATGCGTTCACTACATTCCCCTCCATCTTCCCTCAGTGGCCGGTTTTTATTGTAGAACTTTTCATAGCAAAGTATGCGCAGTGTCTGAGATCCCTCAAGTTCAATTTCAAATTCCTATGTGTAAACAAAGCAATAGCACACAATA
Source organism: Nanorana parkeri (assembly GCF_000935625.1). NCBI lineage: Eukaryota > Metazoa > Chordata > Amphibia > Anura > Dicroglossidae > Nanorana > Nanorana parkeri. Next base: position 292,378 of record NW_017306550.1, read on the forward strand.
AATTGAAAGAACTTGTTGGCATTTTTTTTATTGTGATGACAATTTCTAGAAGCACCCAGGAAAAATGTCTTTGTAGTGGCTGTTACTGTGTAACTTGTATATACGACTTGTTTTGCCTTTTAGAGCAGTGAAAAGTAGACATACATACACTGAGTTTCCTCTACCTCCACTAGCTTTATGCTTGTCCTGGGTTAGTGACACTTAAATTATTAATAAGGACCTCAACTGAGCAAGCTGTGTCCAAAAAAAGGCAAAGGGCAAGTCACCAGTGATGCCTGGGGTCTTCCTGTAGCTGATCTTTTACCTTGTTTTGCAATGTCTCTGTGTGACCATCTTGGTAGAGGGAGGGCTTTGCTTCCTTAGGTCACAGCTGCCCCCCTTATAATCTGATGAATGGTGGGGTAAGGTTCAAGAAGCAGTGGTAGAGGTGCACAATTCCCAGAATAAATCAAGTGCTGGGAGATGCAGGTCCATATGTACATCTTTCTCTCCAGCAAGGAGAAGGGTGAGAAGCATAATGGTCAGTATCTCTGAATCTTGTGAGACCAGCAGTCATTAGTACAATCCCTTAGATCTGACAATGCAAATATACAGCTATAGGGCTGTAGGCACAGGAGTGTCAAGGTGCAGAAGTGCTCAGTTATATTTTAGGAGGAATTTCAAGTGAAAGAGTTCGGCTTAGGCACAATTTATATTAGATGTTCCCTATAACACAGCAAATGTTCACTTTTTGGGATCAGGTCCACTTTAATAATAGGGATACACAGATAAATAGTTTTCAGAAATAGAGTAACACATTATTTTTTGTACAGGTTTCCTTTAACTCTTCTTTGTTTTTAAATCACAGTCAGATAAACATGTTCATTGCTCAAATAGTTTGGTATATTTCAGGCAGAAGAAGTTGTTTTTTCCCCACACTGACATTAGCCTGACATACTTGTGATCAGATGCAGAGTTGTTTTAAAGTCCATTTCCACCTCTGTAAGTAATTTGCATTCATTGTGCTAATGTAGAGGTGCAGTGATGATGTATACTTGTACTGAAGCCTAAAAATTAAAAATGTATTCCACAGGAAACTCAGTCTGACACTGGGTTCGGATGTAAAGTAGACTCTAAACAGCTCTTCCCCTCCCTGTTATTCATTGTAACACGATCAGTAAACAGCAGCTCTGCCTTTGCACACAATACACTGTCCGGGGAGGGGTGGGGGTGCCGCTATGAATATTAATAAATATGGGGTGGGGGGAGGGGGAGGGTTGGAGAGCTCACTTGTACTATACACACATACTACTTGCAAAGCACAATTACAGCCATTTCCATGAGGAAATAAAGAGGAAAGCTAACAAAAAATGTAAGTTTCTGTGTTAGTATGCAGCAACTGTATATGCCTGCTTCATGTACACTCAGTGTACAATGCTGGCATATGTTTTTTTTTTAAATACTTCAGCAAAAGGTGGAAATTAGCATTAAGTCTACCTGTTCTTGCTTTTGAGGACAATCACCTGGTATGCAAAATTCTCTTTTGTGTCAGTAGTACTTCTCCCTTACACATGTTTCATTTAGCTGCAATCTGAAGCTTAGATTTTTTTTTCAGTATGTGCAAGACCAACTGGCCTCAAACTGCTTCATATACTCCTCTGATATTGTTAAAGTAATATTAAAGTCAAATCAGTTTTATGCTATTTCAAATACTGATGAAATCACTTACAATGGATGCTACAATGTTTTCCTGCAGAATCAGTTGGTCCCCTGAGCACTGACCCTGATATCCTGTTTTAGGGTGGCTCCTTTCTCCTGCAGGATCCTTTGGAGCCACTGCTGAGTGTGCTAGGAAGCTGTGTGTGCCTCCACAAACTCCCAGGCACAGCAAGGCCACTACCCTGCCCCTCTCTCCTTGAGACAAGACAGTCTCTGGAGACTGCTCTGTTTCTTGTGATCTTGTACTGGACAGGAATTTCAGGGAAGCGGAGCTGGGAGAGTGGGAGCCAGCTGGGCAGTGTTTATTTGTTTGATCTGGAAAAGTATTTTTCTTTAATGTTATGATTTTAGTCACAGGCTAACAGCAGCAACATAAAACATACTGGCCACCTTAATTCAGTAAGTCCAGAATTAGTTGTTAAATATTTCCACAATTCCCACTATTAGTAACACAGGTATCATGATTAAAATCCGTGGTTCTCAACTGGTGGGTCGTGACCCAAAAGTGAGGGTCGCGACCCCATGTTCATTCCATTCCATTGCACTAGGTGAAAGGGTCCTCGGCCTCCCCCATAGTGAAGTACTGTCAGTTCTCGTGCCGAACAGCCATTCAAAATATGCTGCCCGGCAACGAGTGTCATCTTGGGGTGGGGTGGGCTGGAAGTATGGCCACGAGGGGGATCCATCCATACATGCATTGCTTACAGCTCCCTTGCGTGCCCTTTAGAGGTGCCTGGACTGGAGTGCCATCACATTCTGGCTCCCGGCACCTCTAATGGGAGTGCAAGGGAGCTGTACAAGTAATGCATGTATGGATGGAGCTCCGTCACAGCACAGCAGCCCACACTGAACCCCTAAAAGTAGTATGTGTGTGTGAGAATGTCTCTGAGTGTGTGAGATTGTGTCTGTGGTTGTGTGCGTCTGTCTATGTTTTGTTTTAATTGTTTAATCACAAACTACCACGCAATCGCACCTACAGTTCATTCGGGTGGGGGAAGTGCTGGATGTGTGCTGCGTTGCAATTCACTTAAATGGCACCAGAAACACACCTCCTGCCCACAGTTTGGACCGGAACATGTGTTAGTCCATTGCCGTGCGTTCCAGTGTGGCGGGACTTGGGTCGCGACTTAATGACCTAGGACTAATGTGGGTCCTGAGGTTATACAGGTTGAGAACCACCGATTTAAATGAGGTCTTCATTCCCAGTCCCAGTAAACACCTGCTTGTCTAAAAAAAATTTTGAACCTGAAGAAATACTTTTGGAGTTGTGTTGTCATGGGTGCCTGAACTGGGGGTAATCTCGCTCATGGGAGTCACACACAGCAATACAAAGGTGCTTACTCTTCCATAGAGCCTGTGTCAAGGTTCTTTTTCTTCACCTCAAGAAGGTTTTCATTTCCTACAAGTTGTGGGAATGCAAAACCTGCATAAAGCAGATCAACTGCAGGTCAGAAGGAGATCAACTGCAAGTCAGATGGACCCAAAAATGAACTCTGAATGATCTCAGAAGCATCTCAAGCTGATTTCAAATTGATGACATCAACACAAGTCCATGTGTCCAAACCCCATGACACAGGCATTTGTTTACTACTTAAGTGTACCTGTAGTGCATTTTAATTGTCTCTACAAAAAAGATATTTGCTAAACCCTTCTCCATAGCACTTAGGATTTTTTTTTTACTATACTGAAGGGTTTGTTCACAAGATTTTATGGTTGTTTTCTTCTTATATAATCTGTTACCAGATTCTCATGTAAGGCCATTCAGTGGAAATCCTAGATGAAATCATGTATATCTTCCCATATGAACAAAATCAATTTTATAAAGTGTGCATACTATATTTCTCCATAATCCAATCAGAAAACAATTGGAACCTTGGCAAAATATGGTGCAGACTCATTCCTACCTCATTCCAGCTCGGGTCAGTTGTGTTGCGGTAGACTCGTGTCTTTGCCTTGTTAACAAAATATCCAAAAGAATCCACTTCCAGTGTACAGAACAAATCTGTTCGAGCCAAATACAACAGTGTAAAAAAAAAAAAACATGATTCATTAATAAGAGCCTGCTGTACTCAATACGAGCTTTATCAATAAGAGCTGCCACATGGACTCTTACTTACTTGAGCTCTGCTGGAATCCAGTGGCCGAGTGGACAATGACATTTAAGAAACCATACAGGCCAGAAGACTCATCATCTAGGAGAGAGAACATGCAAGAAAAACGGTGAACCTATAAAAATATAAACACTTTCCTATACAGTAGCCAATGTCCCCGAGTAAAGTAAAGGGCAAATGTCTATATTTAATTGGGCCCGACAAAATACTTTGACTTCTTCAAAGGGTAAAAATTTCACCTGGGACCCCAAACATCAGGTATACGGTAGTTTGGGGTGGGCGACAGTAGGGCGGCCATAGCGTCCCAGGTTGCTAAGAGCTGTTAGCAACCTGTGACACTCTCACTGGCTTCCCACCCAGCTCACGGACGTCACCGATTGCCAAGAGGTGAGTGTGGACGCTCTGTCTGGCTTCTAGCTGAGCTCCTGGAAACCAGTGACATCTGTGAGCTGGGCGGGACGCCGCAAAGAGTTGATTCTCTATGGACGCGGCCATAGCGTCCCAGGTTGCTAAGAGCTCTTAGCAACCTGTGACACTCTCACTGGCTTCCCACCCAGCTAACGGGCGGCAAAATAGTGTGCGGGACAGCCCTGACCCCACCACTGCATGTAATTACATCACCCTCCACCACAACTCTGCAGACAATATAATAATGTGTTAAAATTAGGTGAAAAAAACAGTTACATCTAAGCTCACCATTACTTAATCTTCTCTAACCAAGGAGGGCCCAACAGATGGAACAGAAAGGCGATATGGTGCCAGTTGGGCATCACTTTACCCAGATTCTATTATCTGCTCATTAAAGCCAGCAACTACTGGAAAATCCTTCTCACCTTCCTTACTCAGGGTCAAAGGAACCCTATGGACAGTTTGCAGTTTCACACAGGAGTTTGTTAGCATTTGGATTTCCAGTGAGGAAAGAGAGAAACTTTTTATGCCTAAAAAGAAAAAAGGGAAAAAAAGAGCCTATTGTTAGCGAAGAAAAAAAACTTTCTATGTATAATTAAAAAAAAAAAAAATCAAACTATTTTATTGAATGGGCTAAAACATAGACCTCTAGTGGTACACACTTACATTTCTTCTGCTGGTCTCGTATGTGTTCTCCCCATTCTGCCCGCTCATAGTCCGACCATGTTAGGAATGTGTAGCCCTAGAAGAGAGATTAGCACCAGTTAGGCAAGACAAGGCAGATACAATCAATATTAAGAGAAGAGAGGAGACAAATAAAGTAAAAACAAGTTACAAAGAACCACCTTGCCATTGCGATTGTGGGCTCGGAATGCCATGCTTGGTGAGAGTAACAGTAACATTGATTCTTGCTCAGAAAGCTTCTTGCGGAGACGATCCAGACCTTTTCCTCCTTTGTTTGCTTTCTAGAAGAAGATTTATGCATTTTAAATGTTCATCAATACAACGACTCAAGGGTTGTACAAAAACCATTTGCCAGGTTTCACTGATGAGGAGAACAAGTGACCTGGCAACCAGAGTTAGTTGACACAGTCTGGAATTACTATGTGGAAGATTCATAGGCAAGACAAAGATATGCTGGGCCACTTGCAGTCAGAATCACCATACTTTCAATCACAGATCAGAGTTGGTCAAGCACTGGGCTTTTTCCACATTCACAGCCTGGTTCTGACAAAGGTAGTAGCAACTCTCCGCTCAAATATTCTGCCTTGTTTAAAAGGAAACCTTTAGACTAAAAATATGGGATCTCTCACTATTGACTTGTTTTAAAAGTTAAGGCTTCAGGGTCATCTCTACTCTAACTTCACTGCTTTGTGAATCACTGACCCTAACAAGCATATTTATATCACCTGATGCTCAAATCGAGGTCACTGGCTCAAAAAGTAGTTAGGAAGAAGAACAATGTTAACCCTACAAGTTTTAAACTTCAATATGAGCTAACAATAGCAGTCCCCAGATTTCTATACTTACCAAATCCCTCTAAATTCAGGGAAAAGGTTGTACTACTTTCATTTAGGAAAAGGCGTGCATTGGCATTGTCTGCAGACAGTGTGTGGTAGGGAGAGTTTGTAAGTTGACAGGTGCTACTTGGAGAAGGGGCTTCATGTCTGCTGTAGGACAGAGTGAACGGTGTGCAGCTTTCGGGGACTTGTGGGGTTTAGATTCCACACTACCCATTTACAAAGCTTTGTCACCAATTTCAATATAAACAAGCCTTCACAAACCAAGTCTACCATGGAAATCCATGATCATCCTAGCACATCGTATTAAACAGGATGAGGCAGGATGGCGCAGGAACAAACGAGACAGCAGAACTGGAGATCCCCCTTACATTAACTGCATTTACACAAATGGAAGAGCATGGCTGTAATTCTATAACTGAATTCAAGTCTTGCAATGGTTCATTGCCCCACAATAAAAAATAGTTTACATTTAAAGTCATAACATTATCTACCCAAAACTATCGTCATACGGTTTCCTTCAATTATTTCAAGTGTGCCGTGTATTTCCAATATCCTGACAACACATATAATGTAGTTAACTTATCTCTATACAGCACACCCAACTTACTCTTTCCCTCTGGATATCACTCTTCAGCTGGGATATTTTCACTTTCATTGCTTCTAACTCATCATCCTGTATCAGAGGAATGTTGGCAGCAGCTTCGGACTCATCCATAGGCTGGAAGGTCAGGTCTGCTAACGGAATGTACCACTTACAGTCATACTGCTGGCTTTTCCTGGAGTGAAAAAGAAAGATGATATTATCGCAAGGGTCCATAAACAGCTCAAATAAGTGGTGGATGGTGGAAAGCCTACTTTACTGAATTGTGTCCTCTTACCCTCCTATTTGTTTTTTCAATTTGGCGCAAAGGAGAAGGTCGGTAAAAAGGAAGACATGGCGCAGTTTTCGGGCACCCTCAACGAGTTCAACCATGAAACTGTCTTTCAAGAGCTGTCGATGCTGCAAAGTAAAAGGATTATATAAATGAATAACATCTGTATACTACCAATTGTCAGCTGCATTTTTCTGTTCTTTGGTGGCAGAGGTTGAGTCCAGATTTGTTTTCTGCTGCTGTAGCCTGACCACTTTTAATGGTGTTATGTGATCAGGCATGCCTTGTACAACCCACTCTTGTCAATGGTGGCTGGTGATTTCCTTTTAATGTGAACAAGTGTGGCAATCCTCTTTTGACCTCTCTCATTAGAATGGTAATCTCTGGCTACATGGATGTTTTTTGCATCATTTTCTGTAAACTCTTCAGACTTTAGTGAAAGTCCCAAGAGGTCAGCAATATCTGACATGCTACAAGAACCACTTCAGGCACCATAAACCATTCCACAGGAAAATGCATTTAGACTATCCTACTCATTCTAGGATTTGGATAACCACTGATCCTCTTGACTGCATGCTTTATTGATTGAAAAGAGGTTGTGTGACCTACTATAATAATGTGACCTACAATAATAATGTGTACCTAATAAAGTAGCCATTGAGTGTGTATGTGCGCCATACGTCTATGTACTGTATTCAGAATATGACCACACGTGAGGCCCAGGAAAAAAAGAAATCTTTGGGTTCATTTTAAGGATGCACCAATACCAGTATCGGTGCTGATACTGGGCATTTTCACGAGTACTCATACTCTGAAAATGCCCTGATACCAAAAACTGAAGTGGAATGGAAGCGCCTATCTGAGCTCCCGCGCTTGCCGGGTCCTCACGGCAGCCTACTCGGGAACCAAGCAGCACCTGTTTACAGTGCTTCCCGCCGGTATTCACATCTCCACCTCCTGGGAGCCTCCGTCCGAGACATCAGGCTGGCACCCAGGAGCAGAGCGGCAGCACAGAGTATGTAGCAAATTCATATACTATATACATATTATTCTGCATTGCTGTATAATGTATTGCAGGGATTTGTAGCCTTCTATAGCTGATCATATTATTCTGCATTGATGTATAATGTATTGCTGGGATTTGTAGTCCTCTATAGCTAATGGTATTCTGCATTGCTGTATAATGTATTGCTGAGATTTGTAGTCCCTCAGCTTGGAGTCAGTAGCAGAACCACCAGGGTCGCAGCTGAGACCAGGCCCAGGCACTCTACCACTGTCCTAAATTCATTGCTTTAGAAAAACTGTCACATGACACCAAGAAAAAGTATCGGTAATTGGTATCGATGAGTACTTAAGGAAAAGTATCAGTACTTGGTCTGGGAAAAAATGGTATCGGTGCACTCTAGTTTATTTACCAACATGTCTGATGGCATTCTATCCAACTTTGATGTAGGATAGCACAGACCCTTTATTATGAGTTCCAATAAAATTTGAAAATAGGTTTTGGAGTTACCAGGATATAAACTGAACCTCTTGACACCACTTTAAAAACAGTTAATGCTGAACTCCAGGTAAACAGCTAAACACACAGACCAAATACATATATAGGTACTCTTTTACCTGCCAAGGGATTTGTATTTCTGCCCATCCAGTCCTGAGATTTACACAGCTATGCCACACAGATCAGTCCTGTCTGGCAGGGCAGGAAACTACTATTCTCAGCTGCAGAAGCAGCTCTTATAGGTGATATGACTCCTCAGCCTGTGACTTAACAGTGTAAGGAAAAGTAGCAGACTGATGAGCTCATCTCTCCCCCCAACTCACCCTATCAGCATGCTCCTTGATTTAACATGTAGGATACTCATACACATTTCAAAAGACCACTTTTAAATACTAGTTATTAGATTTGTTTTAACTTTTCTCTAATTCCTCTAATGATGTTTCCAATTGTGTGATAATCATAACCTCTGCTCCCTAACAGAAACCCTGCACCCACCAAAGGTGTGCCACTCACCTCTCCCTTCTGCACAGTCATTGACTGTCGCCTCGGAGTGATCTCTTCATTGATGCTAGACAGGAAGTTCTGGGAAATGCGGAGTGCATCTTGGAGCAGGGGGTAATCCGGATGGCTGGTGGGTGTGTGCTTCAGTAGGTCCTGGAAATACAATTTAAAAAGTGTCAAGGTAGTCTAAAACACTTTTAACAACTAAAGAATGAATACGTGCAAATCACAGCACTCATAAAGCCACATAGTAGCAGCCCATTAGTTACATGCTACTATAGGTAAAATCATGAGCAATACACAGCAATTTATGAGTCCCCATAACATTATTCTATTAATTTCCTGCTGATCCTGCCTGTAGAGCTGTCATTTTTTCCCACTTCCTTTAAAAGGCCAAGCTGTCCAGCAAAAGTGGGGTTGCAGGCGTTAGGACAACGAATATAACCCTGATTAGGGGGGTTACAACAGTCAGTTTTTAGTTATATGGTTTACACTGCTTTAAAGTGTTAGATGAAGGTTGGCTATCATCTGCTTTTCTCTTACTTAAAGTCCATTTAAAACTACATGTCTCCCTCAGACTACCCTGAGTAGGGATGAGCTTCGCGTTCGAGTCGAACCTATGTTCGACTCGAACATAGCATGTTCGAGCGTTCGCCGAACACCGAACATTATGGGATGTCCGCGGTCTGTTCGACCGCGGCACATCCCACAATGCACTGCGCCGTCCGAAGCGGCAATTGGCTACAGTCCTGCACCTGACCAAAGGTCAGGTGCAAGACTGTGCCAATCAGGGCTCAGTACAAATATAGAGCCATGATTGGGCAGAGTCACGATGACTCTGCCCAATCATGTCTCACAGCTAAGTCCCTGCAGCACACTATATAAGGCTGCTGACACCGCACTGAGTACACTGCTGTGCCTTTTCAGTGTTGTCAGCCTTTTACAGGAGGTAAGAATAACAGATCCAATGACAGGATCAACAGGTAAAAAAAACTATTCTATTGTAGGACAGCAACAAATGATGTGTTATTGCAGATGACAGACATAATTATATATGTCATTTTTATTTTGCCCATACTTTCATTTGACATATAAAGTGCATGTCATGGCTGTGTTCAGATAATGCAAGAAGGATAGATATTGAAGACCTTATTATATTAATACAAATATGGCACTCACATGCAGAACGAGTGTACTCCGCGTAACACGGTCCACTGGCTTGTAGAGTAGTGCTGGAGACAAAGAGCAGACAGGGTGGCACATTTTTACCATTACAGCACAGACAGGATGTCACACCCAACACTATCCAATAAATTTGCCAATTTAATCACAATCTAGCCTTAGAAAGGAGCTTCAAATGCCAACCCTGCCCTCTGATTTACTGATGTGCTCACTCACTTTCCAGGGAGGTTTTAGCCGCTTGGTCTTTGGATTCACGTGTGCTTCTGGCCCTCAGATTCTGAAAATAACATTTAAAAAGGTGAATAATTAGTCTATAAATTTACGAAGCATTGTTAACCACTTCGGCACTGGAGTAATTTATTATTTTTTGCACACACGTTAAAATCTGAATATTTGGCTCTAAAACAGTTTTAAACCCCCAAACAATTATGTGTTTTCTAAAGCCAGAGGCCCTGCAGGATAAAAAAAAATGCTAGTGCTAATTTGTGATCTTGCATGATATTTGTGCAAATGTTTATCCAATTGATAATTTTAGCAAGAATTACACTAAAATGAATGTAATACACACAAACACAATATATTACCCATTTTTGGGGGGTAAAATATAAAGAGATGGGGTTGTGTCAGGTAAATAGATGCCAAACATGGCGAGCCTTAAAATTGTATGCGTCTGTGAAACTACGGTACCCAAAATTGCCCATAGGCGACGCTTTAAGAGTCTTTACTGCTTGTCAATTTAGAGTTAACAATGACTAATTCTGACCTTGTCAGGTCTTACTAAGGTGACCATTCTCCTTTTATTGCAATGCACTTCTGGTTACAAGGGCTAAAAAGCGATTTTCTTCATATACGTAGGAGTTTGGGTTTAAATACACTTATCACTTACATTACACTTATTCCTTACATTTTGACTAATTTGTATTTATCTAAAAGGCTAAACATAGCGTACATTTTGATTTTATATTGTAATTTTTACATATGAGTGATCTCTAAATATATTTCCCCTTTACGAAAGTGGTTTGACATTATATAGTGTACACTAAATAAATAATGGTCCCTTTCCAACAAGCAAGTTCTAGTAAATATTTTCAGCTGTAAATACTTGTCTGGAGGGCAGAGCTGTTACTCAGCTGCCCATTTTATCTACACAGTACCTACCCTGGGGGTCTGTTATTAGGATCTGGGTCAGCTTTCAGCCAAGCCAAAAAACGCTGTCTGATGCAAAACTAGGAGCAGTTACCATTATAGCGAAGAGATGTCTGCTGGTGGATAATACTGGGGACTAGCAGAGGGCTTCTATTCTTTAAATAACGTTGCCATAATTTGCCCCTTTTTATCGAATGACATTGCAAAGCTTCTATTTCACTCCCTTGTATTCTTTCGCCTCGACTACTGTAACTCCCTTCTTGTTGGCCTACCACCTAGCAGGCTATCCCCTCCCCTTTATTTTATCATGAATGCTGCTATAAGACTCATGCATCTCACCAACTGTTCAGCATCTGCCACCCCTCTTTGCCAATCTCTCCACTGGCTCCCATTTGTCCAACGAGTAAAATTCAAAATACTAACAACAACATACAAAGTCATAGACACCTCTGCCCCCAGCTTCATCACCAACCTCATCTTAAAATATCACCCAAACCAACCTCTCCCCTCCTCTCAAGACCTCCTGCTCTCCAGCAACCTTGTCACCTCCTCCCATGCTCACCTCCAGGGCTTCTCCAGGGTGTCTCACATCCTCTGAAACTCCCTACCCCGATCTGTCCGCTCATCTTCTACTATGTCCATCTTTAGGTGATCTTTAAAAACTCATCTCTTCAGCGAAGCCTATCCCACATAATAACGGTCCTTTTACTTCTACCATTCGCTCATCCCACACAACTATTACCTTTTGTATCACTTGCCCCTCCTACTAAATTGTAAGCTCTCAAGAGCAGGGCCCTCCTAACCCCTCCTGTATTGAAATTGTATTCTAACTGTACGGTCTCCCTCCATTTTGCATTCTGCACAAAGTGTTGGCGCTATGTAAATTCTATAGTAATAAAAGTGGGAGCATTCTTTACACTCAGATATATGGACTTGTACATCAGAAATGCATCAAAAGGTATGCTTTATTTTTCATATATGTGCCATCAATCACATAAAGGCACAACACTTGTAGCGACGTACAAATGTACTTCAGTTGTTTTATACAAAAAGAGGATAAGCATCGCCACATAGTTACAAAAGCAGCTTTGGTATTTTCTAACGTTGTGCCTTTTATGTTGTTATATTTGTGTAATGTATGTGCAACAAAATTAAAGATGCTCGCACCTCTGAAATTTCTGCAAACTGAGCATTGGCCTGACAACATTTCTCCGCTGTCTCCATGGCAACCTCATAGTTGTCAACAAAGGCGCGATATACACCCAGCTGACTGGCCTGAAAAGCAGGAAAGAATAAATAAAAAATGCAAAGTGAAGAGTTAAGACAAAAAAGTCACATAAAAATTACAAATGAACAAATATGCATTGAGAATAAACCACAGAAGAGCAATATGAATGCAGGAATCAGTCAAGGTTGTTTCAAGCCTAGCGGTCCCCCTACAACAGGGGTAGCCAAAATTTGACCGTCCAGCTGTGGCGAAACTACAAATGCCATCATGCATCTTACTCTGGGAGTCATGCCTGTGGCTCTCTTGCAATGTCTAATGGAATTTGTAGTCTCACCACAGCTGGAGGGCCACAGTTGGGCTACCCCGACTTTAGAAAAATTATCCTTTGACCCATACAGGTATACAATTATAAATCAAAGGACCCCACCAAAACCATTACAGTCAGGCTTTTGGGCTGGGGAGCATAAAGGAAGAAATCTTTGAAGACTTTTTGAACTTTGGAACATTTTCACCTATATCGTGTGTGTCCACCCCCTTTCAGTCTTATTCTGACCTGTCCCCGGATCCACCTAGGTATCGTTGACTAGATCACAGAGCATCTCGCCAAAATGTCCGTGGCCTGCACATACACTCTGCACTCTCATTCTTTCCAATGGCACTTCAGCTAACTATCCATGGGAGAACTAACTCTCCATTGGTGTGAATGGAGAGCGCAGAGCACATTCTCAGGCCCACTTGGCTATGTGATCTTGTCAGCCATATCTTGCTGGATCGGCAACAGGCGACTTTAAGACTTGGAGTTGGACAATCTATTGCAATTTCTGCTATGTTGTTTAGTCACCTATCAGACTGTGCATAGTTTATTTTTAAACTTTAGATCTACTTTAAAGGCAGTCTTGGTACAGAGACCTGGACCATTCTAAAAGGGTAAATAATGATCCAGCCTGCTATTGCATATGCAGCAATCTCATACAGGTTTGCATATTTCAAAAAAACAAAAACACCGGGTGCCTTTTTTTGGATTGCCTTCTGACTGCTCTTTGTTTTATGCAGTGACATCCCCTCGTCTGTTGCGGGGTGGCCGGCCTGGATTGCTGGAGGCATTTTTGGGCTGGAGGAGATTTCTACTTGGCGCTGGTCTGTTTTTTTTTTGTGGAGGTTTGCAGAGAGAAAAGTACTGCTTCCCCCATGCTGCTGGCTCCATAACATTTGTATGGGCCGATAGGAATGGTGTAACTATTACTGTAGCTATATCTCTTTCTTTTTTCATTTTTTCACCTTCCTTACTCATTGAAAAACACTCATCAATCTGTCACAGAGAACTATGATAATAGATTTGGTAATGCTTCCAAATGACTCCATCCACGTCTCCACAAAGCCTGAGGCTCATTTGTTTATGGTCATTTGGTCATATAACAGACAAAACAAATCCTTGTTATAGAAGTCTAGCCCATGTTAAAAGGACATTTTGGTCATTAGAATGCATCAGAGATCACCATCTGCTAAAACCATAATTATCAGATTTTCATTAAACTACTCACAGATGACATTCTATATTTAATTTTTGGACTGCAAACTCACCAGTTTTTGGAAAAGGTCGCCTACTCTCTGCTGGTGGCTCCATTTCTGCACCCGGGGAAACAATGCATCATAAAATTCCTTATGGATCTCATACAACTCTGGGACTTTGAAGAAAATTGTTTCAATCTGCTGGATGGTTAGAACCGGCTGTGAGGTGGTTGCTGCAGCTTTAAGGGGTTTCATTGGCTGCAGAAGAAAAGACGGTGTCAGTTTATTTTATTTATACAGTTCCTGTGGACAATACTGCACAAACATCAAAATATCTAATGACTTACTAAGAGCAGAGCCTCGAGGTGGCTAAGGTAGGTCTCTTCACTTGCCAAGATTGCAGACAGCACCCACTTCCTCATCTCTAGGCCCTTCTCAAGGTCCAGCTCATTCTGTGAGGAGAGAAGAACTGTATAAGCCAATGCTGGGGAACAGATTCCATGTGTAGACCTTTTAGATGTCTTCCCTCCTTCCAACTCTTTAGGGGTTTAAACAATAAAGTCTTATGCATAACATTTTTGGATGACGAATTCTGTGAATGGATCTTGCCGTTTACTGGCCCTTCTCCCCTGGTGCAAACACAGAACACCTTATATTCTGTGAACAGAATACAAGGCTTTTTGTGAATGGACGAGGGGAGAGTGAATTACACCATCCCCACACTATACAGAAACTGGAAGTCTCGGTCAGGCTGGGTTCACATCTGGGCGTACGGAATATGCGCATTTGCCGCGCGTTTTTACCGCGATTTGCGGTAAAAGAAACGCGCGACAAATGCGCGTTTACGAGGGCTATCTGGCAGTATCCTAATGGATATGCGTGGAAAATACACCCCAAAGAAGCTCCTATACTTCTTTGGGTGTAGGGCCTTTTTCAGCACGTTCCTACGCGCTGAAATGCGTCCAGCTGGGACGCATGCTCATAGGCAATTATTGGTTTTCACATGTTGAGCGTTTTACAGCACGTAGGAACGCGCTATAAAAAGCCCAGGTGAGAACCAGGCCTCACAGCGCAAAAACAAGAGCGCTGCGACTAGTATTTGATATGAACCAAAAAGGGTCATTTGTACAATAACCAATAGCTCTGCAGCCAGAGGATACTGAGCATTAAAGGAGAACTATGAGGTGAGTGATTTTCCCTCAACCTCATAGTTCGAGCCAACGTGTGACAATGAAGCTGCCACACATCGGCTCAATATATCGGGAAGTGGGCGAACATATAGCGTCGTTGGCTCGCTTCTCGATCATCTTCCTGCAGAGAGTCGTGACTGTCACTCACAGCTCCCTACAGGGATTCCCCCCCTGAGCTTTGGGTCAGGGGAGGACGCTAGTTCATGTCCTCCCGTGACCCTTAGGAGAACTATGGTGAAAAACACTTACCCCATAGTTCTCCTTTAAAGTGTCCTGATCTACAGATCTAAAATATCTGTCACTGATTTACATTGTGCCATTTCTCAAAAATTGTTTCTACTAAACTAAATCTAAATTCTGCACGTGCATAGTGAGATTTTAACTGTTTACTCTGGTTCTGAAATTCCAGACTTTAAAGGGAACAGTGGTAGCATATCAACATTAATTTTATGGATGCCCTTAGGCTACCAATTATTTTCCGTTCAGTTTATGTCAAACATCAGCTTTGTTGTTTCCTATATCAAAACAGAAATTAACAGACATCATCAAACCTGACCTGAAGCTACTAAACATTACAACAGAGTCTGAACAAGGCTAAACAGGTCTATGCCTTCACTGATCACTTTCCTTCTCAGTTTATTATTATGGCCCACTTACTGATTTATTGGACTCAAGAGATGCAGACGAGAGGGTGTCTCTGCTACCACGACTCTTGGCACTGAGCTGCGGGGAGGAACTTGGGGAGTCATCAATATAGGGCATAAGATCATGCTGTGTTCTTTGTTCTTCTGTAGCACCTGGGGGTGTTCGACAATTAGGTGTATCTGAAGATAAGAAAACATAGTTAAAAATGTATCAACTGCAGTAGAATCATGGTAAAACCACACAACTATCAGAGTTAGAGAACAAAAAGGTCTGTTACAGGAAAAATATTAAATTTTTTAGTTATTGATGTGAGTTCATTTTAAAGTAATGCATTATATTAACTGTATACCATATAGACATGTGTAGTTCATTCACTAGACTACCAGTGGCTTCATACATACATTTCTGCATTAAAATAGTGTTGGACTCGCTACATGGGTACAGGTACTCTAAAAAAAACTAAGACCACACACAGACACACAAAAGGTTGAACTTGAGGACCTGTGTCTTTATTCAACCTCAAATACTATGTAACTAAAAACAATTCACTCCCTGTGTGGATAATATATTAGCCACCTAGGGAGTGAATTGTTTTTCTTGAGTCTCTCGATTCACAGATCTGTATTGTAATGAAGAGCAGTAAGGCACAACCATTGTATGGCTCTGCAAAAAACATTTTGATAAGATTTCCATCAAGCTGATCCCTTTCACCAGTTTAGGCCTCATTCACACTGTAATCGGCCCGCACATACAGCTCTGTGCTGCGTGCAGGGCCGTATCAAACAGCTCCCGGGAAGGACAAGTGCTGCGTGTGATTAGTACGCAGCCACTGTCCTTCTTTATGATACTATGCAGCCGTATGCTCCCCTACGCTCACCCGCCACTGCACGTCCGTGCGGGTGAGTGTACTTGTACGCTGAGAGGATGGATCCTGTCTGCGTCCGAGCCCAGGAAACACGCACCCGTACGGACCTGCACTTGAGGTGAGCGTAGGGGGGCGTACGGCCGCTTAGTCCCATAGAGAAGGGCAGGGGCTGCGTACAAATCACACGCAGCACCTGTCCTTCCCGGAAGCTGCTCGATACGGCAACATTAATTAAAGAAATATAATTAAATGTATGTACAGCAGCACTAAAGCTGGCCATACACTGAGCAAAATGTAACCTGTCAGCAGTCCTCCACCAGACATCCTTTGTTCAGAAAACCATGTGCAAAATTGTTGGTTGCAGTCTCTATTCGGCCAATCAGCTGCAGTAACTGTTTGGGTAGGCTGCGGCACTCTCACAACGGTCAGAATACAATAGCTGCAGCGCGAGATTCATCTATCCATGCGGTTTAGTTTGAATAGCGGAATCTGTCAGATTTTTTTCAGCCTGCAGGTGAATGAAAAGAATTGAGCCTGTGTATGGCGAGTGTAAAAGGTGCCCATACACCTTACAACCATCGCACGACTTTCATCCTGGGATGGTTGTAAGGTAATTAAAAGCTCGTACGATCTGCCCATCTTTTCCCATCTGATTCCAATGCTGAGCGGGCAGTGTGTGCATGCGTCCACCGGCCCGTGCGGCATTTGTCTCCAGAGAGCGCCACTGCGATTTTCGGCGGGTTTTCAAGCCTGCTCGGGAGACAAAAGACGTGCGACCTTACAGTAGAAACGGTCACCCGCTTTCCGTACACCTGCTGATTATCATACGATCGGGGGATCACCCACGATTATCGTACGATAATCGGCAGGTGTATGGGCACCTTAAAGCTGGCCATACACCTTACAACCATCGCAAGACTTTTTTCTTGCGATGGTTGTAAGGTAAATAAAAAGCGTACGATCTGCCCATCTTGGACAGGCAGATCGTACTTGCGATCATCGCAAGACCGCCCCGCTGGGGGGCGGGCTTCCAATTACTGCAATGCTGAACGTGCAGTGTGCGCTTGCCGATCGTGGGACTTCCCGCGATTATCATACGAAATAATCGGCAGGTGTATGGGCACCTTAAGCGTAAGTACTAGGAACCAATCAGGCTCTGTTGCAGTGCACATATGTTGACAGTAAACATGCTGACAGGAAGTATCTTGTTGTTCCTTCAGTGTCCAATCAGCAGCATGGGGGCAGGTTGGCGACCAAGTTGTATTGCTTAACTGCACTGGAGAAAAGCGAGGTCATTGGCTTTGCTGTGCTGTATGGCAGGGGTGTGTGAATCACAAAGTCTAGCTGAGCAGAATTACATATCCGTCAGTAGGAAAAAAACATTCCCATGTGTACATTTAAACTGGTATCAGGATGTTTGTCCAGGGCTCAGCTATAAATTCACATACATCTCCTGCTCTTTAAACCATGAGCTCCTTTATAGCTTTCCAAAGCACACATATTATCACGTCTGGCTGTGTCTATATGTCCAGTTCTAGTGTAATATAAAATATATTTTTTTCCAGTAACACATCAAAAGAAGAAACGATGAAGCAATGTATTTAGTTAGGCCAGGGCTGGACACATTAATATGGAATTCAGGAGTCCGTTTGTCCAATCCAGGAGCAGCTCCATTGACAACAACTAGAGAAAACCTCAAAAGTTAGGCACCAGCAGTAATTTGTAAGGTGCATTGGCTACCTGGTTCCTGGGATCTGCCCACGGCATGTCAAAAATAACCATCGACAAGCAATTTCTAGCGTGCTTAGCTATTATTTTGCTATGGCTGCTGTTAGTACTCCATAATAATAGGATTGCCTCCAAACACTTAGAGACAGTGGTTATGGGTATCCAGAATAACAAAGTACCCGCTTTTAGGTGGTCTCGGGGGAACAGATTATGAATCGACATTCTCTATAGACCAGTCAATCTACACTATGAACAATTTCTAAACATAAAAAAACTAATGGCACCAAACACATGATCACTTGGAATTTCCAAGGCCAAAGAGGTAAAAAAGCTTTACCCTCTTGATTCACACTAGGTGAAAAAGGACTGGTGGGAGGAGGGAGCAGTTACACTGTGTCCTAATGAACCAATTAATACTATCCACTTGTATGTAATATATATTTGTTAGTACATTAATTATTCCACATGACTGCTTTGCAAAGACAGTCTCATTGAGCTGCCCTTCTCTATCCCCAGCTATTGCGTATACGACTTTGCAACATAATAGAATGCAACATATATGCGCACCCAACCCTGTGAAGAACACAGCTCAGTTCTGCAAGATTATGCAGACAATTAAGCAACCACAGCCGAGGCAGACGGCTGACAGAGCCCCTACTCATTCCTCTGTGCCCCTGTGTATGCTTTTAACCATCATTACCTGTTTTTCTACATTTCCTCAACCTTTCCTGCCCCACTTTGCCTATTCTCACCCTCTTCCTCATTCACATATGACGGGATTTGGAGAGTGGTTTTTCCAGTCGGATTTGTGGGTTAGGAAACCGTGTCAGTTTTCACACAGATGTTAATCTCAGAGAGAGAGACACATACACAAGTTTAGGGAGTGGAATGAAAAGAGTGATGATTGCATCAAGACAGACAAATAGTTTGCATATGTGGGAAAAGGTGACCTGTGACATGTACGGGATGCATGCTTGTACTAGACAGTATATGTGCCACAGGACAGGAATGCCGTAAGATAAGTGAACGGCCCATCTGTGTGATCACAGCTCCCGTGGTGAGCGGCCAGGAAACACTGAATCCAGGAAATTGCCCATATAATGGAAACACGCAGGCAGCAGCCAACACTCAGCAACAAGCCAACCCATGGTAGACTGGTCATTACTTTGTGGTAGTGTTACATACAATGAACTGCCTTTGATTACCATCTTACATTGGTGATATGCCAACCCAGAGGCTGCAAGGATGTTGCCTTTAGTAGATCAACACTTCCCAAACTGTCATTCTTCTGCTGCCACAGGTTTTAGTAAACATAAATCTCACCAGCTGTGCAACATTATCCCTGGAATTTATAAAGAGTGTTGGTGCCAGTGTTCTATCAGTTCTCCGGACCCGGTGAGATTGCTGGACTTCCGGGGGCGTGTGAAGGCAGTCCAACAATCTCACAGGCTACTGCGCATGTCTGGGTCCAGAAATTTTACAGGCCCGTAGCTATAACACAATCCCGCGGGTACCGACATTTTACTGCCTCATTTGTTGGAATATAATGTTAATAAAAACACCAAAACTACTAATAAAATCTACATAATATATAACAATAATAACAATCTATCGGGTCCGGAGAAGTGATAGAACACAGGCATCAGAATTACATTTATATACATATTTCCTAAAAGCAAACATCCTGTAGAATGAAATGGGGGACATTGCAATTTTTTATGTTGAATGGTATTAGTGCAGCTCTTTATCAAACCCAAATTTCCAGTAAAAAAAATACTAGTGCACATAAACACAATATATTTCCCAAGCTTTTGGTAAAACATGAAAGATGAGGTTGCGCTGAGTTTGCCAAGGTCTAATAGACCCCTAAAGTCACCTTTGAAGCCCATTGAGGCCTTGTTCACACCAAATGCAAAGCAGATCTGCATGAGTTTCTGCACACACAGTGCAGTGGGTTGTGCCGCGTTTTTGCGGCGTTCCAGGCCGTTTTGGGTAAAAAAAAAAAAAAAAGTTTAAAATGGGCTTTCAGTGCGTTCCAGTGCGTTTGCACGCGTGCCAGAGCATTCTAGAGCAGGTAAAATAGGGCTTGCTGCAGTTTTTTTTACATGCTCTGAAACTGAATGCTGCGGTGTGAACTAGAGCCCAAAATAGCATTGGAATACATTGGACGCAGTTTTGGTCTGTAACTGCTCTGCTCCTGGAACGCGCTTGGTGTGAACTAGGCGTGAAGCTGATCAAGCATGGCATATAGAAATTGGTGCATTTTTCAGTGTGTGCACCAGTCTTTGAAGCCGGAAAGGTGAGGTCTCGCTATCCCTGTTATATTCCATTATCTTACATCACAGATTGGAAACACAACTTGCTGCTAGGCAGGCAGAATTTGTGCGTCTCCAGAATGACTACATCAATGTTACAATTTTAGAAGAGGAACAGAGCAGTTCTTCCTGTTGTAATAACTGTGCCTGGCACACGGTGCCAAGGACTGCCCTGAGAGTCAGATTCTGAGTAATACTGCAGCTATGCCAGGCAACACCCATCAGCATAACAGCTTCTAAAGCCGCAAATACCAGTGTAAACAGATCTAGAGTTTACACTTGGGGTGATGAAGCCTGTTTAGATGGGAAAGCCCTACGTTTGTGGAAATGAAGAAAGTCATATATGCTCATATGTCATATATGTCATTAGTCCCTGTTCAATTCCTGAGCAGCTGGCTATGATTTTATCAGCCTGCAATGCACTAGTTTCTCTCCCGGGATCACGCTGTCTCAGCGGCCAATCAGAATGAAGGCTACAGGCCGCGACAACGGTGTAACACACATGTGGATTAACAACATTCTGTTTTGGATACAATACACCTGTCACCTCATTACCAGCGTTCATCCAGAACCGTGTGCTTCCAGTCTAATTAACAAGTCACATACCATATTCAGGAGGATTCGGGGAATCTTCTGTGCACACAGCCAGAAGCGTCTCACCAGAATTAGGGTATAAATATGGTCAAAAACTAAAACACAATATGTATTTCTATGTTGAATTCCCTAAGTTCTATTCCACTCCTAATAACCGTATTGATCTAGAAATGTGTACATTTATTAATTGAAGATGTACTTCCTCAATGCACCCACACAGTTTCACTCAGCCTTGTGAATATACACTTCCTTGTGTCACATCTTACAGACCCTGTCTTCTGACCGCCATAGAATTCCCTCCTCACTTCATTCTACAAGCTACCATCTCTGGACATAATAAAGCAGAGCTCCCGATGACTGGGTCTGCATATAGGACGTCTACAGAAAGGCACTGGATATTATACACTAAGGGTGCATTCCCACGGACCCAAATACAGGCATATGGCCATACAGTGTAAAATAAGCCTATATCTGCTGCGCCCAAGAGCCCCAGCTACTATGTTTTTGTGTCTATGTTACATGGACACAATATGCAGTATGCGTGTAAATACTGGCAATTGTAAACACATGTGCATGGGAGTACGTTCCTGAATGCACACGTTTTGAGTTCGGGAACATTCAGACATATGCATGTGCACGTGCACAGTGTGGCAGACACTCTATAGAATTCTGTCACGTCTGCGCATAACAAATGTCAGTGCGTGCAACAAATTAATTTACCTGGTGGAAACAGGTACACAAATTTTTTCCCTGGAGGCAAGGTGGGGGCTGACACCGAGGCCAGAGTGTCCATACTGCACAAGCCATCCTCAGTGCATGTTGAGCCCCCAGACCTCACAGCATCATTGGTTGTTATGGTTCTGTGCGGCCAACATTGTCCAAGCAACCAAGGACACTGTGCTGACAGCATCTTAGCAACCAATGTCACTGTACCAACAGCGTCCTAGCAACCAACAGAGCTGTGTGGCTGAGCATCATTGGTTGCTAGGGCCCTGGTGGCCTCACTTCACAATGTCATTGGTTGTTAGGGCACTGCCAACCTCTGTACTAGCAACCAGTGACACAAGTTGAGTGTGTGTGGGGAAGGGTAATAAACTCCTCTGGCATGCTGCAGTAAATAAGACCTATTTCATCTTGGGAGTCATTTGTGCCAATGTGTTACAGTGTGGTTAATATGTAGAAGTGTTTTCTTTTCTTCTGCATAGAAATTAAGTGCCTGGCTTCCAGTATATAGAGATTTTTCATTGGTTTGGACTGTTAGAAGCACTTAAAGTGACATTAAACCTTGCTCTTTATTTGTATGAAAGGGAGGCACAGATGGTATGCAGAGCTGCTCTTTAAAAAAAATGTTTCAGTTCCTCGCTTTCTAGTGGGTCCCCGCATCACTATCTCCCCAGCCCCCTGCACGGGTGCCTCTATCAGCTAAGCGGCTGCTGTGGAGGCTCCTGGGCGTGCGCATTCCTGGACGTGCCCGCAGTAGCTGTGTGCGTCCATAGACCTCCTCCTCTCCGCTCCAACAGGTTGATTGATGGCAGAAGGAGCCTATGGCTCCTCTGCCCTCAATCTCCTTCCCTGCAACCAGGAAGTTCTGAATGGAGGATCACTTCGGGGAGCTGCGGCGGTGACAAGCGGCCCTAACAGTGAATCGGGGATGGGGGACACAGAAAGGTACTGGACATGGCAGAGAATGCATTAAGGTAAAAAATGTCCTGCCTTTAATACTACTTTAATCATGCTCATAGAGACGCATTCCATGGCCTGATTCTAGGCCAACTGTCACAGGTAATGCTCCCATGAAGCCAGATTTGGTCCATGTATTGCCTACCTTTATGATAGGCTTATTCTCTTGTTCACACACTGCTTCATTATCAATTCTGTTGTCTCTTCAGCTATACAAATCCCTTTCCTGTAAAAATCACACCTTTACTGAAAAGTTTACAGACAATGGCAAAACATGTCCCTTTGATGCTAATACAAAAGCTTCTGTTTGTCACTTGGAGAATGGAGCAATTTGCATTCAATACAGCTACATGACAGCAGACTTGTCACCTCCCTGAAACAAAAGGTAATCACAGGTTAAATTAATCATATTTAAAGATTTACACCCTAATAGTAAATATGCAATCATTTGCAGGATGTTACTCCGAATGATAAATTAATAGGATGTCTTTTTTTTTTATATGCCAAAAAAGAAACGTTGGAGGGGTTGCGAGATGTGAGCTAACACTACACAAACACAAAGAAGCTTTAACAGGCTTGGCCATTAGCAGAGCTAGAGGTGCTCAAAGCCTGATAAGGTTGAGTGGACACAATGGGATTAGGCCGTAAATATCCTGCAGTTCAGCCGCAGAATGTCACATGACCTCCCTCTATCTATGTTCCTTTTTTATTATAGCCGCTCTCCCCTCGGTGTCACATGACCTCCCTCTTTCATTCTTCCCCCCTTCCATGTCACACATCCTCCCTCTTCTATCCCCCACCACCCCGGCTGGCTCTTTCATGCGCTATTAAAAGCATGAGCCTTTTACACATGCCCCAGATAATGGTACCCAAGGCGCAGCTGAAAGCATCAGGAATCGTGAAGTGATGCAAAGTCAGAGTAAAGGCTAAAATAAAACAGGGGGATTCACACGAAGGTTTACAGGGTTTACTCAGAGGGGTCCAGGGTGCTTTGGGAATAGCGGGTGACCCACACTACAAGACTATTGTTTGCTGCTGAAATGACCGGCAGCAGTGCACAGACAGATGGCCTATACAAGATGTGCCTGATTAACATCTGCCAGTCTTATTTCCCCCTCCAACATCATCTTCATGTATTATGGAGCTGCACAAAGAAAAGCAGCGGCACAAATGTGCACTCCGCTTCTAGATGGTAGAGCATTTATTTTATGGACTTTTAGAGCAAACAGCTTTGTACGAGCTCAGCAAAAAGAAGCGCCCTTAAATATTGACATAAACTCCTTCCTGGAACAGGCTGAGGAAGCACACTTCAGGGTCATAGTACAAAGTGGGCCAAGTACTGGAAAAGTCTGGGAAAGCCTTGTCATTCGGTTGACACCTATGCGATGCAACATTATTGCAGGACATTTTTACACACGTTACCAAGTGTTGTGGTAGGACAGCCCCTTCAATTGAAAGACCGGCTACCGCTTCTAAATCACACCAAAGTGCACAACGCTTTTTTTTTTTTTTTTATTAACGTCGTACCACAATCCATGTATGCAAGTTGCCATGTGCTGTGGCGAGAGGCAACGTATGTGCAATGACTAGGTGCATTGGTGCCATTAAGGCCTCATTCACACTGCCGCGCATATATGCGCATATTGTGCCATATGCTCCATATGTAAATAAATGGCTCCATACACATAGCTGCGTATGGATCCGTATATTTGCGTAGCATAAAAATGCGCAAAAACAGAGTGGAACCGAGATGCGTCCGGGGCAGCGCATTTCTGCGTATTGTACGCGTGTTTGCGTGTTCATTAACATTTCTATTACGAAATAAGCATTCTGGGATTGCATATAGTACGCGCGGATATGCGTATACATACGCCCATATCCGCGTATATACGCAATATACAATTTTGCTCTTGCGTGGTGTGTGAATGAGGCCTAAGAAATAATGGCACTGCCGCACACCAAGCTTTGGGACACCCAGGAATGCACATGTTGCCACGTCGCATAGATGTGAACGGGGCCTTAGGGACCCCCTGTTCACACCATGCCATTGCGCTAAAGACAAAGCACCTGTGAGTTTAGCGCAAGCTTCCACACAGCGCAATGCACCACATGCTAGGTGTGCTGCTTTATCATTCCTTGTGGATGCACCTCCTGGTGATTGGTTGTGAAGTCAGGTGCATTGCACTGCAACACACAGTACCACAATAACATGTGTTGCAGTGCCTAGACAATTTTCTCCAACAAACAAAATTCTAACAGTGAATATGTTTTTTGTCCGGGAAACACCATAAATTCCAAAATTGAATTTTAAAATCAAAACAAAATTTCAAATGACATCCATAAAGTCTCTGATGGCATTATCAAATGTTTGATTTTTCGTATGAAGGTTTGTATGAAAATGATTATTATTATACAGGATTTATATAGCACCAACAGTTTGTGCCGCACTTTACAATATAAAGAAGACATTACAGTTACAATACAATTCAAGACAAGATGGTAAGGAGGGCCCTGCCCATGAGAGCTACATATGCCAGTGAATGGCCAGAATTCCTCCCTATGTTCTAAAGCAGGGGTAGGCAAACTTTGGCCCTCCTGTGCTGAAACTACAAATTCCAATTAGGCACTGCAAGCCTCTGACAGCCACAGACATGACTCCTAGAGGCAAAATCATGAGGGGATTTGTAGCTTCACTACAGCCAAAGGGCTGCACTTTGGCTACTCCTGCTCCAAAGATTATGAGAATGGGTGGCATTTGGTAGTTTAACAACTGACAACTGAGCATGGCTGACACCAAGTCTTTCAAATTCAGTCAACAAAAATGCTGCATTGTCAGCCCACACCAGGAAACTAAGAGCTGAGTGAATTTCTGGCAGCTCAACAGGTATTTTGTCTTTATTTACAAGGTTTTAAAGGAATAAAACATGGGGGAATGTGTGTGTGTATTGCAGAGATGTACTGCAAGAGATGTACTGCACAGGTTTTTTCTTTATTTTACATTTTGTCCTGGCATACATCTCTATTGTCATAAATCAGGTCATAGTGGAAGTTCCCACGTGTATGAAATGCTGTAGCTGGTAGGGCAGGTAATAAATACAGTGCGTCAGTCAGGTGCAATGCCTTGGGATCTTCAGCCAAGATGATGAAATTTATTTCCACTTCTGCAGTTTCATCACAGGATATTCAGGTATTACCAACATCTAAAAAGGATCTAGTCACGTAGATGTTTATATCTCTCAGCCATGCTACTTAAAAGTGTATTTCTACTTTTGCGGTCGTATATGAGAAAACCTCTCTATATGTTTGTTTTGTGTTCCAACTCACACAACATACCTAAAAATTATTTTTCAATATTTTTTAACCACTTCCGGCCGGCCGTAGTAAAAAAACGGCCGGCCCGAGCTCTCTAGATCTGAGCGGGCGTCTTTAGACGTCCGCTCAGACACGCCCCCTCGCGAGCGGGAAACGGCCGAAATGTAAAAACAGGCAGCGGTGCCTGTTACCATACAAGCGATCCGCCGGCTGTAGAGCCGGCGGATCGCGTGTATGGGGTGCCGATCGGTTCCCTCTCCTCTGCAAGAATGCGGAAGTGTTGTATAATACATCACTTCCGCATTCTTGTGTCACTCTCCAGCTTCAGAAGCTGCAAAGAAGCTGATGGAGCAGATCTGTGCTTCATCAGCTTCTTTTGGGGGGTCCTAGGTGACATTAGGGGTCTTGGAGACCCCTGATGTCTCCATAAAGAGGACATTCAGTCAAAGTACCGCAGCACTGAATACTGAAAAATGGCCTGGCCAGGAAGGGGGTCTAAACACCTGGTCTTGAAGTGGTTAAAATGTGTTTGTGCAGCAGGCCTTTGCATGCTTCTCTCTCAAATTCCAAGTGACAAGAAACTCTGTCTGTCCCCAAAGAAGGACTAGGGACAGAAAGAGCTTCCTCTCATTAACATACAATGCTTCTAGATCTTTAACCCTTTGTTAGGACAGATGGTGTTCAAATCTAATTTACAACTGATCATAAGATCTGCCAGCACAGTACATACAAGATTAATTATGGTAACATTACCCTACCCTGCCCTGCTCAGGCCCCTTCCCCCTTGCTTTCCAGAGCAAATCTCAGTACAAAGAACAACTTTTTTTTCAGAATAGAGCTTATACTGGGCAAACAGCAATTTTAAAAAATGTTGCTATGATATGTGAATGTGAAACATTTAACACATATAATGTAGGCATGATCCCAATTTGGCTGCAAAAGTGGAAATACACTTTAAGCACTGCATACTTTTTCCTGTTTTGGTGTCTGAATCTGATCTGAATTTGCCGTGGGTCAGTGCAGATGGAGCCACTAGGTCTAATAAAGTTACCAGAAGATCTCAGGCACCCTGGCCCTGACAAATATGCATTCAGAGGACATTTCCAAGCGCACATATAAATGCATATAATGATTTCAAATAGTATTATTCAAACTGGGCGTTTACCTGTGTTTCGGTGCAGGCGTGCCAGTGTGAATGTAGCCTAACAGAATCACATCGTACTGGATTTACTGAAATCAAGGACAGCCAGACAACTAGCATTTTCAGCATGAGATCAGTGGCTGTCCTTGTATTTTTTCTATGACCAGTAACTTTAATGGCCCCTTTCACATGGGCTGTCCGAATGGGTCCTCCGGTCAATTTTTCAAGCGGACCTGATCGGATGCCCAATGCTAGTACAGTATATGGGCTGCCAGGTCTAAACAGAAGGGCGTCCAATTACACCAGATTACCCCCGACTCTGGCCAGGTCCAGATAAACAAACTGAAAAGTGTACCATTTCGATGGACCTGATCATGCCAGATCGGGGGTAATCATATATAAATGGACACATGTCCGTTTACATGTAATTCCACATGGACCGACATGGGGTCTGGTCATTTCAGTTTTTTCCTTTATCGCAAGATGGAGGAAAAAAACGGACGGACACGGATGTCATAGCGGTGACATCTGATCCGTACCACTCTGATCAGGAGGTGATCCGTGCACAGATCCCTTCCTGATCAGCCCGCATAAAAGGGGCCTTACACCCCATTTACACCGAGCGGTTTATGGCGCGATTTCTGCCGCGAAGTCGCACATATTTCCGCGCGATATCGCTCTATGTAGCTTGTCCAATGCATTTCAATGGAGCTGTTCACATCTCACAGCTCAATGTCCCCTGTAGCTTGTCACTCGTACATGACCCTTTCTTGCGCGGATGTCACGCGATTCAGCTCCAATAGACTCTATGGTGTCGTGCAAAATCGCACATTACCGGCAATATTGCGCAATATCGCGCTACAGAAGGGTCACTTTTGCACTGCAAAATGGAAGAAAAGAATGAGGTCACATCAAGATCGCTGTTGATTGGTTACTGCCCAATGTAGCAGTGACGAAGTCCCGCCCAAAAAAACGCGATATGTAGCGCGATAAAATGTGCATTGTCGCTCAATATCACGCAATGTAGCTCAAAGCCGTTCAGCACGAAATCGCGCGGAAAACCCATGGCGCTCAGTGTGAATGGGGCCTTATACCTCTGCAGTGCATTATGGTGCATTCTTGCTCGCATTCATTTTGAACAAGCTGCCTGCCCACTACTAGGAGTGATGCTTCCCATCTGTGTTTTGCAAGGCGCCATACAAAATAAATGGCAACAAACTGCCAGTTTTTAATTACTGTGCGTTATGGTAATGGAGGCTACAACACATGTCTTACTGCACTTTACCACAACATACAGATATAAAGCTAACCTTACAAATGTTGTATGAATTTCTGAAGATGCAAGAGAAAGTGAAAATATTATCAGTGTTTATCACCATACATGTTGGTGGCTGCACCATTCTCAACGCCTAGTACAAAAGAAGAAGATACAATGTATAAATAAATTATAATGATTTTACACTTGTTTTCTCACATAAAAGTGAACTTGCGAAGAGAAGGAAACAAGCATTCTACTGACCCAGGAAACTCTGCAGCCCTAAACTGTGTTACTTTTCACTAATCCCCCCCAATGTGATCATTCCTAAAGATTAAACTGCCTTCCTTTCAATAGTATACATGAGGAGAAGATGCATGATATTGTATATAATTAAAATACTAATAGTAATATTAATAATAATATTGTGATCACGAAAAGATGTATTTTACTAATAACAATAATTACATAGTGGCCATGAAAAGAAGATGTATCGTGCAGATAATAAGTACACGAATAGGGCTCATTTACATGGTGGCAGAGAAACGTACCCCATCAAGAAGGGGCATATTTCTGCACCCGGGAGTCATAGGGGCTGTGGCCAGAAGCCTGTACAAATCAATGACAGGCCGACAGATGTCATAGCTGTATGCAAGTCTACCTTTCTGCCATTTTTAAGGTGAAACATGGTCAGATCGCAGAGCCCCCACTTACCTGAATTGTGGGGTTCTTCTCCCCGCAGGCTTGTTTACATTTTTTAAGTCGGTGTGGTTGTGCGTAGCTCCCCCCACACAGTTGCATCATCTATTCACAGATCCTTTGACAAGATCTGTGAATGGAGAGACTACAAGTTCCATCAGCCACCATGGCAGAGGGACTTGTAGTTCTCAAATGTGGTGATGTCACTTGTAGACCATTCATTCTTTCTCCAGTCCATTTTACTGAATGTTCATACCTCGGTATAGAGGAAGAGTCTGCAGGAACCAGACCACTGACCCACTGATTGCAGTTGCAATGCTTTTACTGGCTCCTATGCAAAAAAAAAAAAATTATAAAACTGACATTTTTTCTTTTAAGAATATATGTATTTATGGGTTTGTTTTTTTTTAAACGGCAGAATTTCCCATTAAAAACATAGTTCTTGATTCATTTAGAAGTGGATAGCCTAGGAATGTGTGACAAAGAAAGTCTACTTGCAGAAAAACCCCCAATGTTTTGAAAACACAATTTCTTGAAGAATTTAAATGTATATGTTGGAAATTCCACATTTTCCCCATAGTAGCTTCCTGAGTCTCTGAAGGGTTGGAGGCCACACCGAAGCTCATCCTACAACTGGCACTATCCACTCCATTCAGGCTCCATTCTCTCCAACTCCATCTTTCAACCGCCATTCCTACTCCGCTCCTTCAATCAGCTTCAATATCATTCAATTACAGAATCTCCTCTCCTTGTACTTCTTCTGGTCATCCACTCTTTGGAGAACGAGGGTCTTCAGGGCTGGACAAATTCCAGGAGCCAGGTAGCCAATGCCCCTTAAAAGTTACAGCTGGTATCCAACTTTTGAGGTTTTCTCCAGTTGTTGTCAATGGAGCTGTCATCTAAAAAATCTTGCTGGCTCCTGGATTGGATAGACTGGCTCCTGAATATTATTTTGTTCACCCCCGGGCCTACTCCCTTTACAATAATTAGGCTGCTACCCCACTCTGGAGCTCAATTTGCAAAAAGAAGTATGGCAAACAGAACGCTCCGTTATGTTACTTGTTGAATGGAGAATGGAGTTGTTCTTCAAAACAGAACTGGGCACAGTTGAAATAGGTATATGGGAACTGTATTACTGGCTAACATATTTGAAGGTCTGCTTAGACAGTTATCCAAGTAGTCAGAGTGCATAGCCACGTTCTGGACGTCTCCAAACACTACACAGCAGCTGAGCAATACAGCCTGGTCCAGCTTCCACCTGTGTGATTGGGCAATGAACAAGCATACCTATGATCTTCCCCTGTCATCGCCTCTTATTTAAAGTAACTCTTGCAGGCTTTAATAAAATCCTAAAA
Source organism: Nanorana parkeri (assembly GCF_000935625.1). Classification (NCBI taxonomy): domain Eukaryota; kingdom Metazoa; phylum Chordata; class Amphibia; order Anura; family Dicroglossidae; genus Nanorana; species Nanorana parkeri. The sequence continues at coordinate 322,836 of NW_017306550.1, forward strand.
GGAAATTCCCAGCAAGAAGAGCTCTTAAGGTGCCCATACACCTGCCGATTATCGTACGATATTCGCGGGTGATCCCGCAATCGTACGATAATCAGCAGGTGTATGGGCAGCGTGCGACAGCTTCTACTGTAAGGTCGCACGATTTTTGTCTTCGAGCACGCTGGAAAACCTGCCGAAAATCTTACGATTTTCGGCGGGTTGGTGGCGTGCTCGGAAGACGAATGCCACACGGGCCGGTGTGCGCAAGCACACACTGCCAGCTGAGCACTGCAATCATCGGAAGCCCTCCCCTCAGCGGGTAGGGCTCGCGATGATCGCAAGTACGATCTGCCTGTCCAAGATGGGCAGATTGTACAAAATGTAATCACCTTACAACCATCGCACAACGAAAGTCGTGGTAAGGTGTATGGGCAGCGTTATACTTACATGTCCAGATGCCAGTGTCTCCTACCTTCCCCCCTGTTCCAGCACTGCAGATTCCATCAATTTCTTCAGCATTCAACACGTCTAAGCATTGAATGCCTGTACCCCCTGCTGAGTGATGTGGTTCCATCCTCTCACCTCCAAGTCACTGCTGTGTCCTGTAGTGATGTAGAAGGTCGAAGCATGGAACCATAGGGGACACAAGCATCCAAAGGCATCCTCCCAGTGTTGAATAAAAAAAGGACAGATGAGGCTGCAGCACTGCAATGGAGGGGATGTAGCAGATACACCGGAGAGGTATAGAAGCTCTTCTTGCAGGGACCTTCTTTTAGGATTATTTTTAACCAGACAGGGTCCTATGTCACCGATCTATGACAGGCCTAAACTGCTAACCCTCCCTTTCTCAGTCGGAGTGCTGCTGCACAGAGGAGGCAAATACATAAACAGTTTCAGGTACAAATATGTCACTATATTACATTTTATTCCATATATACTTGGAGATAAGCCTTAGCACTAATATGGTGATGACTGAAAAGGGGGGGGAATTTCCCTTCACTTTGTAGAGATTTTTCATTGCTCCCTCTTGTCTGTCTGAGACAGGAAATTATAAAAAAAAGCTCCCCCCCCCCCCCCCCCCCCCAATGTTAATAGCAATAAAAACCTGGCAGCGGTTCTAGCCCTTCACCACAAAACTAGGCGTACATTGGATATTGTTTCACTTAAACAGTGCTTTGCAGGAGTGCCACAAAATTGTAATTAGCTTAATATGCAACATATTTTTTTGTGTCCTCCATACCTAGCTGGGACCATTGCATACCTCACATTGTAATCACACTGCTGATGAAACAAATAATATAATTTACTTACAGCCCATAATATTTTTTTGACCTGACCACAGGTTGCAATGCACAGACATCTGCCCCAGGCTGTTTACTCATTGGCATTTCTAAAGCCTCCTATCTGAGTTCACTGACCACATAGTGATTACAGCCCCACCGTCTGTAAACAGATCCTCAATATGCAGAAACAATTTTCGAGCAGATGACACACAATGAAAACTTCTGCTTCTATTCTGTCTAGTCATCTCCCTGAAACATATCAGTGTTACCTCAGGGATTAACAATCCCCCATGCTTAGACAACCAGGCAGGGGTCACCCAGAGTTCTTTTATTATAAAGCAGCAGAAGGCCTTGTCATGACCATGCCACTGTGTTAAAAAATGGCACTGTTATATTTATAAAGAACAGCTCCCTCATATGCTTGCTTCAGGTCCTGAACAAAGCAAAACTCCATTCATTTTAATAAAAGGGGAGCAGGAGATTAATTACAGAGCGTGATATGCAACTTGGAGTGTTCTCTGGATATTGCTGCCAAGAACACTCTTATAGGAGCCGATGGGTCATGTGACTGGGCCGTCCTCCTATCAAGGAGTGTTCTCTCCAGCTTCATGCAGAGGCATGTTCAGTTCCTTAGGGCTTGTTCACCAAATCCGGACCAGATCTGCATGCATTTCTGCATATGCAGCGCTGAGCATTTTGCAGCGTTTTTGCTGCATTCCGGTCCGTTTTTTTTTTTTTGTAGCCTAAAATGGGCTTTCAGTGCATTCCAGGCAGTTTCCGTGTGCTTTTGATGCGTTTGCATGTGGTTTGGTGCGTTCCAGAGCAGAAAAAATAGGGCATACTGCAGTTTTTTCACATGCTCTGGAACTGAACGCTGTGGTGTGAACTAGAGCCCAAAATACCATTGGAATACATTGAATGCATTTTGATGCGTTCTGTAATTGCTCTGGTCTGCACTTGGTGGATAAATACACTTTCTGGTAGCTTCTGGTTTGACCTTCTTACAAAGGTCAAACTCTTGGCCTACAAGGGGTTTTCCACTATTTTTTATTAAAAAATCTATTAGAAAACATATCAATATTCAAATACAAATAAAATAGTTCATTGCAGCCATCCAGAACATACCTTGGGTTTTCCTCAGAGCAGCCTGTAAGCCATGAATCATGGGCCACTCAAATATCAACTTAATCTCATGAAGTCAGTGCTTAAAGTGTGTTTCTACTTTTGCAGGCAAATTATATTTATATTTGTTATACGTTTCTTATTCACATAGCATAACATTTTTTTAATTGCTGCTTTCACATGTTCTGTGCTGGCCATACACTAGGCATGGATAGGGAAATCCCCACTTACTGGCTATTGTATCCTGGCTGGCTATTGTATCCTGACGATCCAGCTGAAACTCACAGCTGTCAGAATACTCAAATAGTGACAGTATCTGATTGACTGCAGTAACTATTCATCTGACATTTTCCGGCCCAGCTCCACTGAGAAAAGTCAACTGTAAAATCGACTTTTGCCAAAAGGGGTAGTGTCGGCAGGGCCACATGCTGCTCAAATTTCCTGCTTACTCAGCTATTACTATATAAAGCTCCCAGTCTCATGTGTACATTAGTCCAGCCCTGGGTCACCTCCTGAGCCTCACTAATAGGACTCATACACAGGCGGAAAAGAGGTCCGGTTGTGGATTCTTGCAGCAGGAAGCACAAGTGGTACATGACTGCTGTGGCAATTCTCAGCCTGTCATTGCTTTGTACACTCTGAGCGGTGACAGCTGTCCATCTGTGGTTCAGATGTAATCGCACATGAAGTTATTACCTGTGGTTAGGGACATATGATTGGTCCTAGAGGCAAGGTGTATGGACGCAGCCTGACTTCTTTTCCCTGTGTGAATGAGGCCTTAGTTAGCCAGGCCATCCATCACATCAGTAAAAAGATTAATGCGGTGATAGAGGGTGGAACCTAGCACCAACTTCATGGGATGACAGCACCCCAGGGATTGTAACTCCCAAGTAGAGAAGAACCTGGGCTTGGTGCAAACCCAGTTCACAAGCTCAAATCTGTGACCTCCACCCCCCTCCTGGCCCAATTAGTGGCCATTCCCTGACCCTCTGTGAGGAATGTGCCCTACCACAACGGATTGGGTTGGAAGGGGATGGGTGGCAGTAACAGTTTTGAGTGGGCTTGGTCTAACTCAGGTGAACTGTGTTCTCACCAAACCCAGGCTCATCACTACCCTCAAGGTGTTTATAAATATATCTCAAGGGATGTGCAGGCACCTCTGGATGTGTATGTATTGAGTTTATATGTATTTCAGAACACTGTAGAGATGTTTAATGTCTGGCTGGCTGAAGGGAATCCAGGGTGTTAATCAGACACGTGTTCCTGCACTCTGCCCAGGATTACAACATTTAATTTGCACTCTGACCGAGGTCAGAAGATACTGCTAATGCCAGCCATAAAAAAAAACCAAATGTATTTCAGACCAGGTCTGTTATCACCAGATAACCTACCTTAAAAGGAGAACTATGGGGTTAAGGCTTTTCCCCATAGTTCTCCGTCACCCTAGGCTCAGTATACCGCGTGCAGTAGCTCGCGGTATACTGAGACGCCGCAGTATACCACGAGTTGCTGCTCGCGGTATACTAAGGCGCCGCAGCTGAAGCGGATCCCGACAATTATGTCTGGATCCGCCCAGCTGCGTGACTGACAGCTGGCTCTGCCTATCTAGAGGCAGAGCCAGCTGTACCCGCCCCATCCGTTCCGCCAGTCAGCGCTGGCGGATCAGAGCGGGGAGGGGGGAATCCAGCTCCTCCCCTGTCACGGCAGAGAGCCGTGACAGGATCGAGAGGTGAGCGAACGCCGCTATGTGTTCGCTCACCTCCCGATCTACTGAGCCGACCTGTGACAGTTTCATTGTCACAGGTCGGCTAGAACTATGAGGTGAGTGAAAAGCACTCACCTCATAGTTCTCCTTTAAACTGCACAGTACAAAGGGTGTACCTGATTTTGTTTTTTTGAAAGTATTGCCCAGGTAGGGCCTCACATTACATAGAGCCTGAATTGTGCCAACAGCTAACAGCGAAAATCTGAAACAAAAGCTCAAAACGTCAAGGTAGCACACAGTTTAAATTACACACTGTAGAAGTCAATAGTTCTAAATGTTAAAGGATTTGCAATTCTGCTCTGCCAGGCTAGTGATTTAGGCAGCCCTTCCGGAGAGCACAGCCAGATCCTGGGCACCTGTGCATGCTCTACTGCAGAAAAGCAATACAGCTTGGTCCAGGATCCACTCCAGCCCATAACTACACAATTAGGACACAGAAGAAAACTGACGAGATCATTACTGTGCTCAACACTCCAATGAGTATGTTCAGAGCTCCCTCTCCCAGTGTGCTGTGGTGCAGATTACATGGGGTGGATACCAAGACAGAGGCATGCATTTTGCTAGTCTTATGTAAAAATAAATGTATTTTTTAACAAATACAAACCTGGATTAAACTGTGGTTTACCTGCCTGCAGCTCAGTTTTAAAGCTGGCCATGCACTAAAGAATCTGTGTAGTACAAGGGCCTTCCTAACCAGATACAATTGAATGGATTGTTTAGGTTTGTCATCATATTACACCATTTTGGTACATGTAAACATTGTACAATCAGATTGCATATTGTAGCTTCAGGCTCCTATCCAAAATGTGTCATCTTAGACACAGAAAGACAGCTGATGATAGGGGGAACTCGGTGCTAGATGTAAAAGCTGTATGGCTGGGGGCAAGTTAAATTAACACCCATTAACTCGTCACATGTCTGTACATTATATTTGTTCCTTAATTTTTTTCTATGGAGACGGATACTTTTTGTAAAGTGCAGCTTATACAGAAAGTTTATGCAGTACGTTAGCAGCTTGCCAGTGCAGTGCTCCTCAACCTACATGATTGAGGAGATGTGCACTGTTCTGAAGGGGGTGGGTGGGGGGGGTCATTCTATATTTCTCTACCTAGTTGGGCACTAAGATGCCATAAAACATATACCAGAGCTGCTCTTTATTCTGTGCATGTAAATCCTAACTCCCCCCACCACTAATAAAAAAAGGAGCAAGGAAGTCACCGGCCCAGCAAACTAAACCAGTCACTGACCCATATATTATAGGGTTATGGTGGAGGTATAATTAACTGCATTTATAAATAACATGGCTTCCCAGATTAGCTTTCGTAATTATAAATCATAATCGTTCTTCTCTCTCTGTGCAAGAAAACTTAAAAGTATTTGGGGAAAAAAAAGCTGCACAGTGCTCTGGCTAAAGAAAAACAGGAAGGTATTTGTCGATAAACAACCGCTGCAGCCATCTTCAATAAAGCTATGGTGGTGGCTACCAGTTTGCTTGGAAATGTTCAGCATCTGGTCGGTTGACTAACCAGATGCTGAAATTACTTATTACAAGACTGGTCCAGGAGTGTATGCTAATGCTTAAAACATGCACGGCTGTTGGCTAAGGATAAGCCTGTTTATATTAAAACGTTGATAATCACCCACACAAAACCTCTTTTGGCAGTCAGTTCCTTTTCTGAGGACCGATTGCCATCTATAGTTTATGGCCGACAATAGTCATAAAACTCAAATTTTTGAAACAGAAACCTTAGGGTTTATAGCTGCTGCTGTTATCTTTTTTTTGTGCAGGTCACAACTTGTACCTTGTAAATTTGTTAAAGTGAAACGTTACTGCTATGTGTGAGTTGGAGCACACTATTGTTATCAAAAGGGCGCACGTATACAAAAAGTTGCAAGACATGCTGACATTTTTGAGAAATAATGAAGGCATCTGTTCTTTCTTACCTCCATCTCCATGGAAGCTTCCATCCCTTGAAGAAGGCTCTACACAGCTTGGCCAGATCTGCCCACTACGCCTTACTCCAACTATTGCAGCCTCAGACACTCTCAGCTGGCATTGGCGGGCAGGAGCCTGTGGGGTGGGAGGGCTTGCACTGCCAGGCGAAGGAGGGGAACGACCCCAAAGACCCCGAGGGGACACCCGCCCAGAAGGGCCCGAGGACAGCTCCTCTTCACTTGAGGTCAGGTTCTCATTGGAGCTGCAGTCTGGTGTATACCCTCCCCCAAGGTCCTCAAAACTCTGAGGTGAGACAGATCGACGTGGCCAGGCTTCCCCCCAACGATTGCCAGGACCTGGTAGTGCATTATCCCGAAGAAAGCGAGGGTTCAAGTCAGCTTCCTCATACTCTCCATCCCAGCCACAACTGCTATCTGAAGAGCGGCCTCTGCGAGATTCTACAGGTTGGAGGGCTCTTGGGCTACCTTCAGGGTGAGAAGCGGCCCTTCTAAGCAGGTCTGATCGGGGTTCTGGCCCATCTTTCTCTGTCAAGCTTAACAGTCGCCGGGGACCCCGCGTCACATCCCCAGGAGACAGGTCAGGAGCGCCAACAGGTGGCTCCCTTCGGCCCGGACCTCTAGTCCTTTCCTCTGGGCTTCTTTCTTCTCTACCAGGACCTAAGACTCTCTCCTCTCGACTCGAACCCAACGGCCTCTCCTCTCCCCCTCCGGGTGGATCCCTCACCTCAAAGCCCCATCGCTGGCGGTCGTAACCTCTCCTTTCCTTGGCCAGCAAAGTCTGCAGGTAGATCATACGAAACCGTTCCCGGTTCAACTCCCGTTCCAGCCTACGTACGGTGACCCTGCACCTCTCCAACTCCTGCTCCATGTCCCGCACTGTGCGCAGCTCCATGTGCGGCGGCTCCGCGTCTGGAAACTGCGCTCGCCACGCCTCTGCGAACCCCGCTGGCTCCAGCATCCTGTCCCCGGCCCCTATGGGACACTTCACCAAGGAGACTCAGCATGAGGCTTCCAGAAGCACCATTGGTCTCCAGAAAAACCTGTTCATCCAGTAAGACACCAGGGGCTTCCCATCCAGTTTGTGCAATTGGGTGACCACAGGGCTTCACATGAAGATCAGGGAAGGTTCCAAGTGGACAAGAGGGTGCTTTGTCTGTACCCGGGGATGACAAGATGTCACTGTATCCCAGGCTGAATTAATGGAGGCAGTGTATGTGTATCCATGTCCTCGGTGTTCTGATCATTGAAAGGTCTGTCCTACCAGATCTCTTCGCTCTATCCCTCCTTGTGTATGTCTGCTTGTAGAATAGGTCACCTCTGTGTGCTGATCACGTCCCAGCACTCGATCGTGTCTCCGCTCCAGGATCCCGGAGCTCAGCTCTCCCTTGTGTTACCTCGGCCTCTCTATTGTGTGTCACCAGCCGTGTGTCTATGAGCCTTGGGCGGGCCCAGCGTGGCTCCTCCCCCCAGCGTCATTCCCAGTGTGTGGAATACTAGATGTCAGCGAGGAAGGATCGGGATGTGATGTGCTGCTGGATCGATCCTGGGGCACGCTGCTCCATCACAGCATTCAGCATGACATCTTTATGAGCCTTTTCTTGGTCCTATATTGTGTCATCATCTCCAACTAGTGATCATTCAACACATTCCCCACTGTCATCACATCCATGTCTTCACTATGTCTTCTCATCGTACATTCTTCTCTCTTTTATTTTTATCATATAGGCATTGCAGGTCATTCTTCAACTGAACACATATGGGCTGCACATTTTTAAATAATTAAATAGCTTGCAGTCTGTCTGATGCTGTGGAAGCATCCCTTGGCTCAGCTAATTGAGTTTTCTATATGTCCTTGCTTGAGCAACCTAAGTGATGTTATGTCAAGCTATTTCATCTCATCTGATTAATACTATGGAAACACAGGGAAGGTAAATTAGATTTCATGTACCCTATGTGGCTGATGTCATGCTGGCGTTCGCAGTTCAATCTGTTGTAGGAGTAAAACAGTATTCCCCATTCACCTTCAGGGTTCTGTGAAGACATTAAAACCTTTTAATGTTCAGATTTATGTTGGTAAGATGGTGTTATGTTTCGGGCTGGATCTTATTGATGCGGCCCCTAGGGTTACATAGTCGGGTTGAAAAAAGACACAAGTCCATTGAGTTGATCCTATAGAGATAAGAGGAGAAAAAAGAAAACAAAAATTTGTTCCCCAAATACTTATTTCCAATACCCTTTACATAATGCATATGACCCGTATGGTGCATATAAATCAAGTAAAAATTATTTAGGATTGAAACATGCAGCATAATTACTATAAAAAAAGGCAACATTACATCGAACTGATAGGTGCAGTGGCGTACCTGGCACTACCTGACACCCCTCCTCTATACAAAAAAAATATTCCAAGTAATATATATCAATATCAGAATAACCCCTTACATTGGTGGCCTGTTGGAGAAAGAATAACCCCTTACATTGGTGGCCTGTTGGAGAAAGAATAACCCCTTACATTGGTGGCCTGTTGGAGAAAGAATAACCCCTTACATTGGTGGCCTGTCAGAGAAAGAATAACCCCTTACATTGGTGGCCTGTTGGAGAAAGAATAACCCCTTACATTGGTGGCCTGTTGGAGAAAGAATAACCCCTTACATTGGTGGCCTGTTGGAGAAAGAATAACCCCTTACATTGGTGGCCTGTTGGAGAAAGAATAACCCCTTACATTGGTGGCCTGTTGGAGAAAGAATAACCCCTTACATTGGTGGCCTGTTGGAGAAAGAATAACCCCTTACATTGGTGGCCTGTTGGAGAAAGAATAACCCCTTACATTGGTGGCCTGTTGGAGAAAGAATAACCCCTTACATTGGTGGCCTGTTGGAGAAAGAATAACCCCTTACATTGGTGGCCTGTTGGAGAAAGAATAACCCCTTACATTGGTGGCCTGTTGGAGAAAGAATAACCCCTTACATTGGTGGCCTGTTGGAGAAAGAATAACCCCTTACATTGGTGGCCTGTTGGAGAAAGAATAACCCCTTACATTGGTGGCCTGTTGGAGGAAGAATAACCCCTTACATTGGTGGCCTGTTGGAGAAAGAATAACCCCTTACATTGGTGGCCTGTTGGAGAAAGAATAACCCCTTACATCTGCGGCCTGTTGGAGAAAGCAAGACCCTTTACATTGGTGGGCTTTGGGTAAACAAATTACCCCTTATATTGAAGGTCTGTTGGAGAAAGAATTACCCCCTATATTGGTGGCCTGTTGGAGAAAGAATAACCCCTTACATTGGTGGCCTGTTGGAGAAAGAATAACCCCTTACATTGGTGGCCTGTTGGAGAAAGTATAACCCCTTACATTGGTGGCCTTTCAGAGAAAGGATAACCCCTTACATTGGTGGCCTGTTGGAGAAAGAATAACCCCTTACATTGGTGACCTGTTGGAGAAAGAATAACCCCTTACATTGGTGGCCTGTTGGAGAAAGAATAACCCCTTATATTGGTGGAGAAAGAATTACCCCCTATATTGGTGGCCTGTTGGAGAAAGAATAACCCCCTACATTGGTGGTCCGTGGATGAGGAATGATCCCTTACATTGGTTGTTAGCAAGAGAAATAATGCCCCTTTATATCAGTTGTCAGTGGAAGGAAAAATGTCCCTTGACATTGGTGGTCAGCTGAAAGAATGCTCCATTACATTGGTTGTTGGATAGTGAATCCCAGTCACATTGGTGGTCTATGGGAAGAATGCCCTGTTACTTTGGTGGTCAGTGGAAAGATTGCCCCATTACGTTAGTGGTCTGTAGGAAGAATGCCCCCCTTATCTCAGTGCAGATAAAGGGGCCAATACAACTAGACACTGACCTATCTGGCAATGTTGACATAGGTCAGAAGAAGTGCCATCTGAGGTCCATTCTGTAGACTGCTTACTCTGAGTCAGTCATGCAAGTATTTATTCTTTTTTTCTTCATCAAATTCTATTTCCAACACTGTGGTGTCATCTCAAAAATGGGATATCTCACATAACCTTAGAAAGAGCCCCATGAGTAATATGTTGGGCACCTAATAAGCAAAAATCTGTGCACACTCTTCTTAGAGGTGGCAGTTTCTTGCCAGTGTATGGAGAACCTACGTTCTGAACAAAATTGTTCAGGTAGAGGTGGATCTTTAATATGTAGTTTAATACTCAGCAATGATTTAGAGGTGTCATGACTAATTTGTTAGGGCTGCAACTTAGTAGAGAACAGCTGGATATGTGTGTCTTGACAAGGAGGAACTCGGCTGAAATATAGAGGGAGACTTCCTTTTTTCATATCAGCAGCAAGATATGAACAAGAATTTTAGTTGAACAACAACAATAACATCAACTCTATTTATGGGTCCTCAGCATCATCATTCTTGAACCTTCTTTTCAATGAAAATGGTGAGTTTATTTATTGCTGTTTGTTAAAACAGAACTCCAAAAATAACAAGTAGAAAATAGCCAATGAAAGCTGGACTCAGAACTGCAAGGGTGTTTTTAAAAAAATCCCAGAGTTTAGCTTTAAAAGAAAAACAAAACGTCTTTTTTGTATAATTTACATTCAGTCCAGATATTTTCCCCACAGTACTTTTATTTTTACCACTGGATGTCCTAAGTCTAATAGCCAGAATCTTTAAACCACTTCCTCTGAGTCCAGGAGCCTGCAACCAGACAGTGAAAGGAGAAGCAGAACAGTGATGAGCTCATCTCTTTAATTCTGCTTTCTCTTCCTAGCAGCATGCTTCTTGTCAGTACATGAATTGATTGGCCCCTTCTGCTTCTACTTCCTCTCACACTTCAGCCTTGCTGTACAGGGACTGCAGGAGGCTTATACCATGTCAAATTCAGGTATTGAATTTGGGGGTGGGACATGCCACTGAGAGGTGAAGTGAATAACATTGATTATCTTGTTACAATGGCACCTGGAAGTGGGTGGGATTTATTTGGCAGCAAGTGAACATTTTGTCCCTGAAGTTGATGTGTTGGAAGTGGAAAAAATGGTCAAGTGTAAGGATTTTAGCAACTTTGACAAGGGACAAATAGTGATGGGTCAGAGCAACTCCAAAACTGCAGGTCTTGTGGGGTATTCCTGGTCCGCAGTGGTCAGAAGAAGGAAACCCAGTGAACCATTGACAGGATCATGGGCACCAAAGGTCTCATGGATTCACGTGGAAAGAGAAAGCTGGCCTGCGTAGTCTCATCCAATAGGAGAGCTACTGTAGCTCAAATGCTGAAAAAGTTAGTCTGGCTGCAATAGAAAGGTGTCTGAACACACAGTGCATAATAGAAGTCACCAGCACTCGAAGATATGTGCAAGAAGTAAAGCACTTTTTATTAAATTGTCACATGCGTCAAACAGCCAATGTTTCGGGGCCACGCAGGGTTCCTTCTTCTGGGCGACATAGTGACTAAAACTTTTTCCTTCAGTGTGCGGAACAAGTCAAATAGTGGGTGTAGCGGAAAGATTTTTGCAGCTGTAGGAGCTCTAAAAGACACAAGACCTGGAACAGCAGGGTGATCTTCCAGGTGTAGGGTAATATGCACTGCATCAATGAGATTTAAAACAATCCCCTGTAAATCTGAGTCAACAGGAGGAGACTGCGGTGCCTTTAAGCCAGTCTCTTCAGAGATAGACTGTTGGGACTCTAAATCAGAGATGTGACAATAATGCAGGCACAGTCTGATCTGAGGGCTCAGACTCTGCTGGGTATAACCCGAGACACTGTGGAAAGAATGCCCCAGTACCTGAGCACAAAGAACTAAGAAGTCCTAAGTGGACATGGAGGTCCATGTGGACATGGGGGATGCCTCTGCGTGGGCATGGGACTGTCCTTTCTGTGTCTTAGGAAAGACATATTGCTTCCGTACAGCAGTAATGCAACTATGCTCAATATGAAGTAAGGCCTTAGATACTCACAAACAAGGGCAGCTTGTGATAATGAGGGTTTTTGGTGGCCATAGGTGGAGGACCAGGTCACTGTAGACGGGCAGTGCAAACATACCGAAGGCCAGAGGTCCACGTGGTGCTTCAGGAGCAGCAATGAAATGATGCATCCTCCAGGCAGATGTGTGAGTCTCTCTACTCAGTGGTTGTAACTAGTGCTCGTTCTCTCAGCCTTAACACTCTTTCAAAAGGTGTGGTACAAAAAGTGAGGCTGCTCCTGGTGATTCAGCCCAAATGGTCATAATCTCAAAATAAGTCTTTAGAGGCAGGGTCACTCCAGGGGCTGTACCACAGTTCTGGACCTTGAAAAGCTTACAATCTTTCTGTTTACAAATGTCCTAAAGCCCCTGTGAAAGGCAGTATAACCTTACTGTTTCTGAATTCTTGTGTCCTTGGTGGATGAAAGTGATAAATACATTTACATATGTATTAACGATCACAGAACTGCATTCAATTATGTATTTTATATCTGCCTAGAGTTCAGATTAACAATATCGTTCTTTCATTATATTAGTGAGAATGTGACAAGCATAAAGGATGATATGCAAACTGTAAGTCTTTTGCCCTTTCTCTCTTTTTTATCTCTGTATAAGTATGAGTAATATGGGGCTGAAGCAATTTTCATGTCAGGCCCTCTTTATATTCCCTGTCTTGAGGTGCCCAAAGATCACAAGTTGAATCAGCTTTAAATTGATCTGTGCGGGTAACTTTAACAGGAAGTTAAATGCAAATTGTGAATGAGACTGAAAATTAGTATAACAGTCACAATTAGTAGTAAACTTAGTCCTGACTGCATTCTTATTCATTTACTGAAACTCTCAATGTTTTGGAAGAGGAAATGAGGAGCAGAATTCCCAAAACAAGGCTACAACGTGAATGAGAAGCGCTATTCTAGTCTTGCAACACCAAGTTTTAGCAATTGATTCATAGTTTAAAGTCTCTTTTGCCAAAAAACATTTAGCAGTTTTTTGTTTTCTAGGCACACTGCACGGAGCTATTCAGTATAGTGTACAGTCCTGGCATCTGTAAGAAGCTGAGAATGGAGCCGGGTGCCAGGGATTATTTATTCCCCATGTGCTTGTGCAGGAGTTTCATCATCAGTGGCCACCCAATGGCTGAAGCGAAGCATTGCTGGACCTTTTTTTTTTTAGGTGATTTTTGTACGGATCCCCGCTGCCACAGACCCTACAAGCAGTGGGGATCCATGGAGTCCCTCATCCCTCCCTGGGATGGCTCCAGGGAGGGATGAGAGACTCCAGATGCCGGCGGCCGGCAGCGGCGGTGCCGGGGGGGGCGCCCGGTATTTTTGATAATAGCGGTCATCAGCGGCTTCTGAGCCGCTGATGACAGCTATTAATTTAAAGGGGACAGTCTGCTGAACAGTTATACTATAAGCTGATGGTCGCTAAAGCGACCATCAGCTTATAGTAGAACTGTAAATGCCAGGTCCGTATGGCATACTGACCTGGCCAGCTGGAAGCACTTTTGTAGGTCCGTATGCCATACGTCCTTGGCAGCGAAAGGGTTAAATGAAAAAAAAAAAAACCTCCTATGGTAGGGTATTCCACAACTTAAAGGGTTATTAAACCCTCCGTGTTTTTGCATATATCTATGGCTAGCAAGCATTAGATATATGCAAAAACTTTTTTTTTTTAAACGCTTTAAAAGAGGTTAATACTTACCTTTGTTTTAGCCACGCGCTCCCGTCCGAAAATCTGAAAAATACCGGACGGCCGCAAAGGATCTTAGGCAGTTCAGATTTGCGGCCGGGAGATGAGGAGAGACACAAGGTATGTCTATGGACAGCGTGCACCTGCATGCAGACACCGTGGGACAGGAAGTGCCAGCAAGGACAGAGGAGTCAGCGCTGGATCGGAGACCCGCCGCAGCGCTGGAGGGACAGCTGAAAATGACAGGAAAGAAGAAGAAGATCGTATTAAGAGACATCATTTAAGGTAAGTGCTTTCACTAACATTGAAGGAAGGAAAAAAATAGCCTTTAATGTCACTTTAACTTCTTTATTAATGTTATAAAATAAAACATTACAAACATCCTGGGATCCTTTCTTGAATTCCCATTCCAACCACATGTTACATTTACAATAAAGAATCAAGATATCTAGAGTCTATTCATTACACATCAACATTTACTTTACATTCATCCCTCGTTCCTCAAAAAAAATAAAAAAAATAACAATTTCAATCTATTTCATTCCTTCTCTCCTCAGAAACTTCCTCCCTCTCCCTCCATCCCATCCCTAGCAACCTCAATTCCTATGAATTCATATCCTCGAAATATATATCAGAATCTGGAGGCATATAATTTTGAATCCAAGGTTGCCAGACCTTCCTAAATGTAAAAATGTAGTCCTTTAATATTGCAGTCATTTTCTCGTTTATTCAATACCATGCAATTTTTTCCAAGTTCCAAGCTCTTGCTGTTGTTTGTTTTGATGCTGTAAAGATGTATGTTATCAATCTAAATTGTTCTCCCGAGCAGCATTCTGGTTTAAATTTAGCAAGGCATCCCATGGGTCTTTCCTTAAACTTCTTCCCATGATTCTCTCTATTAGCTGATACACCCCCATCCAAAAAAATCTGAATTTTAGGGCAATTCCACCATATATGGACCATCGAGCCTTGCTCCCCTCAGCCTCAAAAACAAAGCGAGGAGGACCCCTTTGAGAACTTTGCCAGATTAATAAGGACCATATACCATGTAAGCAAAAGCTTATAATTCCCTTCTACCGCCAATGAATTAATTGAACAATGGGCTACTGTGTCTCAAATCTGGCGCCATTCTTTTTCTTCTAATAGTCTTCCTGGTTCCTCCTCCCAGGCTATCACATATTGCGGTGGTAGTGTATTAATACCCTCCATCAGAGATTTATATATAACAGAGAGACTGCCTCTACCAATCAGGTCTTTCAGACATTTTAACCTCTCTTGTTGTGAAAAGCCCCTTCCTATACTGAAGTCAAGTTTAGGATAGACAGGGCATGGGTTCAGAACCTTTATCGAGTATTTATTGCTGTGTATATCCCCACTAAGAGGATATTGTCTCACTTCCTCTTGTGTCAGAGAATATCTAATTGAAGATATAGGCAGCAGTAAAAAAAAAAACACTTTTACTGTCGTTTGTATCCCAGTTTCTTTACTTTAGTACTTCCTCATGTGTCACCTAGCCATAGGGTTGCCACCTGCCCAGGATTCACCCAGACAGTCCAGGTTTTGAATGCTGTGTTCGGGTTTCATGGCATCAGAAACCCGGACACAAGATGTCAGGCAGACAGGGGAAACCAAAATTAAGGTAGGGGCTACTGGCCCCCCACTGAAAACAGTCTCAACTGTGATATTTACATATGAATGGGCGGCGCTATTTACATATGAATAAGCTACGACTTATTCTCCCCAAAAAATGTCTGCGCGTCGCCTGAGTGTTCGGGTTTCGTTGAAGAAAAGGTGGCAACCCTACCTAGCCAGGATTTGTAAGTAATCTCCCCAGTTAGGGCACAGACCGCAATAAAAAAAAACTTAGAGAATCTAACCATTCCCCACTCCAACCAAATGTAAAATTATATATTTTAGCTGAATTTCTCATTTTAATTTGACTTAGAACAACAATACAATCAATCTGAATAGTTTTTTTTTATAGAAACCCTGTCACCAAATTAAAACATTGCTGTTAAAAGCTCATACCCTGCTTCCCTGAAAATAAGGCATACCCTGAAAATAAGCAGCTGGTCTCCTGAAGTCTGCATGTATAAAACATGTCAAGGGCCGCAAAACATTTCATCCATACACGGCGGGGACTGACCGCCGTGGCGTAGCTCCCGCCCGCACACCTGTCTGCCTCGGCTTTTGCTTAGAGTGCTGCCGCCGGGCAGAAAACTACATTTCCCAGTAGGCATCGGCACAGTGCGGCATGGCCAGTGGGGTCAGAGTGAGGTGAGGGAACTTCTGACTGGAGGTCCGTGTGACGAGGTGGCTCCCTGGACGGCATCAGAGAGGAGAGCTCCAGGACAGCTGTGTGTGACAGTATTTTTTCATTTTGTTGCACATTAAAAAAATAAAATAAGACATCTCCCGAAAATAAGACCTAGTGTGTTTTTTTGGGGGAAAAAATATAAGACAGTGTCTTATTTTCGGGGAAACACGGTAGAAATCAAGTATTTTAAAAGCATACTTGCACTGTTTTTCCATAAATGTTTTTTAATTCAGTTGCAATGTTCTATTAAACTTGCCAGAAAATGTGATTACTCTAGGAGAGTCAATTCCCTAGCAGAACCACCTACCACCCTGCACATAACAGCCCTCTCCTCTTCCAGGAGTATCTAATTACTCTCTGTGCTGGCTCAGCTCCTTGGCCCCTCCCCTCACCTACCCATTTAGGAGTGAATACTATAGATTGTCACTTGAGTGACAGCCCTGAGTCTGCTGACATCACATCCATGATGGCAGCGGCCAGCAGCAGCCTCATGGCTTTTAGATGTCCACACAAGGGAGGCTTTTACAGATAAATAACATACATAAATACATTAAATGCAATAGGAAAAAAAATTTGTGGTAATGAATGGTCTGATGAAAAGGTCACTCCCTGCTTTTCTTTGCTCTAGTTTATTAGCTCCAAGTCTTATCAATCGGTTGCGAAGCTCAAAGCTCGCTTACTGAAAAATTAAACCCGGCACCGATTGGACATTTCCAGACAATGCAAATACTGGTAACGTAGCACCAATTGATTATTGCGTTCACAAGACACAAGTCATACAGAGGTCACACAGCTAATGACCTGCACTAATGTCACAATCTGAATGGCTAGTGATAAAATCCTTGCTTATCAAATATAATCTTCCAGACACAATGCTTCTTAAACATTTCCTTTTTATTTTTCTCCCAAGAGTAATTATTAATATAGATGTTACAATATGCAGTAAAATGAAAGTACAGAACATAAAATTACATCATTTTCTGATACATTTAAGAGAAACTAAAATACATTTACAAGATACAGAAGTAAAAAAAGGACAATTAAATTTGTAATTTACCTTTACAACTTGGTAAATATTACAGAGAAGTTGTCTATGATACTGAAAACATTATTGTGATATTATTAAAACCACTTACTAGTGTGGCACAGACTGATCATACATCAGTTGGTACAGTGCACAGTTTAGACTGGCTTCAGCTTGTGTCAGGTACTAGTGTTTGGAAGATGCAATACTACAATACTACTTCCACCTTTCTGTTGCCTCCCTCTTTCTATGAACTTTAGTAGAACCTCTGCAATGATAACCAGGGGGCATTCTTACACTGAGTGAACCAGCAAGGGCTTTGCCCTTGGTCTTTCTGACCATTGCACTGGCTAATATGGTCAGTTCACAGATCCTCTCCTGCATTCAAGTATGCAGGGGTACCTGTCAAAGTCCATGTCTACCTGACACAAGGGGGGCCACATTTACTAAATGATAAAGGCTGGTCCCCTTAGCAAAGTGAATGTTTACTGCACTTAATAAAGTGAAATTAACGTCAATATGTTTTAAAGTGATTTCCAATGCTGATCCAATCCCTTACAATGGATGCTGCTCATTGATGTTTAAAAGTTTTAGTTTCCTGCAGAATCAGCTGGTCTCGAGCACTGGCCCCTGACATCCTGTTTTAGGGTGGCTCCCTTCCCTTGCAGGGCCCTATGGAGCCACACTTGTGTTTGTGTCACCACAAACACACAGGCACAGCAGGTCAAGCTACTACTCTGCTCCCCCCTCCTCCAAGCTAGTAGATGGAGAGCTGCTGTTTTGCCCCTTATGACCTTGTACTGATCAGGAAGTTCAAGATGTGGAGCTGAGAGAGTTGGAGCTGTTCTGAAACATGATGGCTGTAAGTGTTTGGGCAAACATTTAAGGAAATACTTTGCTGGGCAATGTATATTTGTTTGATCTGGATTCATTATTTTAAAAATATTTGAGAGCTTAAAACTACTTTAAGGTAAAGCTGTGTTCATGTCAATCATCTAATCATTTGCAAGAAAAAATCCTGTTTTTTTTTTCCATTTTCCTTTCACATATTTGGGTAGTCACTATATCACCTTATTCAATAAGCTCAGTGAACATTACCTTAGCAAAGTGAACAGTCTCTACTGCTGTGGTTAATTAACCTCTAACAGTCTAATGATGGAACACACATAAGGCAGTGAAAAATACTAGAGAGAAAAAAAAGACACTACTGAGCATGATCAGTACCGAATGTTTACTTCCTGCCCCCATTAGCCAACTGACTTTTGCCTCTCCCCTTCTATCCCAGTCAACGGGCTAGCCTTAATATAATAATAACTGTGGTGTGGGCGGAGCAGTGACCTAGTGGTTAGCACTCCTGCCTTACAGCACTAGGGTCCTAATCCCAAGCAGAATGCTACCTGCATAGATTTAGCATGTTCTTCCTCTGCAATTGATGGGTTTCCTCCCACACTCCAAAGACATGCTGCTAGGCTAATTGGCTCCTGTCTTAACTGGCCCTAGTAGATCTATATGCGTGATGCATGCATGTGAGATAGAGAGCTTAGATTGCAAGCTATTGAGGGCAGGCCTGATGTGAATGTACAATATGTAAAAGCACTGTGTAAGTTGTCAAGGCTATACAAATACCTGTAAAAAAAACCAACAAGATCAGACATTACAGGCACACAAGACATGATGAGGCTGGGGCAATGGGGCTAAAAACCATTTGCCCACTTGGTGTTGGAACACCAAGAACCAACCATTAGAATTGCAAAGCAAACATTGAATCCACTATGCTAGTAGTTAATTTCTACCTGTATGACTCCAGAGTAAGTGAACAAATCACTATTCAACCAACAAAAATCTACAACCTGGAATCTTTTACTCATAAATATGTGTACTGACAGTATGCAACATGTGTGGGTGCTTCTGTGCCGCCCCTGGCAGTCCTGGCACCCTATGCCTCAGTCTTTGTTGGCTATGCATTAATTCGGCCCTGACCATAATAATAACAGTCATCTTACCATGTCATAATTCATATATTTTGAAATAAGAAGAGCTGCATACATATCTGTAATACATAATACATACAATTAAATGCTAGGCTTTGGCATTTTATTAGATACAAGCTATGATATCCTGATTTATTGCTTCTTTCTTTTCTCAGAAAGAAATTCAAGCTTCATAATGTAAGATTATACATTTGTGCTTGCTGATGCAGAAATTGGCCAGGGATGGTGGTTAGCAGTCCTGATGCAAGGAGCACATTATTGCTCTGCTGTAGGCTAAACAAATCTCAACTTGATAATGCAGTCCAGGCTTCAAGATGTTTTGTCATTGTCCCTAAAAGCCCAAGATGGGATATGAGCTTCATTGTTTGGTCACCATTTAAAGGAAACTTATGTGGTTTGCTCTGCTGTCTGGACACTGCCAGTGGCGATAAAGGCTGCAGAGTATTAAGTGGTGTGTTCCTTAGGCATAATCTAACAACAGTTCATGTTAGGCTGGGATTCATTGTCCCTTTTCTCAGGTAAATTTCCTTCAAGTTCTGGAAAATGGAATGGAAAAGAGATTTGTTTGTTAAAAACGTAACTTAACAGCAGAAAGCCAAGCGACACATTTTCTGACAATTTGCAAAGGTCAATATAATGATTGGAAGATAACAATGAACTTGGCAAGTATAACAATAATAAACTTCACTTTTATATAAATGATATACCATAATTATAATATAACTGCCACACAAGCCATTATGCCATTTCATTTATTAAAAATTATTCTATTTCAATTTACAACCTACCATCCCACTCACTTTGCACCCCAACAAAGTCCTGACTTAAGGTGCCCATACACTGTACGATTATCGTATGATAATCGCGGGAAACCCCGCGATCGTACGATAATCGCAAAGTGTATGGAAGGCGTTTCTACTGTCCGATCGCACGTCTTCCGTCGAACAAACAGGCTGGAAAACCTGTGGTTAGTGGCGTGCTTGTTCGACAACTGCCGATCGGGCCGGGGTGCGCACGCGCACACTGCCCGTTCAGCATTGCAGTCATCGGAAGCCCGCCCCTCGCAAGTACAATCTGGATGTCCAAGATGGGCAGATTGTAAGTTTTTTAACCCCTTCGTGACTGACGACGTACAGTGTACGTCGCCAGCATCGGGGCTGTTTAAACAGACTCCCGGCGACTTTTGCCGCCGGGAGTCTGTTTAAACTTGTAGAGCCGACTGTCGGCTTTACAACAGACTTTACAACCCTCGCAAGACAAAAGTAAGGCTGGCCATACACTAGTAGATTTCCGAACGAACTTTCATACCAAAGATCTTTTGTTCAACTTTCTATTAGTTGATGGGGTTAGATCGATGATGGATTTCGACTGTAGTGACGAAAAAAGTCGAAGGAGCAGGATGACATTTTTTTCTCGAACAAACGAAATGACAGTGAATGTGGTTTTCCTTCGGGAAACTTCATTCATTCCAAAATTAAACAAAATTTTGATCAAAATTCGTCAAGTGTCTGATGGCATTATCGGGTGGTAAAGAAAGATCTTTTGTTCGGAAATCCGCTCCAAAACAAACAACTATAAAAGGTAAGAAATGTATTTAAAAAAAATACTGTATGCTCTGTCAATGGGACAACAAAAGAAACATATAGTGGGAGTTCTCAAATCTGACTGGAAAAGTGGGAATACACTTTAAACTGGTCATACACACTCTCTGAACCACATAAATCCAGCAATTTTCCCATTGATATAAAACAGTGTGGATGAAGGAATCGTAGATGCCGGCAATTGAATACCCAACTGCTGCTGGATACCCGAACAGTGCATGCATCTGATCTGGATGCTCAGCCAAGAATTCCAAAACCAGCAACCTCTACAAAAGTCGATTGAAAAATCAACATGGTTGAGCAGTGGGAACTGACAGGGATGCACATTGCTTGAAATCTAAGCAGTGTATGGGCAGCTTTAGTATTTACAGATCCTTGGAATGCAGATAACTGACATGATAGTTAATTTCTCCCAACAAAGGAAGCAAAAATGAGTCATTGGAAGGAGTTTGCATGTTCTCCCTGTGTTTGCGTGGGTTTCCTCCAGGTACTCCAGTTTCCTCCCACACTCCAAAGACATGCTGGAGGGTTATTGGCTCCGGTCTAAAATTGGCACTGTATGTGTGTCATAAAGGGACCCTAGATTGTAAGCTCCTTGAGGGCAGGGACTGATGTGAAGTGCAGTGTGAATGTGCACAATGTAAAGCACTGTGTACTTTTTGACATTTTATATTAGCACTCAGGAAACATGGAGGTAACCCACTTTTCTCTTCATCCCACAAGAGGTTTCTGAATCTTTATGAACTATGCTGATTTTAACAGGGGTAGGTAACCTCAGCACTCCAGCTGTAATGAAACTACAAATCCCGTCATGCTTCTTCCTCTGGGAGCCATGCCTATGGCTATCATAGAATTGCAATGCCTCATTGGACCTGTAGTTCCACAAAAGCTGGAGTGCCAACAGCTTCACACCTTTCTACCGTGTTTCCCCGAAAATAAGACACTGTCTTATATTTTTTGTGGCTCATAAAAACACACTAGGTCTTATTTTCGAGGTAGGTCTTATTTTTTTTAATGTACAACAATCCACACTTATTCATGTACAAAAATATGGTGATCAGGGCAATCAGGGGTGCCGTACCTTTCCAAGAGCAATTTGCTAAACAATCGCTGGCCAAAATGAGCGTAGCGCGCTTTCACTATCGATTCCTCACAGGCAGAGCGCATTTTGTATCACTCCGCCTGTGACAGGAGCCGGCGCTATAGAGGAGTCATCGGCTTACGCGGCTCTGCTCCCTCCGGTGCCGCCTCGCTTCCTCTAGCGCTGGCTATATTGGCACCGCTGATCCTCTCCCGTCCCTCCCGCGGCTCTTCAAGTTCCCCCTTATGCCACCACCGACCCTGGGAATGGTCACAACTAGGTCTTATTTTCGGGGTAGGTCTTATTTTCGGGGTAGGTCTTATTTTCGGGGTAGGTCTTATTTTCGGGGAAACAGGGTAGTATAAAATGTAAGGCTGATCATACATACGTATAAGACTACCAGCTCCAATCTGTGCTGTGATATGACCGCTCTTCTCCAGCTCCCTTTTCATGGACTCTTCAAAGGCCAGAGCTGCCACCCGAAAAAAGAAATCCTTTACTTCTTCACCTGAGAAAAGTAACACAACAACACAATTATATATAGTTTTTGTAAGTATGAAGCATTGGGATTTACACTGAGTAATAGAAATGATCACTGTTACCTGTTTTGGCAGAGACAGACCAATATTCTGCATTCATCTCCACAGCAAAATTCAAAGCATCTCGCTCTGTCCGTTCACACTCAGCATCTGACTGACAGGGAAGTAGACAAGGAACATAATGAATCTATGTCAACGTACATGCAACCACTGTCCTAAAACATACTAGGGTCTATAGCCAGAAATACTATATACTGACCTAAAACATATACACAACATACGCACTGATCAAATGAGGATAATAAGCACAAATCACAGATTATATTTAGACTATGGACATTTAGGATGGATTCACACTGTTGCACTGCTTTAATGTATGCGAGTTAACGAGCATTATTCCATAAATACATTTCAAATTACCCAAGATAATCCCCTATTTACTAACAGTATCTAATTTACAGTCATACATGTAAAAGCTGAAATATGGTTCATTGCTTTAGGTAACCTGGACTCTTTCTAATGCACTTTTTAAAGTATCTGTGCTGAGACGCTGGGCAAAATTATTATTATGGAGCTACCCCCGTACTGCAAGGGTTAAGTGCTCATTTTTCTCTAGGGAGGAACAAAACAAAGATATACTCACCTGAACCTCACAGTCAGCTGGCTGTTAGAGTAGTCCCTGCTGCCTCGCTCCCCCTCGGCTACAGCGGTTTAAGGTGGTGTGAGTCATCATGTTCTATACACTGTATATACATTCTGTTGCTGGAGTGGAGGAGGAGGCAGGCGGCAGGGAATGGTCCAGGAGCCAGCCGGCTTCGTGGTTCAGGTGAGTCAGTTTTTTATTTTCCTCCCTAAAAGAAAATGAACACTTAACCCTTGCAGTGCGGGGGTAGCACCACTGCAAGGGTTACTAATAATTATGCCCAGAGTTCTTCTTTAAATGTTTTACATGCCGTAAAATAGCTTTAAAAATCCTTATTAATCTATGTAGCTGCAGGCATTGTGGAGAAATTCATCTTCAGAGTTCACAACCGAAATCAGAGCTCCGCTCCACCCTGAAAGCATGGTAGCCATCTCTTGTAAACAAACAGCAGGTGCTCTAAGCTGTGAGAAACCAACCACTTTAAAGGCAAAAAAGTGTAAGTGTCTGATAACAGAAAAAATGTGCATTTATTATTCTTTTGCATTCAGACCTGCAGAGCATTGCAACTGAAATCAGCGCATTGCAGGTGCACTGAATAAGCTCCTGCACTGTTTAAATCCCAGCCCCATATAGAGGTATGGACCTACATTATGGGGCTGGAGGAAATAAACAATGGACTGCAGTAAGGTCTCCATTTCTATCTGTCCCTCTGCCATGGTGGCAGGTGAGTGGTTTGAGGGGAAAAGGGGGAGTGATAGGGAAAAAAGGGGGAGGCAAGGGCTGTCCTACAAGAGCCCAGAAGCAGGAGGCCCATAAGATAAGTGCGTGGCAACATAGGGATTGCGTGACGTCTTGGATAAGCGTAGTTCTCATAGCCTAATCTTTTCATGCCCAATCTCCCTAGGTTAAATTATCACGGAGTCCATGTAAAAACTCAAGCAAAACGAATGCCAAACGCACTCATCAATTCATAACCAGCATTAAAGCAAGGTGCAGATGCAAGGGCACATGTGAAAACTCAGAGGCAGGTATTAAGTACCATATGAGTGGCAATCCAATAAAGCATTTGCAATACTTTTCTTGTTTTATGACCATTTTAGAAAGTCCTGTGACGAATAAAAGCTGTGTGACAGTGTTCTTGCTATTTCCGACGCATGCAACAAATTTAGTTAGTTCTTATGTGCAACACTTTTACATGCTGGAGCTTTGGCTGCCAAGAAATTCTTAAAGAAATACCATCATATTGGTGATAAGAGGAGGTAAATAGGACCTCTTCCATGTTGGAGTAAATTGCATCACATGTAGAAGCATTGTGAGACAATTGTGTACCCGTTTTATATACACCTGACCAACAGTTACATAAACTGTTGCAAGTTGCATCATTTGTTGCATGGATGGGAAACAGATTTCTGATGGATTTCTAAACTCCATGAATTTCAGGGATGGACTCCAAATAAAAAAAATAAAAATGTGTAAGGATTGCTGAAAGTTTATTAAAAAAGATTTGGGATATTTTGTGTATTGGGAGGGCAGAGGTTTTCCAAGTCCGAACGCTTACCCTCTTTGCCGCCATGAGAATATATGTGGTAAGACAGAACTGGATTATAGTGCCGCCGACTGGCCTACTAATACAGTACCAGTCACCATGTATAATTGGTAATTATGTGTCCAAAGTCATTTAGCTTTGGGCAAACATGCCTTCAGAGCAGCAACCAGGGAAGCAAAGAGGGGACATGATGTAGTATGGCCGTAAAAATCCATCAGGGAATGACAATACTACAAATTTGTTTCAACAATAAAGCTTATTTTACCCTAACGATTCCAAAAAGTCAGCTGAAAACCAGTACATTGACACAGACAGAAACAACTGCTGCACTCTCATTCCTGTGCCCAATTATATAAACCCCTTTAAGAAAAGGTTTTATGTAGAAATGACAGTCTGTGGCACAAGATGCTACTAATGCAAGATGAAGCTTCGCAGTATGTTTAGACTCTTATAGACACCAGCGCCCCCTACCTGCACAAAAAGTGTACTGCACAAACATTTATGCCACAGTATGGCCCAAGGACATCTTACTAATGCTAATATGATTGCAATTAATTTTACCAATCGAGCATATAATAACAAAGGAAAATTCAAAAAACATTATAAAAAAGTCCCATTGTTATAGAACAGCACCAGGGTCAGGAAATACAGGCTTGTGCAGCACTTGGTGCACATACACCTGCTGACATCATACTGACAAAAAAAACACTGGCGTGTAGATTGACTACAGCATACCCCTATTGCTGATCATTTAAATCCTGACACTGTCAGGGACAAGCCAGACAGAGTGGTTTAATGTTATCCATATCAACCCAAGTTCCAAGACCATTATGGAGCTGGAGGAAGCAAAAGTGCACTACAAGTGTGGTAAGGTCACAATATTTGTGCTTCATTGAGATCCGTGAGACCCTCAGCTGTGGGGGCAGATGGGACTTGTAGCCTTTCCATTCAAAGCCTGTACTTACAGTCTTTCCTATTGGGCAAAGCCAAAACAGCAAAACCTATACACAGCGGTCTAGAAAATCAGGGTTTATGTTTGAAAAACAGACTAATAGCACTGTCAGTTCCCTGCAGACTAATGTATATGGAATTTTCATTCACATGTAATATTGACTCATTTATCAACCTAATGCTCTCTCCAATTCAAGGTTTTATAGCACAGAACTGCTGAATTTACCACTTCTGTGTTATGTTATTGATGTCTGCAGTATTTAGGATGAAAAAGTCAATTCACAAAGATTATGTGCTTATCTGCTCCTAAAATACAGCTAGCTTCTGGCTGGCATTAACCGCCAGTTTCTATGAGATGTTTATTGACGAAGGCAGTAAAAGGAGCAATTTGACCTGGTGGCAACACAATGATTTAAGATACAAAATACCCGTTTATGAGGAAGAGACGCTTTTGTTGGGGAAAAATGATAATTCCACACCTGAGATATATTTATATATTGTACCGTATAACTGTCCATTATTTACATGATTGCTGTAAAAGCCTTTAAGAAATGCATTGTTGTGGCATCATGTACTGGAAAAGAGCTCATATTGTTAAAGTAAAGACATATGTAAAGCATCCGGACAGTCCATAATTTTAACACTTACATGGAATTTCCATATACTTAAAGCCTATCTCCGGACAACATAAAAAGTACTCTTGAAGTGGGGCTACCCCCACACTGCAAGGGTTAAGTGCTTGCTTTCCTCTAGGGGCTGAAGTAAAGCCAGTTTGCTTAACTGATCATAGATTTATAGGACAAAATAAATGACCCATACAGCGGCTACAAAAAAAAAAGTCAACAGCGTATGGTCTATTGTCTATAGGTCAGCGTCCTTAAAACTGGATACATCGGTGTCTATTACATTTATCTCTATAGCTCGCTCCCCTGATATCCTTCTCTTTTTAGTGCTTGTTACTTACCTGATCCCTGCTTCTGCTGACTTCCTCTGGGCTGATAGACCAGTCCCTGCAGCCTCTTCTTCCTGGGCTCCGGTGGTCTTAGGACGGCTGATGTCATCATGTCTAATACAGGTTCCATAGACCAGCATAACATGTGAGAATGCCAAGGGACAGTCCACAGCCAGTGCGGAGGGGTAGAGAGGCGAGCGCAGACGCTGGGGGTGCGGAGATCAAGTAAGTAAATCTGCTTGAAACCGGCGCCTATACAAAAACGAGCACCTAACCCTTGCAGTGCCAGAGTAGCCCCAGTGCAAGCCTAGCTTTTTTGTTAGCCTGGAGATGGGCTTTAGAGCATTTTTGTCTTAGCTGCTGAGCATTTGCGGGTGAAGCCCAGGGATATGTAATCACTCTTGTGCATGTTGATACTATTCTACATATTCCCTACATTTCTTACATATTGTTTATTTTCTGCAGTTCAGATTATTTCATGCTTGTCAGTGACAATTGAAAGCCTACACATGAACATTTCCCAGTGCATATCTAATTATGACTTAATTGAACAGTTTACTTTGGGCTAAGTGGCTGCTAGGCAGAATGGAAGCCCCTAGCAACAAGCCATTATTGACCAAGAGATGGATTAATAATTAAAGGAAAAAGATTGCTACCTAGTTTCTTTGAAACCTAAGGCAGAACATGTCTAGAATGGAAATGTTTTACCCCAAATCCATAAAAGATAAAACTGCAGTGTTTCCAGGTTTATAACACAGACATGTCCACTCTTTCTCTGTGATGGAACTGTACATTCATTTTTGAAGCCATAATTTAGGTGTGGTGTCTTTGGGTACAGTTACGGCTCACTTGGGTGCAGGGATGCCTCTCCTGCAATAAAACCTTCTTACCTTCCCGCTTCTGTGTCTCTGTAGAAAGTACAGTGAGCTGTGCATTCTGGCCATACCTCGGATAAATCTGCATATGCATGGAAGTTATGTCATCCTGGAGCCCGGCCAATAAATATGGCCGAAGGTGCCAAACCCGGAAGAAGAGCTTGAGAAGATGTAGGTGCAGATGTCACATCACTAGAGCAGAACCAAATGCTTATAGGACATTTCCACCTTCGTGGGGGCATTTTAAAAAATCATATGCCAGCAATGCACAAAGAGTGCACATGAAGCAGGCATATGCAGATCTAGGATATAAGCACAAAAACTTACTTTTTTTAGTTGTTTTCTCAGTCCCCTCTTTGAAAAATGGCCGATTTGTCCTCTGTGTAAATTACATGATGTGCTCAGTTGGAACTACAATATAGGGTGAGGAAAATGGCCAAATGCAAACCGCTTCGGCAGTCTAAGGACAACTGATGTCATTATGTCTAATGCAGGTTCCATAGACCTGCATTAGATACATTAGATGTTAAGATGCCAAAGGGTCAATATATGTATTGCAGAGATGTACTGCATATTTTTTTACATTATTTTTCTTAGACAAACACTTTAACATTCTGCCCCAGCTCCCACGTGTCTATGTGAGACAGGCAGCCACTGGGACAGGAAGTGAAAGAGATCTCCAAAGCGGAGACACACTCTGTAATAAAAACCTGACAGAGGTTCTAAGTCTTCACCACTCTATTGAAAACTAAACCAACAGTACTGGCTATAATTGGGCTTCAACGGTATAAAGAGATTGTGCATATGGAATCCTGGCCAGATCTCCTCCTTTGCCATGCCCTGCCAAATTATTGGATTAAACATAAATAGAAGAACCTGATTGATGCAGTGGCATTGCTCATTTTTGTCCTTGTTTGTGTACAGAAAACACATTGGGTGGGATGTATCAAAACTGGAGCAGACAGAATCTGGAGCAGTTGCCCATGGCAACCAATCAGCATCTCTCTTCAGGTTGCTCAGGTAAGATTTGAAAATGAGACAGAAAAGTTGATTGTTTGCAGTGCCAATCTGTGCCAGATTTTGATAAAGCCCCCCTCCCCCCCCCCCGATATGTTTGCCCCCTTTGTATCGGAGGATTTACAAGCTGAAATTAACTCACAAAAGGACATTTCAGGTTGTGGTTTGTGCTCTGTTAAACATGTAAAGTACATTTACTAATTCCCATTGTGTGATCATTGTGTGAATTGCAATGCCAACATGCCACACCTGAATTTCTATAGAAAACAGCAAGTTTACCTAAACTGACATAATACTGAAATGACCCAAAATACTGGCCCCTTTACTCACCAATGTGTCTTTTTTAGTCCCAACAAGGTATACAGAGCACGAGTCAGGTTCATTTTCTTTAAGAGCATCCTGAAGCCAGTGCCTGAAATAAGAAAGAGCGTTGCTGACCTTCCTTTGTTTCCTACAAATCCTCTGACTTCAATTCTTTCTGAGTCATTGAGATGGAAAAAGAATGCAGCCAGTGCAGAACTTCTGATTTGCATTCTTGTTGTCGGTGGCAGCCAACACATATAACTTACATTTCCTTTAATAAAGATATCTGATAGCAGGATAGGTCTGCATGCAATCTCCTGGGGGCTGCCCACATGCCTGGAACTTACCTAGTGTGCTCCAGGGTCTGGATGTCACCCAAATCAAAAGCAGTAATAATCACTGAAAGAAAAAAAACATAATCTGTACAACATCAATTAATTGATGCAATCCAGATTTTGTTTGTTGTAGAACATCTGGATGATGGAACACAAAGAAACTACTCATTGTGGTTTGGACAATTCTGTATTTATTCTATAACCTCACCTTGTGCTCCTCTGTAATATGCTGAAGCAATGCATTTGAACTTCTCTTGTCCAGCTGTGTCCCATCTTAAGAAGAAACAAGCATAATATTAATTATTACAGCGTAAGAGAACAATGGATTATTAAAAAAGGAAAACGAAAATAATGCGTTATTACTACAAATAGAATACAAATTAATACAAATTCAATGCAAAACAACAGATTTAATTGCTAAGAGCCTTGACCATAGACCTCTTGACCTGTGAATCTCTGTGAACGTTCAAATAGAGGCAAAAACAAACGATCTCAGTATATTTTTTTAGGTTGAATGTAAT
The DNA here is from genome assembly GCF_000935625.1 of Nanorana parkeri. Classification (NCBI taxonomy): domain Eukaryota; kingdom Metazoa; phylum Chordata; class Amphibia; order Anura; family Dicroglossidae; genus Nanorana; species Nanorana parkeri. The sequence goes on from NW_017306550.1 coordinate 352,266, forward strand.
ATAATACTGCATTATGGCCACTAGATGGAGCTGAAGAGCATAGAAAATAAGTATTTATTTTTAACACTCAGTGCTTCATCTAGTGGCCATAATGCAGTATTACATTACAACTTTTTTTTTTTACTGCTTGTTAAAAATATGTGAAAACGTTCATTGTCTGGGCTCAAGTGCACTTTGACCCCTAATCATTCTAACTAACATTATTGGTTGCTGAAAATACTGACACCCATTCGCCCAAATCAAGCATTCCCTTGCCAAATGCTACTGCGCCAGACTCCTGGCATCGAAAGCAATTTCTCAATTTAAATGCATCAGTAAGTATTCATTTTGTAGTAGCTAATTCATTCCCTTTGCTGGTGTTTATTCACAAATTTATTTAATAACATGAGGAGCAATTTGCAAAATACAGACTATGTAAACAATTTGCCTGCAATCATCGCTCATTGTTCTGACTTCTTTTAAAAGATCAAAAGTGAAATTAGTTGCTGCGGGCTACTAAATGTTGCACATCATTATCATTGTAAGTACTGTGTAATTAATAGAAATTTAGATTTCTGTTAAACAATATTGATAAAACCTACACAAATATGATGCAGGCCATATTGTAAATTCATTCTGTTAAACATTACATTTCTATATAAAGGGTTACTTTGACTTAAGTTAAGTTGTCCTTTAATAACCCCCCCCCCCACACACACACACCCCACTAAACATAGCCCACACGGAATA
>NW_017306550.1:353061-367109 GCF_000935625.1 Nanorana parkeri
AAACATAGCCCACACGGAATAATACTGACCTTCCTCCCTAATCCAGTCATCTTTTCTCCTGGCCAGATCCTTTTGACACTGTGCATGCACCCCACTGCCCCATTCCTATGGGCAAGCTGTACTCAAAGGAACTGCTGAAGGCCATCATAAGCTTACCCATGGGACCCATAAGGTAATGGCATGCATGCACAGTATGCAGGGGAGTCAACTGGGACCATAAGGGCTCATTCACACGAGAAAAGGCCGGCATGTACAGCTACGTGCTGCGTGCACGGCCGTATCGGGCAGCTCCCGGGAAAGACAGGTGCTGGGTGTGATTAGTACGCAGCCCCTGTCCTTCTCTGTGGGAGTACATGGCCGTACGCCGCCCTACGCTCACCCCAAGTGCAGGATCCATCCTGTCAGCGTAGGAGTACGGACACCCGCACGGACGTGCAGGGCGGGTGAGCGTAGGGCTCCTAATGTGAAAGCGGGATTCTGATGTAAAGGAGGGGCTCTGGTGTGAAGGGGGGCTTCTGATTTGAAAAGGGCACTTTGAAGGTCTCCACTTTGTTTTTTACATTTTAGACTACGTGTCTTGAGATTCTGCATACTTTTAGATGGTGCCATGATTCCTGAGCGCAGATGAATGATCTCTGTTAAATACCTGCAAAAAATACCTGCTAATATTATAATTACACATTACTTCACGTACAAATAAATATATCTTTTTTTTTCATATTAAATGTTTATTAAAGATTTTCAAAATATAACAAAAAACACACATACAATACAGTAAGCATACATTAAGACAATCACATTACATACGGTATCAAGCTTCATATGCTGCAAGTCCCTTTCATTCATTCAAATAAATATATCTGATGCTAGGTCCACTTTAATGCCCTTGCTTCTTGCTGAAGACAGATTGCTGTCTCTTAAGAAAAAATGTTCAGCTGTCCTTTAAATAAGGGAGTTAGTAATATGAGGTTAGTAAAATAATATTGTCACCCCTGTGGATTGACAGCGATGGATTAGAAACTGCTTACAGAATAAGTGTTAAATCCCAATCATGCTGCTTTCTATGGTGTGTATAAGGTAAGCTTTGTGCAGTGCTTTGAAATATTTGAAAGTTGACTTACATCTGGAGGTTAAACGGAATGCCTAAGATTTCAAACCGCTCAATCTCAAAATCAACACCAATTGTAGCTTTGTAATCCCGGTCGAAGACATTCTTGCAAAACCTGCAGCAAAGGAGAACAGTCAAAATCATTGCCCTGTTGATATAGTTAAATCTAAGGGTGAATCTGAATGGCAATTTGTTATACTGGAAAGCAACCGAGAAAATAAAATATATAACAATCCAATAGCTATAAATGTTTCAAAGCAAAGTACATAGTTAAAAATTAAAGATAAAGTGTAAAGAAAAAAAAAATCAATGCAGTATCTGAAACCACACAATTCAAGTTATCTCATGTCTCATTGCATTATATGGGTTACATACTGAACTTTTCATACCATCTTGTTTTATATAGAATGAAGAGGAATACAAACATCTGTCAGGTTTTTTTCTTTTTTGTATGATGTATCTATGGTTGCCACCTGTCCCGGATTCACCTGGACAGTCCAGGTTTTGAGTCCTGTATGTGCTGTGTCTGGGTTTCAGCTGGCCTGAAACAGCACATAATTTTTTTTCTTTTTTGTATGATGTATCTATATATATGGGATGCACCGATATATCGGCCGAAAAGTGCAATTTTCCTGCCGATACATAGGCGCATCACAGGTGTCTCTCCTCCCCGCTGGGTGCTGCTCTTTGTCCCAGGGTGGAGGAGAGAAAGTGACAGCCGGCCAATCGCTGAGGGAGGTGAGTGATGTGAGTGGCCGGTGTCTCTCCTCCCACACCGCTCAGCCGCCTATCACAGTCCGGCAGAGCGGTGTGGGGGCGGAGACCACCCGTGCTGTCACAGGAGGCTGGGCTCTCCTCCCTGGACCGCCCCGCCCAGCCTCCTGTGACAGTGTGTGACAGAGGAGAGCAAGGTACAAACACTCAGCAATCAGTGATCGCTGAGTGTTTATTAATAATTGAGGATATGGTATGTGTACTATGTCCTCAATTATAAATGAATGGGAAAGTGATCTACATCACCTCCTGTTCATTCATGATTGTGGTTATAGTAAACATACCATGTTATCAATGAACAGGAACACTCATAGAAGATTCCTGTTCATTTATAACAGGGGATACAGAAAAAGAGATTGAGGACTCTGTGTCCTCAATCTCTTTTTCTATTTTAAAAGGAAAATATCAGGGGTCTGTTTAGACCCCTAATATTTCCCTGAATGGGAATGGGCTAAACTGAGAAAATTGACCATTTTAAGTAAAAAATAAGGTAATTTTGAAATTGATGGCGGCAACTCAAAAAAGTTGGGACAGGGCCATGTTTACCACGGTGTGACATCTCCTCTTCTTTTAACAACACTCTGTAAACATCTGAGAACTGAGGAGACCAGTTGCTGGAGTTTTGGGAGAGGAATGTTGTCCCATTCTTGCCTGATCTATCAGATTCTAGCTACTTAACAATCCTGCATCTTCTTTGTCGTATTTTTCGTTTCAAGATGCGCCAAATATTTTAAATTGGTGAAAGGTCTGGACTGCAGGCAGGTCAGTTAAGCACCCGGACTCTTCTACTACAAAGGCGTGCTGTTGTCATAGAGGCAGTATGCGATTTAGCATTGTCCTGCTGAAATATAAAAGGCCTTCCCTGAAAAAGACGTCACCTGGATGGGAGTATTGTTCTCTAAAACCTGGATATATCTTTCAACATTGATGGTGCCTTTCCAGATGTGCAAGCTGCTCATTCCATAATCACTAATGCAACCAGGCCCGTCTTTAATATTGATCGGACCCTGGGCAAACATTTTCTTGGGCCCCCCCGGGCCCCCACCAAGAAAAAAAACCCATGGTAATTATGTCTAATCATGGCTTTCTACTATCATGCATTGTAATTCTATCAATCATGTTAGGGGCCTACTAAAAGGAATGACAGAATGGAATGCCCATAGACTTTGACAGGGGAAGAGAATGCCCACAGATAGACTATAATGAAGCCAAACGCAATGCCCATAGAGTATAATGGGAAGCATAGTATCAGATATTTTGTAGGCAAATCTGAAAAAGATATCAACTTATCCTTTACCACAGATCTTCCCCATGTATAGTAACATATTTTACAATTGAAATAACTTTGGATTTTTCCTGTTTTCTATGGAATGACAGGTGAATAGCACAATGGAATGCCCATAGAGTATAATGGGAAGAAAGATGGGCCTTGGAGTCGAGAACCATATGCGCACAGCCTTACTTCCTCCAGTGAAGCCCGTGCCGTGTGACATGTCACGCTATGCGGGCGGGGGCCGGGGGAGGGCTAACTTTAAGATGCGATCGTGCAGATCGCATAGGACAATACGTTATGGCATTGCCGTATGCGGCCGCTGCCATAACGTATTATTCTATGCAATCCGATCGGCAATTTTCTGCGGGCAGCGGGCTCAAGGGGCAGATGCTCTGGGCCCCACAACCTTGATTGGGCCCGGGGCAAGTGCCCTCTTTGCCCTGCGTTAAAGACGGCCCTGAATGCAACCCCATATCAATAGAGATGCAGGCTTTGGAACTGAGCACTGATAAGAAGCCAGAAGGTCCCTTTTCTCTTTAGTCTGGAGGATGCGCCATGGTTGCCAAAAATAATTTCTAATTTTCGATTCATCTGACCACAGAACAGTTTTCCAATTTGCAACAGACCATTTTAAATGAGCTTTGGCCCAGAGAAGACAGCATCTTTTCTGGAACATGTTCAGATATGGCTTCTTCTTTGCATGATAGAGTTTGAATATATGGTATATGATTGCAGGCGCACATACTCGGCTGGCCAGGCCGAGCCGCGGCAGCTGAAGAGGTAAGGAGTGGATGACCGACGGCTGAGGAACACAGCTCACCGTGTGTCTCCACGTCATGCTCGGGGGAACATTGAGTGCTGTGTGTCAGTGCTCTAAGTCTGGAGGAAATGTGCTCAGATCGAAGAGTGACACAGCGGGCAGTTTTAACAGTCGGCTACGCGTTTCAAGGGGTTCCCTCTTTTCCGAGCCTCAGGGTAGTAAAGACCTTGGGAAGCCGGTCATCTTTTAAAAAGTGACAGGGGGAAGGAGTAAACAAAAAATTCGCCCGGTGATAGGCTACAGCTCCAAGAGGGGGAAGGACTTCAGACAAGGGAACACCCAGGGGACGAACTATCTGCATCTCTTCTGGCATGATTCTAAAAACCTTTTCTGGGACACTGCAGGATCGAGACAATTAGGATGGTCATATATGTAGGCATGATGCAGCCTTTATTATTATTATTATGGGTATGATATTGTCATATCGTATTCCCCGGAGTATTGGGGAGCCCCCATGAAATTTTGCCCAGAAAATGTGGACGTATTATATGTTAATTAAAAAATTCCTTATTTTAAAAAAATACTTTAATGTCAACGTGTGATAAAAAAACAACACAAACCACAATAATACAAATAAAAGTAAAACTGGAAATTCTCTATTAATAAAGAGAGATCCAAGTGGATACAAATTTAAAAGGAATGTTGTATTAACCTATTAATGAAGGTGAAAGTGGCATCCACTGTCCATGCGTATGCATGCGTGTGCACTCTCGCGCCTACAAAAAAACGAGAGCAGGAATGCACCCACCTACATACACACGCTCATGGGCGCGCAAGCCTGCAGAGCCGGATGGAATACCCCAAGTGTGTGCACACATGCGTACCCAACCTGCATGCACAATCAAGTACACACCCGCACGCAAGTACATGCGTAACACTTCATTTGTATTGTTAAACCCAAAGGTATATTGGGTCCTGAAAAAAAGGGGAGGGTGATGGACTTTTTATTCATGTGTATAATGAATCGACAAGTGATTGCCTTTTTGAGCATTGGTCTAAAGCAGTGGTTCTCAACCTGTGTAACCTCGGGACCCACATGTTGCATCGTGACCCACGAGTTGAGAACCACTGGTCTAAAGAATGGTATGAATTTCAATTTCTTAATTCAGCCCAGCAGGTGTCAGAGTGTTAAGTTTGTATACCCAATACTCCGGGGAACACGATATGACAATATCATACCCATAATAATAAAGGCTGCATCATGCCTACATATATGAACGTCCTAATTGCCTTGATCCTCCAGTGTCCCAGAAAAGGTTTTTAGAATCATGCCAGAAGAGATGCAGATAGTTCGTCCCCTGGGTGTTCCCTTGTCTGAAGTCCTTCCCCCTCCTGGAGCTGTAGCCTATCACCGGGCGAATTTATGGTTTACTCCTCCCCCCTGTCACTTTTCAAAAGATGACCGGCTTCCCTCGGTCTTTACTACCCTGAGGCTTGAAAAAGAGGGAGACAGAAACATCCTTACCCGAAGTCAAGGATTGTCCCCAGTGTCAGAGCTGTAGCTATCAAAAGATTTCCAAGGGAGGGGGATTGGATTCAGAGACTATGGTATCCCAGGATATCACACCAGAATCACATAGGAAATGAGAAGCTGTAAGGTATCCATGAGTCGACCACCATGTGAAAGCAGCCAGGTTATACATAGCAGGGAAAAACATAGGGTTACCCATGAGTGTGGTAAGAGGAAGGTGGGGAGAGATAAGAGAGCTTGAGAATTTGACCAGGTCTCCGATTTTCAAGATGTGAGGAAGAAGGGGACTGAGCTGGATGTAAATGTCCAGGAGCCAAGGAATAGCCTGGAGAGAAAAAGGATGGGTGTGAGGTATTTCTAGAATAATCCAGAGTGGGGGGTCAACAACAACACGAAGAGCAGCAATAGATGCTATATGGGCCGCCCTGTATATATTTAATGAGGTTAGGAACCCTCAGGCCACCATGTTTACGGTTGAGGCTACCCAGATAGTGGTAAGAAGGGTATGTGAAAAATAAAGAAGTTTAGGGAGCAGGGTCATTTTTACAGCAAAAATACGTCCGATTCTAGATATCGGAAGATCAGACCAAGAAGCCAAGAGATTTTTTAGGGAGCGAAATAGGAAGATATAGTTGATTGAGTAAAGCATTTTGAAGGAAGAAAGAAGAGATTGCAGTGAAGTTAAGCTAAGTGAGGGTTAGTAAGATGTCATCAGCAAATAGGCTGAGCTTAAAAGGGATGCCTGCAACCTCCACTCCCATTATAGATGGGTTATTTCGTATAAGCATGGCAAGGGGCTTGACGGCTAAAATAAATAATATGGGAGAGAAGGGAGAGAATCATGCCTGTTTTTAATGCAGTGCTGTCTGAGATTACGGGCATCCAACATTGAATTCGGCCTTGTCCCTTGTACACAGGGTCTTTGCAGTTTTACATTGAGGAACATTATTCTGATATTGTCTGACAATTTTTTGGCGCGGCTTTTCACAGATTGGTGAACCTCTGCCCATCTTCACTTCTGAGACACTCTGACTCTCTAAGATGCTCTTTTTATACCCAATAATGTTACTGACCTGTTGCTAATTAACCTAAAATTTGACCAGGTCTCCGATTTTCAAGATGTGAGGAAGAAGGGGACTGAGCTGGATGTAAATGTCCAGGAGCCAAGGAATAGCCTGGAGAGAAAAAGGATGGGTGTGAGGTATTTCTAGAATAATCCAGACTGGGGGGTCAACAACAACACGAAGAGCAGCAATAGATGCTATATGGGCCGCCCTGTATATATTTAATGAGGTTAGGAACCCTCAGGCCACCATGTTTACGGTTGAGGCTACCCAGATAGTGGTAAGAAGGGTATGTGAAAAATAAAGAAGTTTAGGGAGCAGGGTCATTTTTACAGCAAAAATACGTCCGATTCTAGATATCGGAAGATCAGACCAAGAAGCCAAGAGATTTTTTAGGGAGCGAAATAGGGGGATATAGTTGATTGAGTAAAGCATTTTGAAGGAAGAGGTAAGATGAACACCAAGGCACGGTAAATAACTTTTGTAAGGTAGAAAGAAGAGATTGCAGTGAAGTTAAGCTAAGTGAGGGTTAGTAAGATGTCATCAGCAAATAGGCTGAGCTTAAAAGGGATGCCTGCAACCTCCACTCCCATTATAGATGGGTTATTTCGTATAAGCATGGCAAGGGGCTTGACGGCTAAAATAAATAATATGGGAGAGAAGGGAGAGAATCATGCCTGTTTTTAATGCAGTGCTGTCTGAGATTACGGGCATCCAACATTGAATTCGGCCTTGTCCCTTGTACACAGGGTCTTTGCAGTTTTACATTGAGGAACATTATTCTGATATTGTCTGACAATTTTTTGGCGCGGCTTTTCACAGATTGGTGAACCTCTGCCCATCTTCACTTCTGAGACACTCTGACTCTCTAAGATGCTCTTTTTATACCCAATAATGTTACTGACCTGTTGCTAATTAACCTACTTAGTTGCAAAATGTTCTTCCAGCTCTTCCTTGTTAGTGCCACTTACTTTGCCAGCTTTATGTTGCCCTGTCCCAACTTTTTTTTAGATTTGTTGCTGCCACCAATTTCAAAATTACCTTATTGTTTTTTTTCTTAAAATGGTTCATTTTCTCAGTTTAAACATTGTATATGTTTACTATTTTCTATTGTAAATAAAATCTGGGTTTATGAGATTTGCAAATCATTGCATTCTGTTTTTATGTAGATTTGACACAGCGTCCCAACTTTTTTGGAATTGGGGTTGTAGAATCTCAGATGTTCATTCCTAAAGTTTAATAAGGTGTATTCTGCCTACAAACATGACATAGCATAACTTTGGAATATAGTCCAGTCTCCCCTTTTTTATGTTATACATAATATAATGTAAATTTGTCATCTAACAAAAATTCCTACGCTCAAAAAAGTTTTTAAAAAAGCCATTGACATCGAGCTCTGACACCGACCCTATTAAAAGGAACCTATTTCAGACACTTATCCTTAAAAGAGGGGGAAATTCCTACCAAAAGGGCATACAATTAAAATATTACTTAACCCAGGTGGAACTGTAGCTTTTAACTTCCAACAATCACAAAGACCCCATAAGTTAACCATGTAACCTTTACATATGATTATCTAATTTCTGAAAACATTGACAACAATTTTTGGTCCAAGGTAGAACATCTGATTGCCCATACTTATTTATATTACTGATATTGATATTGACTTACTGATAGTGACCTGTGAAATAGCCCAGTGACTTACTTACTGCAGTTAAACAATATCCCAAAACACAGATATACAAAATGTCTCCTCCTTCACCTTCTAAATGCAGCCAGATAGGTTAGCCTCTGGAGATCCTGACCTGAAAATAAATTAGTGGCCTGTCTCTGGTGGATGGCCCAGTATCACCCTACTACATTGCCCATCACCCTACCCCTTTCCTTTCACTCATCTCCATACTAAACAACCATTTTCTCTCTCTCTCCCTATTAAAATATAAATGATGTGGGTAATCAATATATTAATACCACAACGTTTAAGAATGTGTAAGTCCTCCCAAAGAATCAAAATAGCTGTGCTAGGAGTAATCAGTAATAATAGACCAGCTGCAGCAATATAAGGTGGTGAACCCGTGTACGTATAGTGATGCTAATTTGTTGCGCTAGGTCATGTGTAACAATCTCACAAAAATTTTTTTGGGAATATCAACATGTGACCTATTCCATGAAAAATTAAAGTGAGCTAGTATGTGAATGTGTGCAAAATGTATCAAACATCCATAATAATTGAACTAGTTACTACTGCTCACTGTGTAACAAAATTAATAAATAAATAACTGTTATAAAGCACCTGTTATTAGAGCATCTAAACATCTAACTGTATCGGTACATAATCTAATATAGTGCTGACAAATTAATATATAAAAGAAGTGCAATCCCTTCAATAGGCTGTAATGCCGCTCTCAGGGTATCCATGAGCTGAGTGACAATAGTGGGTGTAACGGAGCCGTCCTATACCTCTAACCCGGCAATGGATGACAAATCACGGGCAGTAAGGTTAATTCCCTTGCCTCCAGAACATCTTAGAAGGAAAAAGATCTGTTACGTTGTCTCCAAGAATTGTTCACAAGCCTTAATCCAAAGCAATTTTGTTATTAATCAGCTATATGCACAAACAATAAATAAAGAATAATATATATTTTTTTTAATATCACGGTGTACCTGTTGATCAGGCTGGTTTTCCCCACATACAGGTCTCCCACCATTACAACTTTAGCCATCTTCAACCTGGAAAAATACAATTTACAAGACTACTAGCAGTCACACTGAGTTAAAGAACACATAAGTTTGCTTAGCTTTAAAAGGGAAAAGTTTTTTTAAACTGTTTTTGTAATGTTTTATATTTTGTTAATATTTACATATATCTTTGTTTTGCAAATAAACATTTAATCTAATGCAACAACAATCTAAATTCCATTATGTTTAATAGGTCCAGGTTACACCAATGCAATGTGCTTTGTGAAAATGGGACATGATACATTTAAACCCGGCGCAACAGGATGCAACACATTACAGCACAATGAAATGCACGTTAGATCGCGACCATGATGCACTAAATTCTCACGTTTAGTTTACTAATTTGTATTGAGATTGTAGTGCATTACAGGAGTGAGCTTGGAGTGGTGGCTACTTTACAACACTCAGGGACCATTGGGAACAAAAGTAGCCACCCTCCAGAAGGAAGGACAGTGTCACCACCAATTCAGAGATGATTTGAGGATCTACAGCTGAGTGATACACAAATAGGAGACATTTTATTAATAGTTAAGATACTTGAATGCTTTTTTAAGATTTAACTCCTGATTTTAGTATCACTTTTATCAGTTTTGTAACTAAATATTGGCTTTTGAGCTCTTTAGGGCCCATTCACACCATGTTCATTGCTTTGTGCTGTGTTGCTCAGCAAAGGCCTAATGCACTAACAAGGTGGAACCAATTGTTTAGAATGGGCACAGCACAGTTCACACTACAATGCTGCGTTGATGTGGGCTGAGGGAAAAGGGAACATTTTGCATTTAAAAGCAGTGTAACACACTACAAGATGTCACAGTACGCTGCAGTGCACATAAGGAATATAAAATACATAATAAAAAAATACACATCAATGCAAAGCATTAAAAACGCACGTCATCATATATTCACTCAAGTGTCTTTAACACGTGCTAAATACAACGCACGTGGTGTGAATACAGCCTAAACACAAGGCTTTTTTCCCCAACAAAGCCAATAATGATTGCCTTAAAACATGTGAAAAGAAGCCTGGAGCTCAGGAAAGAAAAATACAAAATGGTCCAGTTTTCTTTTCTCCATAAAATAGCCTCCAATAGCATTTTTTTTTGTTTACTAGGAGGAGTGAGGGGGATCTCAACCTGTTCATTTAAAATGCAGAACTTATTTTAGAACATTATTGATCTAACAAATAAATAGTGAGCATCTTGACAAACAATCACAATATCTATGTAAACATCATGCCATGTAAATGACATGACAGTAAAACATTATGCACTAAGCTTCCTCCCCATCATAGAAATGAACGCCATTTACAAAGAAATTGGAGATGTGTGTATAATTTGTTTAGTGATATCATTCCGATGAGCCTGTCTGTCTATAAACACTGACATATAACTGTGCTAAGGTAACATGAGATCCAAGTGCTGGTTGCTGATCACATTTCTTTGCTCTTGAAGCATTGTTTTTAAATACACCCGCACTACAGATGTATCCTGTATTGTTAGTAAAGGAATATGAGAGGAGGTAAATGACTGCTCCTGCTCATCTGCTGCATGAAATCGACGTGTGTCAGTTACACACAGATAAATGCTTCACTAGGGGGTTACAAAATCTATTGCTGTTACCATAGTGAGTGTATCAATGTGCCAAAGTACGTGTTTGCATAGCAAGGCGCTCAAATGAAGGAATCATTATTTTGCTACAGAAACCTGCTATTAAAACCGCTTAAAATGTCAGTGTGTCTGCCTATCAGGATTAGTCAAGGAATTGCAAGTTACATGTCAGGTATGTTACCATTTCCATAACCTTGGCTTCCTAGGGCCATGCCACACAAGCCATCCTGTTGCTGGCAAGCAACATTATTGCGAAGAGACCACTTACTGTCTACAATGGCTTTGTTCCCATTCTGTAATATTCTTGAGGAAGTGATGCGAGTCACTAAAGCACGCATCTAACCTGCTTACAACACTAGACGGTTCATTTATAAAAGTTATATGCTGGGCAGATGCTGTTTGCATGGCACTATTGCCACTAGATGGCGCTGATGAGTATAGGATCTCCTATACTTGTCAGCACCATGTATGAGCGCTAGTGCCACATGAACGGCATGGGACTTTTATGAATGAAGTCCTAAATGATAAACTTTATTTTTTATCTATTATTTAAAATATAAAAAATGGATTCCTCTTTATTATAACACATTCCCAACAAGCGTATCCTTCCAGAAGGAACGCAAGTCTTTATATATAGTTCATCAGGGGAAACTAGATTCCAATTGTCTTTTCTGTCTATAAATATTGGCAATCCAATTTCCTCCTCTCTGTTATAAATAAATATCTCTCTCTTTTACCATCCCTTATATACTGTGCACTGTCTCAGCTGTTACTAACTTCTCTATCCCCATTCTCTTTATTTTCTCTATATCTTATACTTCCTAATTACTTCCTTTTTTTCTTTTATGCTCTCTGCTGGTCACAGCTAATTTCACACAGCACTAAAGTGCCCCCAACACCCCACTTAGTTCCCATTCTGGCAAGATGTCTTTCCCTGTCACTGCTCCATCAGTAGCAAGCGAGATTCTGCAGAGTTCTTGCCGCCCGACTTCCTGATTGGCTGGGAAGCCGACTCCATGCTGTTTGGCCAGTTCAATGCTGATTGGCCAGGAAGCCAGCTTCCCAACTAACCAGCATGGAGCCGGCCAGCCAGCTTTCCGGCCAATCAGCATGGAGCCGGCCAAACAGCATGGAGTCGGCTTCCCAGCCAATCAGGAAGCCAGGTGGCAGATAATGACCTGCCTCCGAACAAGGAAGAGCTATGAGCACTTCCACCCAATCAGCTATGGTACGGGCATTCCCCACCCCGCAGCTGCTTGTAAACAAATGGGCGGGTTGCTTGTGCTGATGTAATTTTCCTAATCTGGCCACACAGTCCTATTAGGTTAATGTAATTTACCAAATATAACATTTAGTAATACATGGTCAATTATATCACTGCCTCCTGTCACTTTGCCTACATAAAGCTGCTTAAGGGGTAGGGATGCCCCGATACCAGTTTTTTTTGGCATCAAGTATGAGTAGCGATATTTACATTTCGGTACTCGGCGATACCAAGTAGCAACACCGGTACTTCCGCTAGCATAGAGCCAGCTTCCCTTAGGCTGGGTTCACACCTGGGCGTATGCAATATGCGATTTGCGGTAAAAGAAACGTGCGACAAACGCGCGTTTACGAGGGCTATCAGGCTGTATCCTAATGGATACGCGCGGCAAATACGCCCCAAAGAAGCTCCTGTACTTCTTTGGGCATTTTTTACAGCGCGTAGGAACGTGCTGTAAAAAGGCCTGGTTCACACCTGGGCGTTTTACAGCACGTTCCTACGCGCTGTAAAACGCCCAGGTGGGAACCATGCCCATAGGCAATTATTGGTGGGCACACTCTACTGTTTCCAATCTGCAATTCTGCTGTGCAGTAACCTCGCTAACAGATTTGCAAATAGCTTACTATGAATTTGGATAGGAACTACCTAATTTGCATAGATTCATGCTGCAGCAATCTCCAAGCAAAGCAAAATCCTTTCCTTCAAATACATTTGTGCGGTCATTGTTTGTATCTGTATATCAACAGTAATCATTAACAGACAGGAAATGGTTTGAAAACCGAACAGCTGTGGTAACTGAAGCAAAGCACGTAGGAGTGAAAGTGGAGTTGCTGCCCACAGCAACAAATTAAATGCATTGTTCTATGTTACCATTCTCATATCTTAATTAATACAAATAAGAATTATATATACTATTATACAACAGCTTATGTAGAAGAACCAGGAAATGTATGAGTCCCAAGTGAACCTTAGGAATTTGCATTAAAGGGCCTGTCTACCCCTGTGGATGTTGGAGAAATAAATCCGACAGTTTCTTATATCAAGTCAAGGCTGGACAAATCCCAAGAGCCAGGTAGCCAATGCTCCTAAAAATTTTAGAGTTGGCACCCAAGGTTTTCTTTAGGGGTCTATTCACTAAGCTGCCGAGGGCAGCCGAGTGAATGACCGATCTGAAGTGAAGTGAGCCGAATACTGTTCGGCTATTCACTTCAGGCTGGTACGGCTGATTGCAACCGTACATCGGCTGAAATCAGCCGTACATCGGCTTGCTTCGCGTCAGCCAAACATGCTTAGCATGTTCGGCTGACCCGAAGTGCAGAAGGAGTTCGACTCAGCCGATCCAACATCTGGATCGGCTGAGCCGAACCTCCGGCAGGCTACTCACTGCTGTTCGGGCTATTCTTAAAGATGCCGAACAGCAGTGAGTGAAAACAGAGGTACCGAGCACCGAGAGGTACCGAGCAGAACAGAAAAAGAGTTAAAAAAGGTAAAAAAAAGTAAATAGAAAACGATTGTGCGGAGTGACAGCTAGCTCCGCCCAATCCTATTGTCCGGCGGCTCTGCTGCTGTAAAAAAATAAAATAAAATAAAAAACTTTCCCGGGCGCTCTGGGAGCCTCCCGCTCCCGGCCGCTCAGGAGAGAAACACTGATGATTCTGTTTTTCCTTTATTCTGACACGAGCGATCTCAGAATAGAAAAAAAAAGAAATACATTTTCCCATTGAAAAGCATTGGGACATTACTATTGGCTATTTCAATTTGCAATAGCCAATAGTAAACTAGCATTGTACCCGCCCTCTGCTGATGGACCTGATGGGGAACTGCAGCAGAGGGTGGGTACAATGTTAGTTTACTATTGGCTATTACAAATTGAAATAGCCAATAGTAATGTCCCAATGCTTTTCAATGGGAATTTTTTTTTTTTTTCT
>NW_017306550.1:367128-408929 GCF_000935625.1 Nanorana parkeri
GCTCGACTGAGCCGCTCGGCCATGATCGGGAGCTGTACGAGCTATCTGGCCGTAGCTTCGGATCGGCCGAAGCTACGGCCAGATCCTTCGGCAGCTTCGTGAATAGACCCCTTAGTGTTTGTTAATGGAGCTGGCTCCTACAGAAAAATCCTGCTGGCCCTTGGGTTGGAGAGACTGGCTCCTGAATGTTATATTAATTTGCCCACCCCTGTCTTAAGGTGAGATCTCTACACTAGAGTTGCTGGATCTGTATCCTTGCTTTGGCCATACTGAGACAGTAACACTCTTGCTGATGGGTCTTCACATTATCTATATATTAAGAGAAATGCAACAAGAGTTGCTAGAACACACATAGTTGGATGGGAACTCCCAAAACTCAAGACTGGAACAGAAGTGGTAAATATGGCAGGGACAGCTTCCTGTTGCAGTATCCAAAATATGGAGTATTAGACGTCAGGGACTGGCCCACCCATAACTAAAATATAGTATTTGGGTAGAGTGGCCCTTTAATGCTATAAACTTGTTTTATGGTTACAATGAACCAAAATATGTCTAAACTCACCCGAAGAGTCCAGCATGGCGCTGCTGGCACGCATTCTTCACCTGAGCATCAAAATTTGTTTTGTAGTTCAGGCACGCTTCCGCCGTGTAACACTGCAAAGTAACACAACAGATGTTCAGTGCTAGTGTTCTTGTGACATAAGGATAGTATGTCGACTACTCAATGTCCAAACAAAAGGAGAGACAAAAAAACAAATCGCTCTTCATGCAATACAAAAACACCTTTATTGACATATGTACAGCATGTCCATTAACAGAATTGTAAAGTTTCAGACCCACCAGAGGTCCCTTCATCAGGCAAAATGATACGTCACTCATGTCATTTTGCTTGATGAAGGGACCCCTGGTGGTTCAGAAACATTGTATTTCTCCTATATGACATGCTGAAGTGAATATACATTATTACAGGTAGTTTTTATTGCATGAAGACTAAGGTGTGCTGGCAACATATTTTCTTCTGCTGTGGTGTCATCCACGGTTTGCTTCATCACCCCACCTCTGAGTGTATTCTGATCTGGCGTACTATTAAGGTATATATATATGATTTAACAAAAGAAGAGATATCTAAATAAATGATTGTTCATTCCTCATTGCTTTTGAGTATGGAACAGGAATATATACTGTATTTCCTGGCTGGTTCTCATTTAGAGGGACTGTCCTTCTATTGGAACCAAATCCCCCTGTCCATGGTTCCGCTATAAATGTTGCTTCATTAGATCTGGTGTAATTATCCATATGAATAAATGTTCTCCTTAAAGTGCAACTCACACCAAAACTTTATTTTTTAGCTTTGGATAGAGTGGAGAGTGATTAGAACCCCTGCTTTGGATAGAGCTTTGGATAGAGTGGATAGGGATTAGAACCCCTGTCAGGTTATAATTGCTGGCTGTGTGCCCTCTATGGAGATTCACCCTCTCTATTTGTCCAGATGATCATTTTTACTGAAAGTGAAAGAAAATCCCAAATTCTGGGTGGTCATCAGCCTAGGAATAGATGGGACATCTTCCAATGGGGAAACTAGTTCTGGTGACTCTACTGACCACCAAAGATTTCACTCTCTTTGGAGGGATTTCCTCTCATGTGTTGTGTCTGTTGGACAGGGGGTGAAGGGAAATCTCCCCAATGAGACAGATGACAGAGGTTATAACCCTCCCTTACTCTATCCAAAAAAAAAAGTTTTGGCTTAGGTTCTACTATAACGACCAAAGTTTGTTTCTAGTGTAAAATGTTTAATCCACGCTTTAGATGACGGCATCAATTACTTTTAGACACTAATATAAAAGAAAGGTAGTTGTGAAAAAAGCCCCATTGAAATTAAAGTGGAAGTTCACCTTATAATTAATCTATGAACATTAAACAGCCATCTAACACACCTTGCTAAACACACCTTGATAAAAATGTAGGACCTAGCGTTTGACTTCTGTCCACGCTTTGCTTCTCCAGCAATCAGCATTGGAAACTGCCAATCATTTACCAGTGATACTATGTAACTCATATTGGTTTGTTTGCTGAGCAACATTATGTGGGGAATTTATCAAAAGTGAAGCAGACAGAATCTGGAGCAGTTGCCCACAGCAACCAATCAGCTTCTCTCTTCAGTTTGTTCAGCTGAGATTTGAAAATGAAAGAGAGAAGATGATTGGTTGCCTTGCACAGCTGCTCCAGATGTTCTCGGCTCCAGTTTTGATAAATTCCCTTCTATGAGTTTTATGGTGTTGCTGGTAAATGGCCAGCTGATTACTGGACAACCAAAGCTTAGATTGAAGTCAAAGCTAATGCTATGCATTTATCAAGGTACATATAGCTGTTTAACTTTCATAGATTCAATTCTAGAGTGGACATCCACTTTAGGTGATCAATGGTCCATGTGATCGGGGATCTGGTGGGAGTGTGGCCATTGCCAAATATTCTGTGCTAAGCGTATGCTTCTTTCCCACATATCAGACGGTTGGAGATATGTGGATGTGATGATTTCCTGAGAACACCACTTGGCCAAATAAACACTAAGTATGAACACAAAGCACACCCTGCCCAATGGAAATACACATAGCTCTGCACGTACTTCTGTAACAGCAATACTAGTGAGAAGTTCACCATAACAAGTCTACTTACAGCATTCATACAACTCTACAGGAGGGATTCCTGGTCACATTCTATTTCAAGGCATACAGGTAATCAGCATTCTACGATCTATACACCCTTCATACTGCCAACTCTAAGAGAAGAGAAAAGGATAACCATCCTAGGAGGTAACAAAGGAGCACTATGCCATATCATAGCACACAGCCATCACTGGGCATAACAATCCCAGGAGCGATCATGAAGTAGAGAGCAGGGTGATAGCTGCAGATACAGGTAGACTTGCCTTGGGCATGTGTGAGATGAGTCTATCTCTGGGGACAGGCGATGATGGCTGGCTCAGCATGGTGCAGCTCTCCCGGTATTACAGAACGCTGGCGGAAGGTGCACAACTACTTGGTCTAGCGGCACAGAAGCGTTGCTTGCTTTGCCTGGGCACTCTACGGTTACCATGGAAACGGCTAGAAAGCCATGGGCGTGGTTTCTCCCGGCTTCAGAGGACCTGGCGAGGGTGACTCAAAGTAGGTCTCTGTGGGCGGTGCTAACATATCCAGCTTCCATGTGGTGGATGTGGACCGAATGCAAGAGGAGGGCTTATGTCTCCATAATATAAATTACAATGTTTATTGGTTAAAGGGGTAGAAGGCAGACTTATCTGCAAATTTAAGGTCATGCGGCGCATGCAATTAGCCGAAGTACTTCTGTTTGTCGAAGCACGGCGGCAGCACGAAACGCCTTTACGCAAGTTGCGTATTTGTTCTTCTTTACAGCCACGACGTCAGCGTAGAGTGTTATTCCGGACTACGTTCTGTGCGCCCATGTGTAGTTGGTTGCCTGGCGACCAGGGTACGCTCAGTGTGGCACTAGGTTAGCTGTGAGGACGAGCAGCTGCTGCGAACTGGAATAGGGCGACGGCTGGTGTTCGGTGAGCATGTTGACCCCCTGCTGTTCTTCCCAGCTCCATTTCTACCACTCTCGGGGAATTTATCATTGTACCTGATCAAACATAAACATGGCACCAAATCCTAATTGTTTGGGCCATATTCCCCTGCTCTGTGGCATTCCGCCTGTGCCATCAATGATACACACGCCCCCCCCCCGCATAAGGGTTGTTCTTTCCAGCATCCAAAGTGGTACTCAAGTCACACCTTTCTGTTATAGTGAGGTTGCATCTGACATAAACTCTAGTCCTCCTCCCTATTAATAAAGAAAAAAAGTTTTGCTTGCTTCTTCCTTTTAAAGAAGAACTCAAAAAATATTATGAACCCTTGCAGTGGGGCTACCCCTGCTCTGCAAGAGTCAACTGCTTGTTTTGGTCTAGGGAGGAAAATACAAAAGTTATGCTCACTTTAAGCTCCAAACCGGCTTGCTCTTAGACCGGCCCCTGGAGCCTCTCTCCCCCTCTAAGGTCCCTGAGTCATCACATTCTATAGGATGTGAGGACACCGACGGACACATCATCACTGCAGAGGAGGAGGAGACAGGCAGGGAGCACTATCACAACCAGCCGGAAAAAACGATCGGGTAAGTATAACTTTTTTATGTTTGTACCTAGACAAAAACAAGCAAATACCCTTTGCAGTTTGGGGGTAGCCACACGGCAAGGGTTAATAAAAGTTATTTAACAATTCTTTAAAGAATTGTGACTCCTGTCTGTTAAAGCAGAAGCAAAGTCAGTAAAATAAAAAATGCTTGGAGGTAGAGATTTTTGGCAGAGACGTGCAAATTCTCCTCTGCCCAATGAACGTCTTCCTCTCAGTTTATAATTTTCTGTATTAGACTGCATGGCACATTCACAGCATCTCTACGCAGGAGTTATCTCATCAGTGGCCATCCCAGTGCTGTGCATACAACTCCAATTCCAAAAAAGTCTGGACGCTGTGTAAAATCTACATAAAATCAGAATGCAGTGATCTGCAAATCTCATAAACTCATATTTTATTCACAAAAGGAAATAGAAAACATATCAAATGTTTAAACTGAGAAAATGGACCATTTTAAGAAAAAAATAAGGTCATTTTGAAATTGATGGCAGCAACATGTCTCAAAAAAAGTTGTTTACCACGGGGGAGCATCCCCTCTTATTTTAACAGCACTCTGTAAATGTCTGGGAACTGAGGAGACCAGTTGCTGGAGTTTTGGGAGAGGAATGATGTCCCATTCTTGCCTAATATAGGATTCGAACTGCTTAACAGTCCTGGTTCTTTGTCGTATTTCTTGTTTCAAGATGAGCCAAATATTTTCAATTGGTGAAGGGTCCGGACTGCAAAGGGGCCAGTTAAGCACCCGGACTCTTCTACTATGAAGCCATGCTGTTGTCATAGATGCAGTTGCCAAAAAGAATATCAAATTTCTATTCGTCTGACCACAGAACAGTTTTACACTTTGCAACAGACCATTTTAAATGAGCTTTGGCCCAGAGAAGATGGCGGCGTTTCTGGATCATGTTCAGATTTGGGTTCTTCTTTGCATTATGGAGCTTTAACTTGCCTTTTTGGATGGCACAGCAACCTGTGTTCACAGACAGTGATTTTTGGAAGTATTCCTGAGCCTATGCAGTGATGTCCACCACAGATTCATGTCTGTTTTTAATGCAGTGCCATCTGAGGGCCCGAAGATCACGGGCATTCAATATTGCGTTTTGGCCTTGTCCCTTGTACACAGAGATTTCTCCATAGATCTTTCTTATGTATTGTAGGTGATGACATATTTAAAGTCTTTGCAATTTTACATTGAGGAACATTATTCAGAAATTGTTTGACAATTTTTAGATGCAGCTTTTCACAGATTGGTGAACCTCTGCCCATCTTTACCTCTGAGACACACAGACTCTCTAAAGGTGCCCATATACCTGACGATTATCGTACGATAATCGCGGGATCACCCATACAATAATCGGCAGGTGTATGGGCAGCTTGCGACCGCATTTACTGTACGGTCGAACGACTTTCGCCTTACGAGCACACTAGAAAACCCGCCGAAAATCATACGATTTTCAGCGGTTAAGTAGCGCGATCGCAAGACGAAAGCCGCACTGGCCGGTGTGCAAGCGCACACTGCCTGCTCAGCATTGCAATCATTGGCAAGCCCTCCCCTCAGCAGACTCGCAAGTATGATCTGCCTGTCCAAGATGGGCAGGCCATACAAAATTTTAATCACCTTACAACCATCGCACAACGAAAGTCGTGAAATGGTTGTAAGGTGTATGGGCAGCTTAAGATGCTCTTTTTATACCCAATCATGTTACTGACCTGCTGCAAATTAATCTAATTAGTTGCAAAATGTTCTCCCAGCTCTTCCTTGTTAGTACCACTTACTTGGCCAGCTATTTGTTGCCCTGTCCCAACTTTTTTTGAGACATGTTGCTGCCACCAATTTTAAAATGACCTTATTTTTTTCTTAAAATGGTTAATTTTCTCAGTTTAAACATTGTATATGTTTTATGTTCTCTATTGTGAATAAAATCTGGCTTTAATGAGAGTTGCAAATCATTGCATTCTGTTTTTATGTAGATTTTACACAGCATCCAGGCTTTTTGGGAATTTGGGTTATACTTATGTTTCAAAAGGCATTTAAAGCCAAAATTGGGACCAATTTCAGTGGGACTCAAGTAAAGCTGGCCATAAACCTTACAATTATTTTCAGATTTTCTATGGTCAGATGGAAAACGTTCAACAGATTCCTCCATCTACACTTAGCTTTGTGGATGGAGGAATCTCCCACTGGGCCAATCTTCAGTATCTTGCTAGTCGGCCCCGCTGGCTGTCAAAAGACCTAAAAATCTGATTGGATGCAGGCATTTTTCAGGTGTTATGGAGTTTCATTTAGGAGAGATGGGGAAGGACAAACTGCATTAAATCACCTCATACAGCGTCCAGCCGTCTTCACTTTAGGTAGATGCGGGAATATGAGAAGCTCTACCTAGAGCGAGGACGGCTGGACGCTGCATGATTTTAATGATGCATTTCTTTAATTTTTGCGAAAGGTGAACTTATCCTTTAGGTCAGTGGTTCTCAACCTTTCTAGGGCCGAGACCCCTTGGTAACATTTGCCTAATTGTGGTGACCCCCCAACGGTAAAATTTAGGGAGGACGTTGCTGCTGCAACGACATCTGGCGTCGTGGCGGGAGAACTGACACTGCTGCGCTAGGAGAGGGCTGAGGAGGACTCTCACCTAGCACAGCAGAAATCACACAGCGACCCACAGGTTGAGAACCACTGGCGTACGCTGTCAGAATAAAAAAAAACCAAACAAACACAAAAAAACACCATAGGAATGCACAGCTAGATTCCTATTGGCTATTTCACTTTGCAATAGCCAATAGCAAACTAGCTATTGCACCCGCCCTCTGCTGCCGTCGATCACTAGAAGAGGACCTGATGGAGAACTGCAGGTCCCCTTCTGCTGATTGGCGGCAGCAGAGGGAACGGCCCGGAAAGTGGAAAAACACTGTGCAGAAACCCATGCAGATCTGGTCTGCGTTTGGTGTGTTAGCAAGCCCTTAAACACCTTACCGGATTTTGATATCTAATGTTTCATCCCTGTGCTACAGAATCTCCCTAGTCAAGTCTATCGTACTCTATCCAGAAACCAATATCAAATGCTATATATGACACAGTAACTGACATTCCATTGTTGTTCTCCTCTTAGGACAAAGAAAAGTTCATAGCCATCCGGCATTTCCGTGTCTTTAAAATGGCTGAAGCTAGGATATCAGTTTATCTACCACCAAACATTGATCCCACAAAAGCCCCCATTGCCTTTGGTGAGAGGGCATTACCAAAATTAAATGAGGAACTGAAGAGCCCTGAGCTGATTACTCGACAGAAATCTCTCATGGCACTGTGTGATATTGTGCACGATCCAGAATATGTCTACCAGGCTGTGCATTTGGGTAAGACATATAGTCATGCTCTGTGATTCATAAAAAAGGATCATGTGATCAGCAACCTAACGAAATGATATATCGGTTTACAAATCCTGATTTTATTTCTGTGAGTCACTGCACTTTACTCATAACTTGTCTTATTTCACCCGCCTGCATGTTTTCATGTTGTATTAGCACTTTCCTGTCCCACAAGGTGTGCAGAACAGGCAATACACAGAGATGCTTCATTATTATGACTTCACGTCTGATTCTTACTAATGATACAACTCCAGACAGACAAAAACACCAATAAATGCAGCTGTACTGTATATTTATTTAAACAAAAATCACTAAAAGTATTTACATTTTTGTAAATTTTTGTATTAACCCTTGCAGTGGGGCTACCCTTGCACTGCAAAGGTTAAAGGAGAACTATGAGGTGAGTGCTTTTCACTCACCTCATAGTTCTAGCCGACCTGTGACAATGAGACTGTCACAGGTCGGCTCAGTAGATCGGGAGGTGAGCGAACACATACCGGCGTTCGCTCACCTCTCGATCCTGTCACGGCTCTCTGCCGTGACAGGGGAGGGGCTGGATTCCCCCCGCTCCAATCCTCCAGCGCTGACTGGTGGAACAGACAGGGAGGGGGCGGGTACAGCTGGCTCTGCCTCGATAGGCAGAGCCAGCTGTCAGTCACGCAGCTGGGCAGATCCCGGCATAATTGTCGGGATCCGCTTCAGCTGCTGCGTCTCAGTATACCGTGAGCAGAAGCTCGCGGTATACTGCGGCGCCTCAGTATACCACGAACTACAGCTGGCGGTCTACTGAGCCTAGGGTGACGGGAGGACGCTAGTTTGTGTCCTCCCGTTACCCTTAGGAGAACTATGGGGAAAAGCCTTAACCCCATAGTTCTCCTTTAACTGCTCATTTTTGCCTAGGGTCCAAAAAAAAGAAGTTATACTCACTCAAACCTCCGAGCAGGCAGCGCTCCCTCCAGCCAGTCTCGCCTGCCACTACAGCAATGGTATGTCTCTCGGCGTCCTCACGTACTATACACTGTATTTGGCATGATGACTCATGGATTCCTAGACCGCTGCAGAGGAGGGGGAGAGACGTTGTAGGGGCCGATGTCTAGGGATATGGTGTAAAGCACTTTTACTTACTTGATAGCTGCTTCCCCGGCAGATGGCACTCACCTCTTTCTGCCTCATCTTGTGGATTGTCCCTCGGTGTCTTCACGCATAATGCAGGGCTATGGGCCCTGCATTAGATCTGATGATGTCAGCGGGCCTCCAACCACCAAAGCAGAAGGGGGTAGAGGCTGTGGGCAGCAGTTCTGGAGCCAGCAGGGAGTGGTTGAAAAGGTCCCCTAGACAAAAGCGAGCAGTTAACCCTTGTAGCGCAGAGGTAGCTCACTACATATATACTTGATTTTAGGTTTTTGTAACCCCCTAGTAAGTAGTAATCAGACTGGGAAAGGGAAAGGGCAGCACCCTGAGCCAGTCAGGTGGGCTGTATTCAAATCTGCTGGCCAGAAACATGCTGACAGTAGAAGAGAGCACAGAGTTGACTTTGACAGTCTGTTATTGCTGCTTTGTTGTCCAGTCCCAGGCTAAGAGAGAAGACCTAACTGTTGCTTCAAGTGGAACTACACCCTCCTATCCTTTACATTTAGGAAGGTGCCATCTTAGCCTCTATTTGAAATGCTATGGTGGTGCACATGTGATCAGCTATGGCACCAGACATTTGAGGGAAGGAGAACACACACAAAAGCACTGCTCCTCCATGGCTTAAGGAAAGCATGAGGAGCACGTCCTCGCTGCAATATGAGCCCATACAAACAGAAGAAAAGCTGTCCGCACACCGGATTCTGCTGGAATAGTTTATTGAAGCTTGTACCACATCAGTGGTGTCCTGCCCAAGGTCCGCCCCCTCTTATGCATTTCACCCACTTACGCATTTCACCCAATCAAGGCTTAGATTATACTATGGCTACGACTCTACAACTAAGCCCATGATTGGCTGAAACGCATCAGAGGGGGTGGACCTTGGGCAGGACTTCAGTGAAGTGGTACAAGCTTCAATAAACTATTTCAGCGGAATCCAGTGTGCATCCAACTTTTCTTCTGTTTGTACCAGTTATTTGAGGGCTTGAAAGTTTGGTTGAGAGCTAAAATAAGTACACTGGCAACCTTGACAGCTGACATGCTTTGAAAATAGCTGTTTTGGAGACAGTTAAATTGGTGAGTCTAGTTCTGATTTAACAGCAGCAGAGAAAAGTTAGGTCTTCAGGCTGGCTGTGTTGTCTATCACAGTTGGGTAAATTTTAGGACTGAATGTACACAAATATACATTCTTTGGCAGGGAAGACATTTCCCATGTATGCATTTCAGCTGTGTGTTTAGCTGTTTGCCTGGAGATCAGATTTAAAGTACTAATTGGCCAACGTCAGCTTTTTGCCACGAAGCTACCTATAGCCCTCGTCCAACCTCTGGCTAGCGGATTGAAAACTAATCTTACATTTTGTCTTTCATAGACTGTAAACAATAATAACTCAGGTGTGTATAGATTAGAAGCCGTAGGATTGGGGTACCCGCAGTGATGTCACAAGGGGGGTGCTGTGGTGCGACCCTCATTGGGTGACACCACAGTGCCTGAAAAATCAGACACTGTGTCAAGTGCATGTACGGTAACGTCCCAGCGGGGTGTCACCTTGCAGGCAGCTCCGGGTGACATAACGCCTGGGGACGCCCCTGGGTACTCGGAGCTTCTCTTGCTCACAGACTATAGAGTCCTATGTGATTCTGTGGCAGAAGATCTGCACTGTATAGAACAATAATTACTGAATGCTGACAAGAGGTGTGACTGGCATAGTAAATGGCAGATGATGGTGAAATTGTATTTATCAGTCTTTGACAAATTTACCATTGTTTAAAATTGACATATTACTTATAGTAGTATTACATTCTTACTGCAGGAGCAAGGTTCTGGGGTGTGAGTGTGCAGACACGTACAACCTGGCACTATTATTATTATTATACAGGATTTATATAGTGCCAACAGTTTGCGCAGCGCTTTACAATATAAGGAAGATACTACACTACACTGGCACTACATTTTTAGTGGTGGTTATTATTTTTTGGGTATTGATGACTCTGGTCTAGCTTACCAATCTCTTTGGCCTGTTTAATGAAAGAAATCCAGCCAACAGAAAGCAGGATATTGTTGAAAATGAGGGGCAGTTGAAATCATACCATATAACCAAGTAATAAAACCAAAAGAAATAGTCCACACTGACTCTAAAATCACATTTTCAGCCACTCACAACAAAGAGATGATATATCCAAATGTGGCACTTATAAAAAGTTCAATATTGAGATGAATTAGAAAACCAGTAACAACAGTTTGTAACAATGTAACCTCCTCCATGGTGCCATGAAATCAAATAACTGCACTCCATTGGCTGTAATATCGTGACCATGTTGATGAGCCCTGGCCCTGGGGATGTGGGGGTCTGCAGACTTATCAGAATCTGGATGCCACATTCTTTCAGATAAGGAGGCTCCTAGGTAGCCCCCCCCCCCATGTGAATGAGTAAGAGGTACACAGAAAATAAACACACACCATGACTAAGTCCCTTATTAAAAATAAGTAAATAAACATTTCCCCCCTTGTAAATCCAACATCAACAACATTGTCTAGTGATGTATCCAATGTCAATCACAATGTATGACACTTAATGACCCACTGGACACGAAGATCCACACAGCCATGATCCGCTCCCACCAATACTCCCGTTACATATAACAGTTCTCCGTCCAGCTGCTGAATGTCAAGACTGACTGGGTATCCCTGGTGATGTTATTGACCAAATATGGCCATAACCATAATGGATCAATGACGACATTCAGGATGCCCAGCCATCTTATTGATATTCAGTAGTAATTCATATGGTCATGCCGATATTCGGTCAATGACGTGACCTGGGATACCCGCTGACTTGTTTACTATGTCATTCATTTAGTGGTGATGGGAATGCCGCAACTAAATTAATGCCTATTGGCTGCAGCAGCTGGCCATGTAGTCCACCCTTTTGGCGAACCAAGAGCTGCTAGAGTTGAAGTTGAACTCACCGTCAACTCGAAGCTTATCCTTAGTGTAAACAGGACAAAGATGAAATGAGAAATTGTCGCAATTAGAGCAATAGTATACATAAACTGGAGTACCCACGTTGTTATCTTGAAGAGGCATGCTTTTTATTTTCAGAGTTTAATAAATAAGTATTTTCTTTTTGATATGTGATTGTTTATACAGGTTTCATGGACACCCTGAAAACTCTGCTATATGATGAAGACTGTACTGTCAGACAAAAGACAACTGAAGTCTTCCACATCATGGCTGGTCATAACATTGGAAGGTTAGTGACCTTTGTGTGATGTTATATCTTGATATAATAAGAAATAACGTGTCATGTTTATCAATGATATTGTTTATCATTAAAGGAATGTTTATCATATATATCTTGGTGTATACGATATATACTGTTTATGATATATATAGGTGTATGTATACCTTCCATGCTGTTTATAGATATAAAATATTAGCACTTGGGCTTGATCTTGTGCAGCTATGCAAGTGCATACTTACTTTCCAAACTTACAAATGGTGGTGTGGGACCACACTTATCTTTATTAAACAGTTGAAATTAGATTAGATTAGATTAGATTAGAATGGTCAGTATTTGGCTTGTAGAAGCAAGATCATTGACATTATTTTATAATATTATTTTTTATGACTAGAAAATGTGTACCAGTTCATGAACAGAATAGCTTAGGGCAGGGGCAGACAAACATGGCACTCCAGCTGTGGTAAAACTAAAATCCCATTATGCATCTGCCTCCGGGAGTCATGCCTGTGGCTGTCAGAGTCCTGCAATGCCTGATGGGACTTGTGGTTCCTTAACTGCTGGAGTGCTGCGGTTGCCTACCCCAGGTAGGTCCCTCTATAACCCTATTAAAGCTATTCAGGACAACTTCCTGTGACAAATATCCACCTTAGAGTCTATGTACACCAGGACAGTCCATTGTAGTGCATTTTTCATGGCAATGGGTGCTGCAGTAAGGCAACCTGTTAATTTGAATTGGCCAAAAATCCGATCAGCTAGCGCAGCGCACCTTAAAGCACAATAGTGTGTTACTGTGTATTGTGGTGTGCTGCAACGCTGGGGTGCCTTTCACAATGAATGGTACCAAGCACACCAACACGTATAATGAGCGTTACCGCAGCACAGTGGTGTATAACTCATCAATGATGCATCATTTTTTATATAGTTGTACATCTTTGGAAACATTTTCTTTTAACTTGCCTCTTGCTGGTTTCTTTTGATTTCATTCCATCTTCAGTCATAACCAGAAATGTTCTGTTGAATTGCTGTGTTTTTTTTTGCATGTTAAAGAAATATAAGATTGAGTAGGCAAACAATGTTTACTGTACCACATATGCTACAACATCCATTGAAAATGTCATTACCTCACTAATTGCTTCCTTTCCAATCTGATCAGGTCATGCGCTTACATGGGGCTGTTCCTCATAGATACAATTGGTTTGAAGTGTGTGTGGTCACTTTTACTCATATACAATTCTCTAAAAAAACATGTTTTATATGAATACAATGTTTAAAGAAGCAAAAGCTGACGGTTGGGAGAAGAGTGCTGATGGTGATGGGGGCAGAGTGGTGAGACCTGTTGTTGAAGTTAGAGGGTAGAATTTGATGATGGAGCAGGGAATGGCAGTGTGGAGAACAGGACCCAGAGTGTTAGGGGACATGAGAGTAAATCACTAGGGTAATGGAAACTAATGGCAGCAAGAACAGAATCCTATGGTGATGACAATGAACTGGAGGTAATAGTGAAGAAAGCAGGCAGAGTAAGCATGAGGATCTCATTTAAGGTGACAAAGGCCGGGCATTGGGAGAGGATCAATTGAAGGGGAACAAATTGGAGATTTTAATAGGAGCATGTAGTGGTGGGACAGAGGCATGCAAATCAGAGGGGTGCAGTACATAGGACCAGATCATGGACGTGAGGGGGAACAGTTAGAAAGCAGTCTGTGGGAGCAGAATATCGCCAGGAGCGGGGAGAGAGGGGCAACAAGAGCAAATTGTTAATGTAAGCGGTAAGCGTGAATACAGATAAACAGTGGGTAGAGAGGCTGGGTGTACAAAGTCATATATAAACTGCTGTTCTTCCCTCAAAAACAAAACCCTTTCTCAGCTAGTGTACATTTAAAATGTAGTTTTCTGCACCAACCAGCCCATATTGAAAAACAAGGAGCTTGGCCTAGAGAGGGAAAAAGCAGGGAATCGGGCTAACAGGATGCCAGCATATTATTGCTTCAATAATATGCTGGCTATGGGGTGGAAGGGGGCCCCAATCGTTTGTTGAGGCAAATTAAATATAAAACATGTGAAAATAACACAGAACTGTATAACTAAGCGCTGGAGTGGTTGGAGTTGACGACAAAGCTAATCCCCTATAAAGTCTACAGTGTAGAGACAATTTCAGATGTACAAGAGGAGTCTTTGGGATCTTGGCATTGGTAATCACAGCTCAGAGAAAGGTCATCAGGAGGGCCCCTATTACATTTTTGCTATGGGGCCCCATGATCAGTAGTTACGGCCCTGAAGGTGAGGCAACGTTTATTTAAGACTCTGGCTCTACTAATCCATGTCATAGAAAAACTGCACAATGGTTTTGAATTCAGTTTCTGAAGACCCGTCATTCTAGTGACTGAGCCTCCAGCAGCCAAATGTACTAACATTCTTGGTCAGAAGATCGGAAGCTTTAAATAATATCTCAACTAATTACAAAAATATATCTTGTTTGTGTATCACTCAGCTGTAGATCCTCAAATCATCTTTGAATTGGTGCTGACACTGTCCTTCCTTCTGGAGGGTGGCTACTTTTGTTCCCCAGGGTCCCTGTGTGTGTTATGAAGCAGCCAATGCTCCAGAAGGAAGGACAGTGTCGGCACCAATTCAGAGATGATTTCAGGATCTACAGCCGAGTGATACACAAATAAGAGACATTTCTGTTAATAGCTAGTTAGGGTACGTGAATGCATTTTTAAGGTTTAACTCCTGAGTTTAGTGTAACATTAAACTAAAAAAATCACCTAAGGCGGAATTACCACAGAACAGGGTAACAAGAGGGAGTGGACAGTCAGAAGATGAGGGTCAAATCAAATGGAGCCACAGTGGAAAAGTGTGCAGGATTGAGGATGACAGCAGAAGGCAAGAGAAGGAGTTCATAGGAGGAGGACCTAAAGTCAGAAACTGACTTTAATGGAGAATTATGAGGCGAGTGATTTTCACTCAGCCTCATAATCTGAGCCGACCTGTGACAAGGAAACTGTCACAGGTCGGCTCAGTAGATTGGGAAGTGAGCGAACACATACTGGCGCTCGCTCACTTCTTGATCTAACCCTGCAGCGATTCCCCCCCTCCCTAGGGTTGCCACCTTTTCTTCAACGAAACCCGAACACTCAGGCGACGCGCAGACATTTTTTGGGGAGAATAAGTCGTAGCTTATTCATATGTAAATAGCGCCGCCCATTCATATGTAAATATCACAGTTGAGACTGTTTTCAGTGGGGGGCCAGTAGCCCCTACCTTAATTTTGGTTTCCCCTGTCTGCCTGACATCTTGTGTCCGGGTTTCTGATGCCATGAAACCCGAACACAGCATTCAAAACCTGGACTGTCCGGGTGAATCCTGGACAGGTGGCAACCCTACCCCTCCCCTGTCCGATCCTCCAGCGCTGACTGGCGGAGGGACGGGGGAGGGGGCGGGTACAGCTGGCTATGCCTCTAGATAGGCAGAGCCAGCTGTCACTCACGCAGCTTGGTGGATCCAGACAGAACTGTCGGGATCCGCCCCGGCTGCGGCGTCTCAGTATACCACGAGCTGTAGCTCGCGGTATACTGAGCTTTGGGTCACGGGAGGACGCTAGTTTGTGTCCTCCCGTTACCCTTAGGAGAACTATGGGGAAAAGCACTGACCCCATAGTTCTCCTTTAAAGCTAAACTCCAGGATAAACAAGAGGCATGTGTATTTAGATTGTCTAAATACAAAGGACAGGAAGTCCTCCTCTCTCTTACAGGGTACCAAAACTAATATAAATTGGTTGGTGTTAAAAACGCTTTTACTTTTTTCATTAAGCCCAATTTGCCTAAGCCTATCATACTGCAGGGTAATTGGCAAGTGCAGATTTTCTTGAATGGTTTAGAGAGATTGTCAGGTGGATAATGTGATAAAGCAATCTACACGCCTGTTGATAACTGGATCTGCCATAAGCCTCTTCCAAAGGTCCCCTAATATAGGTCAGTGTCACCATATATAAATCGTAGTGCCTTGTTGGTCTCATACTAAAAAATACAATTGGAAACAGCCGGGTACACAAACGTTTTTTTTTAGCCTTAGCAGCCTATCCATAGCAGCCGGGTTACAGAGAACACCAGAACCTGCCTTGGGGTTTCTTACCCATCTAATCCTCATCCCAGCCGCTCATCTTGTAACTGTTTTCTTTCCAATGATTGTCTGAATTCAGCATGACTGAGCTGGAATCCTTTGGACATTTGAACAACTTGACTGCCTTTTTGGGTATTCTCTGTTTCAGTACGGCGCACTCAAGGCAAAAGTGTGCTCCTTCCTGAGCTTTGAACTACTTTTGCTGAAGCTTCCATGGTGAGCCTGTTTGCTTCAATGTATTATTTCCTTTGGGAGTCTTCTGCACACAGTAGCAAGCAGAGAGAAAAAAAAGCATGGTGGTTAAGTGGTTAGCATGCCCACTTTTATGAGCACTGGGACCCCTGTTACCACTGGATACCATATACATGCAGTTTGTTAGTTCTTCTTGTGTTTGTGTGGGTTTCCTATAGGTGTTCCTGGTTCCTTTTACAACCCAAAATGTACTGCTGCTTAATAATCCTAGTTTGTGTGTTTATCTACATATAGGAGTATGGTAGGGTTATTAGCGTGGCAGCACCTTCGAGGCACGGAACTATGTGTTCTACAGAATGTGCACTTTATAGCATTGTGTAATATTTCAGCTACATAAATATGGGAAAAATTCAAGTGAAAGAGACTTCTCGGGAGCTTCAGAGTGACATAGCCAGAGAGCAGGGCTGTAGAGACAAAGAGACAATAACAAAAGACAAACCTATTCAGCACATTTGTAGGGTGAATTGTAGGCTGTTATGGTTATAAATCAAGTAGACGCACAGTATGAATATGAATTATCCAAGTTCTTTCTGCACCTCAGCATTTTTACAGACAGCTTGACCTCACAAATTGTGTTACATACTTACTTGATGCTAATCTATTTTCCTATTATACTTTGTCTTTTAATAACATGCGTTCTGTACTGGCACTGTAGCAGCAAATGCGTTGAGAAAAGCCTTCCGTGAGAGATGTATTTTCACCTCTCCAGGTATGCAAGGAAATTTTAGTATGGCTCCCATTCATAATAAACCATTTGTCCTTTACATGTTCCGCACCATTTATATGAGCACTGTAAGATTAATAATGCAAGGCAAGAGGGATTTCATGTTTTTCACAGTTTTATATTCCACTTTGCAGGGACGGTATCTTGAGAAGTGACGTTGTTATTGCACTCTCCCACCTTCTTAATGACCCTGTAGATGTAGTTCGGAGGAACATGCACCGAACATTCGAGATGCTCTCGGAGCTCCCAGCTGGTAAGTGTTTATGTATCTTCCTATTCTTAGAGAACTGGGGACATGAATAATAAAACATATTATAAAATACTATATGAATATAGACATTTATAATAAAAATGCTATACTATATAAAATACAAATATGAAGGGAAATGATCAAGTCACAAAGTATTGTGCTTCTCATTTCTGTCATTTCCTATTAGTATTTTAGGCCACGGCAGCATGAGGTAACTTCTTCCCATATACCAGTTTGCATTGGTCCCTGTACTTGAAATGTCTTTCTATTATTATACTTTATGAATACATTTGCACGGTGCCATTGTGTCTACACCCAGGTCAATGTAGCGCAATAGAGCTGATTTACAAAAAGTGGTGCAAAAGTGGCAACCAGGCAGGTTTCATCCTTTAAAGTGACACTAAACAAAGAGTTAAACCTTAAAAATGCCTTTATGTTCCTTAACTATTAACATAAATGTATCTTATTTGTGTATCACTCAGATGTAGATGCTCAAATCATCATCTCTGACTTCATACTGACACTGTCCTTCCTTCTGGAGGGGGGCTACTTTTGTTCCCCATGGTCCCTGCGTGTGGTGTAAAGTAGCCGCCATGCCAAGCTCACTCCTGTGATGGACTACAATCTCATGTTAGTTTACTAATTTGTATTGAAGTTATTGTCTATTAGGGGAGTGAGCTTGGAGTGGTGACTACTTTACAACACACACAGGGACCATGGGAAACATGGTAGCCACCCCCAGAAGGAAGGACAGCGTCAGTATGAAGTCAGAGATGATTTGAGGATCTACAGCCGAGTGACACACAAATTAGATAAAGTACATTGTTGTTAATAGTTAAAGTGACATTAAAGGCTAAAATGTTTTTAACCTTTCCCCCCCCCCCATGCTGGTGTAACTACTTACCTTAAATGATGGCTCTTGATATGATCATCTTCTTCTTTCCTGTAGTTTTCAGGAGTCCCTCCAGCACTGGTGACCGTCTCTGATCCAGCGATGACTCCTCTCTCTTCCTGTCACTTCCTGTCCCACGGAGTCTGTGCGGGTGCACGCTATCTCCATTGACTTACCTTGTGTCTCTGCTCGTCTCCTGGCCCGAAGATCTGAACTGCGCATGCACCCGCCCCATGATCCTTTGCGGCCGCCCGAGTATCTTCAGATCTTTGGACGGGAGCGCGCAGCGGAGACACGGGTAAGTTTAAACCCCTTTGTTAATTAATTAATTTTTTTCATGTTTTTGCAAGTATCTACACTTGCTAGCAGTAGATATACTGTATACAAAAACACGGGAGGCTTTAATGATCCTTTAAGGTACTTGAATGCATTTCTAAGATTGAACTCCTGTGTTTAGTGTCACTTTAAACTATGTAAGGAATCTGATTGCTATTGATAACAGTTCCAGTTTTCTTTTCTCCCCATTGTATAAATCAGATTCAAAAAAAGAATTTGTAGTTCTCACTGTAAACCGTTTCCCACCGCTGGTGACTAGTTGCTTATGGACTTTTGGTATTATTCAGACCAGCTGTGTGTTGTATTTTATTATGGTAAGGTAGCAAGGAATGTGTAACTCACAGGAGCTACCTGCAAACTGAAATCATGGCTATTACATGAAGCAAATGATTGAAAAGAAATGACTGGACCCCCCATGTTGACAGTGTTTGCCTTAGCTGGACCTTTTAGGTAGAAAAAAAACATATGCACCTGAAAGGCTGCTTTAGGCCTCACCCTTTTCCTTTCTTGATAACAGCGTCCTCCAATTTGTTCTTTGTAAACTTATTCTCCTTAGTTTTTGCAGTGTATGTTTTTGTGTATATACTAATACATAAGCTGCTATTATTGATCTCCTCCTGAAAATGTTAGTTGCCTGGCTGTCTTTCTCTTCAATGCCAATATTCAGGTCAGAGAAGTTGGAGAAAAGTCAACATTTTCAATCTGCTTGTTGTAGGTCAGTGACTCAGAAACTATTGAAGCCATTGGAGGAGCTTGAGAAGCAGGCAACTAGTTTTTCAAGTCAACAATCGGAGCTCATGTACTTCAGCACAGGAACCCGTCATGAGAGAAAAATGGAACCCAAGCTCTCCTACTGAAAATATTAGTCATGCTATGACTGACCAGGAACAAGTATACAGGCCAGGAGCTCCAACTTTGCTTTAAGGGACCATTCACACTATTACGTTGTGGTAATGTGTGCGGCAACACGTATGGTCATGTGATGAGGTGCCATTCATTCTAAATGGCACCCCAGCGCACCTTGCTGTCGATGTGCGTTGCAGCATAAAGTGTGCCAATGCACTAACATGTATTGCAGAGTGGTGCACTGGTGGAAATCGGTGCATTTGCATTTTTTGGTGCGTTTTGGTTTGTAAGGAAGCCCATTTTAATGAATGGGTGCCTTAACACAACACACATTAATGCGTGGTATAACATGCATTAACGTGTGTGTGCTAATGTGCCACAATGGTATGAATAGGCTCCGAGTTCCCTGATCTGTATACTTCATCTGGCCCTCAGAAAATATTAAGGGCAGAAGGTCAGCATAACAGATGATCAACTACAATTTGTATGAGGAGATTAGCAATAGCAGCATCCATGTTCCCTAAGATTGTTCACTTCTCCTGCCTTCTCCAAACTCTTCACCCTTTTGTGAATAGACCTGCTAGACTTTGCCTAGTCTAGCCGACATCTAGCTAGATTGCAAGGCATGGCAGTATAATCCCACGTGGTTTGTTCTAGGTCTTCCAGGAACCTCCTGGTACAGAGCCCTAGGAAACCTCCCCAGTGATAGAATAAATTGTCAAATTATACCACAACCTGTCCTTAAACCAAAAACAACATTATACTATAGTATCAGGTAGAGCTTGGCTTTGGGTGTAGTGGCAGAATAGTTCCACTAGGTGGCATGTTTGCCTGCTGACTTGCTTGGTTTATGGAGGCCTGATTGTTCAGAGGCATATGACTTGTATTAGTAATAATATTCTTTCTGTTTCTCTGCGGCGTGACTGACAGAAGAACCCCGGGACAAGTCCCAGACTTTTCCAGTAGAACATACAAGTCTTTTGTAAACAAGGTACTACAAATATACTCATGATGAGTCTCGTTATTACAAT
The DNA here is from genome assembly GCF_000935625.1 of Nanorana parkeri. Classification (NCBI taxonomy): domain Eukaryota; kingdom Metazoa; phylum Chordata; class Amphibia; order Anura; family Dicroglossidae; genus Nanorana; species Nanorana parkeri. The sequence continues at coordinate 387,496 of NW_017306550.1, forward strand.
TATATAAGAAGGAGCTCACTGTGGAGTACTTACTCTCATGTCCAATGTGATAATATACTAAGAAGAGGAATTTCCTGACTAGATTCTATACTTAGTAATACTGACAAAGAGATATACTGCAACCTTGCCGCCATCACTATGTCAGAGTACAGACTCAGGATTTACATAATTTTTTTTTTAAGGAATGCACAACATAGATAGAAACTGCAGTATACCTACCAAACTTTTTATTATTGGCATTTACTGCACTATGTGCCAACTGTCACTGCAATTTACCTACCATCCTTCTTATTGGAGACATTCACCGCACTAATGCTTACCATTTTAAGTGACAACTGTCACTGCAATTTACCTACTATCCGTCTTATTGGAAACACTCACCGCACTAATGCTTACCATTTTAAGTGACAACTGTCACTGCAATTTACCTTCTATCCGTCTTATTGGAAACATTCACTGCACTATGCTTGCCATTTTAAGTGACAACTGTCACTGCAATTAACCTACTATCCGTCTTATTGGAAACATTTACCGCACAATTGTCACTGCAATTTGCTTACCATTCTTCTTTATAGGGACATTTACTGTAGCATGCTTACCATCATTCTAAAGAGCACCAGTCACTGCAGTAAACTTGTCATCTTACTTAAAGCTGAACTCCAGGATGGAAAGAAAGAGGGTGCACTGCATGGGTTAAATGCCCATTTTTGACATAGGAGTAGAGGAATAGGGTGTAATATCCTCCAGCAGGCTTCATCCATTTTACGCCATGAAGCCAAGGGACTACCCTCATCCCCCAACTTCAGGGAGAAGAGGGGGGCGCCACAGCCTGCTGGAGCTGTGGTTATAATGTAAGTAATACAGCCTTGTCATTTGCTTCCTAGAGTTAATGAGCATTTAACCTTTGTAGTATGGGGAGCCCCACTATAAGGGTTTTTTTCAACTCAGGGTTCAGCTTGAACAAAAAACATTCATTGCAAGATAACTTTTTTTTCTCAACTAAACTGGTCATAAGAGAAGTACAAAGGAGCCTGAGTGAGTAGGGCTGACTTGCTGTGTCTCTTGCAATAGGGGATAATGTGTGCTGTAGTATCGACGCATACATAAGCAGTAAGGGCTTGTTCACACGATTTTCTGGTCCAGATGTGGAGACGCGGTGCTGTGCATGCAGTGCGTTTTTGACGCGTTTTTGATGTGTTCCAGTTAAAAAAAAATAATGTATTTCTTTATTTTTTTGGTTAGAGTGGGGCTGTCAGTATGTTAGCTGCGTTTTTGGAGCGTTTTGTTGCATTTTTGACACATTTTCCGGACCGGACAAAATGTGACATGCAGTATTTTTTCTGTCCGGACTGGAACGGACTGCGCTGGTAAGAACTGTAGCACATAGGGAGACATTGGGATGCATTTTGGGTGCATGAGCGCACGGATCTGGTCGGACAGAATCCTGACGTCGTGTGAACAAGCCCTAAAGACTATGGAAAGGAGCTCAGACTAGTGTCCTATGTTGTGCACAGTGATGGGGACTGCAATTACATCTCATGGTTTCCTGTCTTCTACTGTTAAAAAATAAGGCTCACTCACGCTATGTGTAGAGACCTGCATTTCTCTGCACCTGAGCAACCCACATCTCTGCAAGGGCACATAAAAAACAATTGTTTTCTATGTTCCCTGTTCACAGCACAATGGGTGGAGAAGTCACCTTTAAAAAAAGGTATACTTGGTAAAAACGCAAGACCCCACCACCGGCACACACAGACATCAGCATACATGCTAAGATTGACCATTTTAGCGTGTGGACTGATGTGAATGCAGCCTTAGTCAAAGCTGTGTGTATGCATTCAGACGTGATGTCTGCTAATTGTCGATCACTGTTTACTGTGCGTTGTGTGCAGGCTTCATCTGACACCTCTCACAGGCCAGTTCCAAGCAAGAGGAAAAGTCAGCATACACAGCTGAGGAGGTGGAGCACTAAACATACAGATAAATGGTGATAAACTTAGCAAGCACAGTTTCCCTCTTCAGATGCATAGCTATAATGCGTGAAGGCTACCGCTCAAAATAACAACTGGCTATGCAGGGGAAAAAATCATACCAGAGCAGCTAAAAGCTTTCATCTGTGACTTGAATTACCACCATTTGTAGTTTGATTTAGAGATATGATGTAAGATGTCAGTAAAACTGATATCTTGTAGAACTCCTCTAGAACCCAGGTACACACACTATGCCAGGGGTTGGCAACCCTGGCCCTCCAGCTGTGCTTTAACTACAAAGCCCATCATGCGTCTGGCTCTGGGGGTCATATCTGTAACTGTCTTGCAATGCCTTATTGGACTTGTAGTTCAACAACAGCTGGAGGGCCGGAGTCGCCCACCCCTGCTGTATGCAGGGGCCAACTTTAGCTTGAGTCAGTGGACCTTCCACCCCCTGCACTCTGCTGATCCATAATGCAGAGCACGCAGAAAGACTTCAAATCACTTGTTTCAGGATGCCCTGTGCTTGACAAGCGCTCTGAACAATTAAGAACAAAGAGATAGGGAGCCTCTCTGGAGTGGTAGCAGGGCATTGTGGGAAGGCAGGAGAGAAGTGGGGAAATGACCTTACACCCAGACGTTTGATGCTTAAATATCATACTAAGAACATAACGGGCAAAGAGCTGACAAATAGTTACCTAAAATCTGGTTACGGTGGATTTCTGCACACTGCACTACTCTTAGCACTCTGTTGTTCCATATAAATGTGATCTGTTATGGTTGTTAGACTAAAAATACCTCTAGTTATCTGGAAGAGAAGGTTACAAACTTCCCATCGTTTCTTCTCTCCCTTCTATCCTAGTATTTCACTTTATGATGGGAAGAATGTTAAAGTGGGTACTGTTGATAAAATATATAAAATCATAGTGATTAAAATTGAACTCCGGGATGAGCAAATATTGTATAATTACAAGAGTCTTGTGTATTCTTACTTGTATCTTGGTGTGCTTTGTATATTTCTTCCACACCTGTGCAATAATGTGCAGTAATCCACTTTACCTCTGTGCAGGAGTTTCCTGTAATAAAGGCCAATCACGTCTGCTCTCTCTCCTTGTGCAGGGTGACTGGTCTTCTATCCGCCCCCTTCTAAAGTTTTCTGCAGGCAGCCTGTAGTGGGTGGGGCCTACTGGGTCCCTTCCACAGCTCTGCTCTCTGTACAGGTTATGTGCAGCACAGTGATGATGTCACCACTACTTCTGCAAGGCAATATTTGAGTTGGCAAAGGCATTTGGTGCACACAATGTGGATGTATATTCTTTGTCTATTGAGTAATAGATTTAAATAAAACGTTTTTGTGCTCGGAGTTAGGTTTTAAGTCAAGATGTAAGATTTCCAAAATGCTGTGTTAATTTGTTGGTAGGTATGGTATACTATCAAGATCTATTTTCAGCAACGTGCTTGCTATTATTTCTAGACATCTACATCCTTCAGTATATTTCTTATCAGTCAGCAACCTTCCCTATAAAAAGTGTTTTTTATTTATTTTGTATCCCTGTATGAGAGATTTCCCTCACTTTCTGTTCCAAACTTTTCTAAAAGAGGATACAGGCAGAAAAATATAGTAAATTAATAAAACAGACAGCTATTATAACCATAGCCGGCAAAGAGAGGAGGGGACGTTCGGCATACCTTATCCCACCGGGTCCCGTTCCCAAGTAAATGCAGGAGTGCCCGACTTTTCAAAGGGGGTGTCACCCGGTGTGGGTGCGGGTCAGTGGTGTCACCTGGTGCCAGCTGCGCCCCCCTAGCGACGCTACTGAGATAACCCACCTTCCCAGAAAAGTATACTCATCAGTATTGTCCTTCAACACTGTAAAGGTTCAGCCTGGGCTAGCCCTGGTCTCAGATGGTGTCCAAGCTTATCCAGGTAGATGATGTACTGCCCCACATCCAGGTAGATGACCTGAGCACTATCACATTGAGGAAGTCTCATGCTCCCCCACTCTGTTAGATCACGGGGGTTAGGGCTCTGACAGAGTGGAGAGGCTGTGAGGGAGCACGGATGGTTGAGATACCTTGCTAGGGAGGTGGGCTATCAGAAGGTGCTGTCATTCCGCCCTGTATGGACAAAGTGACAGTGTCTCTTTAAAGCTCAATTTCAAGTATATTTATACTTTTGCAGTCAATTTAGAAAACCCATCTACAGTATAAGTTTGTTATGTGTTCCTATTCAAACAGCATACCAAAAAATATGTCAAAAGATATGTCCTACCTTTTAGGTGTTTTGTTGCAGCAGGCAACATGACCGAATCCAGGTTTTTCTCAGCACCTTCACAGTCATCTGTCCTTTAAGGATTGTGTTTCTCTCATTAATTTCATTAAAAGAGAACCAAGGCCAAACCTTTATTTGGCTTTAGTTCTCTTTTGTGTCACAGGAGTTTATTTACTAATGTACTCTTGTGGCCCAAACTCAGCATATAGTGGCCTACTGCCTTCAATTTGCTGGCAGCGCAGAGCCATGCAACAGCCAGGAAGGATCCCGACAATATTGCTTCTCTAGAGCCAGAGCCAGCTGTGCCCGCCTTCTCCCCTATCTGTCTTTCCAATGAGCTCTGGAGGAACAGAGAGAAGGGAGGGAGGAATCCCAATGGGGAGTGGTGATTGGCAGTCCCTGCTCTCTGCAGGGAGAAGCCTTGAGCGGTTTGTGATCGCTTAGTTCTTGGGCTACAGACATGGTGTGTGACAGCTGCATTGTCACATGCTGGCTCAAACTATTTTACTTTCTCAATAGTTCTCCTTTAACAAACAGTGGAGAAGCCCCTGACCCCTCACAACCCCTCCTAACATTACAGAAGAAGGAGAAGCAAGTAGACATTTTAACTTTTAAGAAGCCAAGAAACCCTTACTCAAAGAAAAGCAATTTAAACTGCAAGATGCTATTTTTAAATATGTTTTTAGCTTATGCTATGAGAATGGGAACATGTAACAAATATAAAATACAGTAGGTGTTATCCTGATTTGGTTGGGAAGGTGGAAATACACTTTAAGTCCTACACCATGGCTTAGTGTATGTTAAAACTCCTGTACCACCATAAATCTGCTGTGCAGTGGTATTTAGACACATTGTGCAAATGCTTTACCAGGAAAGTTATAAAATGATACTATATAAGTGGAGGTTGTTAGTGCAATGTCTATCGGAACGAATATCTATTTTTCTGCCTAACGGAAGAGTAGCAACCGGACAAGGTTTTCTTAACCTGTCCAGTCACTTAGTCCCCTGAAAACCATTATGCGGGACTGTTTGAAGCTACCCATAGACTTTAGACCTTCACGTTATGCGGCCATTCTCACTGTAAAGCTGTCCATAGATGTTACATAACTGTGTGTCTTTTTCCATAAATCTCCACCCTCTTTAGACATAAGGGGACTGCAGCAAACTTACCATCCATGTTACAGAAACCACTGACTTATTGTTAGCATTCTTGGGTCTGTAGATAAACCACACAAGCACTTTTTTGTTGAAAAAAAACATTCCTTATTTAAAAACAGAAGAAAACACAAAATGATCCATTCAGAACCTTTATTTCCCTTTCGCCAGTAGAGATTTCTTTTTGAAATTGTAGTGTCATCAGCCTTCAGGGGCAAAGAAGCCTGCAAGGCACTCTGGGGAAAGCCGTGTAACAGGTACATAGTGTGTTGCAGGCCCCACAGACCCTGAGGAATTGAGCCCTTGGCAGAGAAGTCATACACTGCATTTAGGGGTATTGTGTTCTTGGGAGTACACCAAGTGAATTGGGTTACACATGAAGCTGTAAGGGGAATAATTTACATACTAAGTGGATGTGCTTTACACTCTCAACTTATTTACACACATTTCACACAGACATCCAGAATTAGCGGCCCAGCTTCCTTGGACTAGGGGAACTCTGCATCTTTATGGTAGGCCAATGCATCTCAGGCCAAGCCACTTTTAGCGCCCGTCACCATATTAAAAGGCAACTTTATTGTTCATATTGCTCCATTGATGCTTCTTTAATACCGCACAACTCCAGTTTAAAGAAAACAAAAATGGCAGACCTGCCCAAAATATTTATTTTAGCACAGAAAGTCTTTGTCAGTATAAATACTCAGAAGCTGAAAGATTCTTTTCATTTTCCATCTCTCTCTCTTTTTTTGCAAAATAAATAGCCAGTGTTCTATTTGTTTCCAGTGTATTTTTCGGTTTCTTTATAAACAAAAATAGTCGAGCGCTTCCCGAAAATGTCCTAAAAATGTTCTGCTTTTTTCTTTATGTTAAAAAAAAAAGTGCAGGACTTGGCAGAAGGAAAAAATACGAGTTATGTGTTGCATGGAGAGTTGTCAGCCATAGTGATGGAGGTTTCAAGAGTCAAGAAGTCCAACCATGTCAATAAAGGCCAATGGTAAAGGACGGGCTCTGTAGTCTACAAATATCAGCAAAAAACAGGATTATTACATAAAGCAACTTCATTTTGGATTCTAGCTATTCTTGTATATTTGCAGTGGTTGGCAGCTGCAGAACAGACTTCAAGAACATGCTTCTAGTTTTGTGGGGGTAGCCTGTCTGTAAATTACACTTAACCATTGCAGCCCCAGTGTACATCTAATATAATGTTGTCAAAGCCTTTTGCAACTGTACATTTTATCATTCTAACGCTGTAGCATGTCTTTAAAGACACACTAGTATTTATTATGGATGCATAGAGAAATCTTATTTGGTTTACAACACCCAGGGTTGTACTCATTATAATGGCACTCATAGGCCAGTTCCTAGAGCAGCCTTGAAATGTACAAACTGTGATCATTTTTCTTGCTACTGTTTCTTTTGTTTCTCTCTATTGGCCATTTCTGAACATCCATGGCTAATTTCAGCCCATGAACTCTAGGGGAAAGCATATGCAGGGGATTTAGACAGGAGTCAGAAGACTCACTATAGAAGATCAGCCCATCTCTCTTTTCCCTTGTTTTTTGACCAGTACAATTGCCTATAAATGTGTCTGTGAAGGTTCTCATTCATCCAGGTCATTGTATATCTGTAAAAAATAAGTCAAGGCAACTGGACTCGCTGTATTTTTCTTGTTCAGTTATTATTTTACAGATAAATTGCATATAAAGCAATGTGCTTCTTCCAATAGCACATTCTAGCATTCGATTTTACTAATGGCATAGATATAAGGGGTACGAAATAGGATCTGTGCGTAGGGCAGCATAAAGGTTACAACCATGACAACACTTAAAGGGGTCTATAGAGTGGTTCTACGTTCGTGCACCCTCTGACCATACCTGTACTTATGTCAATGGGAAAGAAACAGGGGAGGAAATTGAAATTGCAGATGGAATTGCAAAGTTCTCCTCCAACAACTGCCAGCCAGCTCATATATAAATAAATTGATTTTCTATGACTTTGTTGCCCAGTCTGACCAGGATTGAGCAACTGTCATGGGCTGCGTCTCAGTGCATGGTGTTGAGAAACATATGGGGGGGGGTGTTTGCGCAGGTCTCCTTGGGAAAATGGCTTGTGAGCTGTCATGCTAATCATATAATTTTAAACAAGTGTAGTAAGTCAGAACACCTGATCTGCATTTGGATCTGACCTAAGCTGGACACACACCTTACAACCATCGCAAGCCTTTTGTCTTGCGATGGTTGTAAGGTAATTAAAAAAACGTACGATCTGCCTATCTTGGACAGGCAGATCGTACTTGCGATCATCTCAAGCCTGCCCGCTGAGGGGTGGGCTTTCTGATGACCGCAATGCTGAACGGGCAGTGTGCGCTTGCGCACACCGGACCGTGCGGCAGCTTTCTCACGATCATGCTACAAACCAGCCGAAAATCGGACGATTCTCGGCTGGTTTTCGAACATGCTCGAAAGACAAAAGTCGTGCGACCGTACGGTAGAAATGGTTGCATGCCTTCCACACACCTTGCGCGGGATTTCCCGCGATTATCGTACGATTATCGCAAGGTGTGTGGGCACCTCTAGAAAGTGTTACAATCAGAGGATCCGCATGACAGCCAGGCAACTAGGTTTTTCAGAAGGAGACGTCAGAGATGGCAGCCTTCTTTTTCTCTCAGCACAGGTTTCCTTTAAAACTGTATTATTTATACAGTGGATGTCAAAATACTTACAGTTGGAGCTATATGTTATTCAGTGTCCTGCTATTCAGGCTGGAGTTACCATATAGCGGTGTATTAACATGCGTTATGCCACATGTTACCATGTGTTGTGTTAAGGCAGCCCATTAATATGAATAGACTGTCTAACACACCAAACCCGATCCATGCACTATTTTAGTAAAGCAGCACACTACAACACTCCATGTGTTGCGCTGCACTGCAATGCAGGTATGCTGGAAAAGTGTGCTGGGCTGCCATTTACAATGAAAGACATTGCAGTGATCAGAACTGGTTTTACAAATGTCTGATTGGTTGTTCCCAGTAAGAGCAGTTAATTGGCTGATGTCTACCTGAGCCAGGATCAGCCAATTGTCATCTCAAGCCTAGGGCAAACCTTAACAGCAAATAATGGTGTTCAGGGGCACACCAGATTCAAGATTAGATATATTCAGATCTGTGCACTATTCTTTACACATTGAAAGCCCTCAGGGGCAGGGCCCCCCTCACCATCTTGTCTTGAATTGTATTGTGATTGTAATGTCTTCCTTATATTGTAAAGCACTGCGCAAATTGTTGGTGCTATATAAATCCTGTATAATAATAATAATAATAATATGCTCTTAGTAGGTCGTTTGTATACACTGGGTTGTGTATTAGAAATAATGGCAGTAATGGATGGGCAAGTCATTGCATTCGTGACGAAGACATGAATTATGCCATCCATATTTATTAGCCAACACATTGCAAGAGTAAGGCAAACACAGGTTAAAGTCCCCTGTGCTGCACTGTGTTGTGTTTAATCTCTACACTTCCCTTTTTGTGTGGTTAGAGATCTATCACCTAACCTGACATGAGGGACACAAACAACAGATATTCTTGGCGTACAGAGAGAAATATGGCTACTGCCGTTTAGAATGGCATTTGAATAGCCAGTATTTTTTGGAAAAGCCAACTGAAATAGCGTCTTAAAAGGGATTTCCAGGTTTAATGGAGTCTCCAATCTACTAAGGACTCCTCCATAGAGTAACTCAAATGTATCCCCTCCTCCCACAGACCCCTATTTAAACAACTACAGGAGTGCTGGGGGAAACATGTCCTTCAAACACCCACTACATGGTATACATATGCCATAATAGCAGGTGAAAGCCAGAATTACAGCTCTGGCTGTCATTGGAACACAGGTGATAGGGCCTGATATAAGAACATAGGTGATTTCCAGACAAGACGGGGGCCATTTTAGGAGTTGAAAAACTTTGATTGTCACCTTGGTTTATACGGAGTCTTCCCTTGCCAATTCTGCACTCAAATAAGCAAAGCTTGTATTGCAGCTGTACATTGCAAGTATACAACAACGTTCAAATTTCAGTGTCTTGTTGTACCCTGTGTAGCTTTGGCACATACAGGAGGGGCCAGGCATAGCTGGGATAATACAAAACCGTTTGGTTTTTTTTCTTTGTTCGGTGCTGGCATTAAAGCATCCTTTCTAACAGAACCCAGCGAGTACAGTGACAGCTCCTTACCTGACACAACTTAAATCCCCTCTGGGCAGCCAGAACATCTCACTCGAATCAAGAGATCTTCTTCAGAATACGACCACATCAGACACCAGTCGAGCACAAGGTACATCCACACACACGCACACCACACATACTGAATACAGGGAGCAAAGGACATGGCCCCTATTCTTGGTCCCAATACCAGGAATATCAGACATGTCATCAGCTTGAAGAAACCCAGACATAATCGCCTTCCATTGTCAGAATGAAGAGTTTGTGTGGGTGAGGGGTTCACTGCGGGCTTTTCAGTGCAGTATGTGGGGAACTTCTGTGTATAACCTCACCCTTTGTTAGTGTTTTACGTTTTTTTCCCCCCTGGCAATGGCTCTCGTGTTTGAGGACATGCCCTGTTTGCTGTGCTGGCTCCAGGAGAAATACTTAGCACAGGCCAATGTATTTTAGATTGTTCTGGATAATAACATCTGTCACTGCGTCAAAAACAAACTGAATGTTGCTGGTGTCCGTAGCGCAGGTGAAGTGTGAATAAATCTCCTTGGTCTCCTTGTTGCGATTTAAGTCCTCAAACTGACGCTGAATGTAGACTGCTGCTTCCTCATACGTGTTCTGTCCCTTATAATCGGGAAAGCAGACGGTGAGAGGGATGCGTCGGATCTTCTCAGCTAAGAGGTCCTTCTTGTTGAGGAACAGGATAAGGGAAGTGTTTATGAACCAATTGTTGTTGCAGATAGAGTCGAACAGACGAAGGCTTTCTGCCATACGGCTCTGAAGATAAAAGAAAAAGAGGTGTTAGGATGACAAAACTAGATCGGGGTTTAAAACAATATCATATGATATCATTTTGTTTAGGAAATCGCTGTTAAAGGGGTTATTTAGGCATAATATAGAAACCTTTCTCAGGAAATAAAGAGGCCCTGTCACTAGCACAATAAAAGTAATCACATGCACTCTATGTTCTATCTGTTTAATACTTACCTTTCCAGCCGGCGCTGACTATGATATACGCACTACGCAGGGTATATGAATTCTGAATGTAAACATTTTTCATTGGTTAGATCTTTTACTGAAAACTGACTAGCTTTGAAAATGCATGGACAGCTTTGCATGATAGACAATTATGGCTATTGGTTTATACACAGAGGTGGCCTTCTAAATCTATACAAAAGCTCCACTTAATATTGTGACATAAAAACAACTACTGCTACAGTCTAAACCTGGCAAAAGATAATGTCATAATGCGGTTTCATTTTATTAGCAGAAGAGAGCCCTTATCTAGGTAGGTCCCCCATCTGAATTCAAATATAATCATTTCTTCGCACCTTGAAAATCTCTGTAGACATTTGTTGCTGCTAAAAAACAATTTATTTTATAAAAAGCCAGCTCATGCAGTTTCTGGCCCTTTAAATGTAAGTATTGGGCCAGACTGTCTAGAAAACATCAGCAGCGAGATGTAGCCATCACTGCGGTTGCCATGGGGATAGGAACTAGACCTCATGAGAGGAACGTGTGTCGTGGACGTTCCCAGCTGAATACCCCACATGGACAGCAATGTAAAAATTTTAATTAGCCTGTACACCAATATTAATTAACAGGAGGTAAGTGATCTGTGAGGCCTGAGAGAAAGAAATAGCGAGAGCAGAGGGAGGGAGAATCAACACCATGCAACATGGGGATAAGTGATGTTCTCCTAGATGTTCTTCCAGTGCTGTGCTATTGGCAGGAGTTTAGACGGAGTCATTGCATTTACTGTGGACATGCTCTCTACATGCTCTCTACACTGCTTGGTGTGGGTACTGCCACAGCTAATAGTAATTAGCACACAAACCAAAAAATTCCAGGAATTGCAATCTCTTGGTCTGCTCGTGAGTTGCTTCTTGTTTCAATTTTTCACATACAAGAAAGAGAAAGGGATGAATGCCCGGCTAACCACTGAAATGGGTAGGTGTGGGATGTTGTCTGGTATATACAGAAGGTAAATCTCTGCCAGCAGGATGGTCAAGGTTTGAACTATCCACACAGTTCTCAAATATGTAGAGTACATGTAAAGTGATCATATACGGTATAACATTAATCAATGCAATGGTATCTCACTGAGATACAGACTGTCACAAACTTACATACTGTGTGTATTTATAATGAAACATTCAAATGCACATCCTACCATCTCTGTAGGTTTTAGCGCAGGCAATGTTGTAATAAACCAGTCCACCCCAGTCCTTAGTAGGGATGTGCTCAGGTTCAGACTGCACCCAGTCCCAACCTGAGCTCTTGGGAACATGTAAGGAAACTCCTTCTGCTGGTGCCTAAGCTGCAACTGGGGAATTAACAGCCCAAAGCTGCATGGAAGCAGAGGGGCCGCACGGCTATATTTAGTAAATTATATTGATCTAATAAGGTCACGTGGTCATAAAAAAAAAATCAATGATGTCAGAACCAGCACCCCACCCCTCTGATTATGTGCAGCCACAGGCCGAGGAATGCCCAGGCCCACAGCTGATAGGGCGGGTGGCCCAAAGATGCTTCTGGGTTCGGAGGAGGTCAGGTTCAGTCCAAACCTGAGCTTATTCCCAGTCAACGTGAGAACCCCCGTTTGCAATGCTGAGGAGAAATTCCCAAATATACCCAGTGCAAGTTGCTTGCAATCTCTCACTTTCAGAGTCTGATTGGAATGGGTCCTCTAGCAAAGTAACATTTACAACTGCCCAGATCAGTTTACAAACAGCAATTGAAAAAGGTGCACATGAGCAGGGCAATCTATAGAACAATACAAAAATTCCCTAGCATAATCTTCAGCAAATCAGCACATAAAAGCATGTTTAAATTGTTCTAGCATTTTAGGTTCAAAACAGAGGTATTTGTTGCATACATTTGCACATACCTGTGAAGCCACACTGCTTTATCAAGACACCTGTGGTCCATACCTCTATACTATCCGAGATATACTGTATATATATATACAGGGCTTGAAAAATCCACTCGTCCGCTTGTCTGTGACGAGAGGACGGTGGAGCCCGAAGAGCAGCTTAATTACAACGGCCGGCCGAGAGCTTTACATTCAAGCGATTGGGCGTCTCTGGAGACGCTCGATCACTTGTATCAGAAGCTGTCACTGCCGTTGCCGGTCCCGAGATCCGCTGTGCCCGATGCGGCCGGGACCAGCAGGGCTCTGTGACAGGAGATCAAAGGGAGTTCAGTATACGATCTCTCTTTGAACCACTCTCAGTCCCCGAATGCAGGAAGTGATGTACATTACATCACTTCCTGCATTCAGTGTCACTCTCGAGCTACAGAAGCTGATGAAGCAGATATCTGCTTCATCAGCTTCTCAGGGGGTTCCTAGTTGACATTAGGGGTCTTGGAGACCCCTGATGTCTCCATAACGAGGACCTGTCATGTATATTGGCTATCACATAGGGGGCTTCTATGTGATAGCCAATATAAAGAATCATAAAAAAAATAAAAAAGAAAACAAATTTTTAAAAAAGTCCCCACCATACCCCACATACACACGCAGATATGCATCAGGTGCGCCTACGTGTGAAAACGACAATTGCTCCTATTGTGCAACACATGTTGTATATCGCCGCAAACGTCAGAGTGAGGACAATAATTTTAGAGCCATTAATCACTGATAACACTAAACTGATGAGCAGTAAAAGCATTTTAATCGTCGCGTATGATCCAGAACAAAAGCTGCAGGCTGTGTCGCCCCTGTGTGTGGCTGAGCAGTGTAGGATCTGTACATATCAGTGATATGTACCAATCCTCTGTGTGCAGAGCAAACACTGGAGCAATCAGCTGATCACTCCAGTGTTTGTAAATAACTGGGGACACATAGTACTATGTATGTGCTTTACATCACTTCCTCTTCATTCATGAGTTTCTGAATGGGTAGTAGCACTAAGTACAGAGGATTCTCCCCATTCAGAAACTGGATGATAGTAAATATTTTCTGAATGAATGGGAAGCCTCTGTACTTTCCATTCATTTATACCAGAGTCTGCAGAAAAAGAGATGGAGTACGTTGTGCCCTAAATTTATTTTTCTATTTTAAAAGGGAAATATGAAGGGGCTGTTTAGACCCCAAATATTGCCCCGAAACCCCCCCCAACAGTAAAAAAATAAAAATAAATAATACAGAAATAAAAAATAATAAAAAATAAATTAATAATAAAAAAACACATCCTGGAGGCTGGGCACATGACATTACATGACGCCACACGTGTGTGTGTGGGGGGCACTTTTTTTGTTCTTCCCTCGGGCGCAAAAGGAGCTAACTACAGCTCTGGGTTTAACTAAAGGTAGCTTCATCTTCCTTTATGCAGCAATGTGGCTGACTAGCTGGACTAAGAGCTGGGGAATTTTTGTAATTTAGAGGTAGGGATCACACCTTGCAGAGGTCCCAGCACTGTGATTTCACATTTATTTGTAAATGCATGCATCAAAAACCTCCATATTTAACCTAAAATGTGCAAATTGAATTATGATGATGCTTGTGTGTAGGGGACTTTATTTTGTATTGTTTTGTAAAATGTGATCCAGCACCCAAGAAAAAGATTACCTGGAGAACTTTGACCACTGACATGCTACAAAAAACTTATAACATACTGTTTGCAACTGTTTGACCACGGATGTTACAGGAATGTGTTTTATCAATATAGTGCATATAATTTATGTTATTACAGTCAAGTCTGGAGGCTGCAATTGCTGACCTGTTCTTCTAAGGCCCCTTTCACATGGGTCCTCTCCATTCTCAGCAAAGGGTCCATAGACAGGTCTCCTGCTGCGTCAGATCAGAACAGAAAAGGATATGTGACAACTGTGTCTGTTCAGATTTTTTTCTCCATCATGTGGTGAAGGACAATCAGACCAGTGTAATTCCTATGAGCGCCCGGATGCAAACAGACGTCTGCCCACGTTCAGTCAGGTCAGTAACAGCAGACTTTTTGCATTCAGTCTGACAAACCTGAACAGATCCAGATGTGTCACGTCTGCTTACATCCACATCCCCATAGGGATACATTGCAGTTGTAGTCCATTGACACTTGCTCCCATCCATGTTACTGCATGTCCGGTATAGACACGGACAGGAGAACAAGTCTGCAGAAGCCAGACCATTTTATCCGCGATCTGCTGATTGCAAGTGCAATGCTTTACTAGGTCCTATAGAAAAAAATGCACATTTTTTCCTCTTATGAAGTGTGCATTTATTATTTTTTGCAAAAGGTGGAATTTTCCTTTCATATGACTGATCATATACTATACAGTCCAGTTATCTATACATAGGCAGATCTCTCACAACCAAAGACGGGCACTGAGAAATCTGCCTATTCTCCTATGAACATTTCAGATACAGCACAAATGTGCAGAACACATCACTTATGGATTAATCCTCACACAGCTGACCACATGGAATGCTTCAATTGCTTGCAAGCCATGCCTGGCAGGTCTTTTCATCAGATGTGACAAAAGATCAGACTTCTACCTACTTTTGCTTTCAGTCCTGGGTCATTTAGCTCCCTATCTCTGGTTTTCATCATTTTAGCTATTTTGCTAAGCATACTGTACAACAGATATATATAGATCTATATATATATATTCTGTGTAATCTTAAACTATGTTGTCATCTCTAATGGCACTAGTCAGACACCTATAGCTCTGTCCATAGATGTTACAAGACAAGTGGACATGCCTTCTAAACACTTGTTTTATGTTATGCATTAGAGCATAGGCCTTTCTAATGCCTAAGTAAATATTCAGCAGTGATTGTCATTGGCAGCTTTAGGGCACGTTCACACCTTATTTGAGGACTGGCGGTTTTTTAGCAACCACAGAACACTAGTCACCGCTAGGGCACATAGACAACAGTGGTTTTCTATTTTCCCAGTTCACATGACAGCGCAGGTGTCATCTGGGGTGGAGCGCACCAGAGTGCAGTACACCACACTGTTGTGTGGGGACTTGAATGGATTGCACAGTTTGTACACTAGAAATAAAGTTATTGGTTTTTTTTTTTAAAAGATGGTGTGTGTTGTGGGACAAGCAGTGAACCATTCATATGATCAGATGATAAGGCAATTACATTTCTGAGGGTGTTTTGTACACAGTATACTGAATGGTTCCAGTGTTGTTATGGTTGCCAGCATTATTGTTGCTTTTTTTAAAAACAAACTTAAAGGAGAACTATGGGGTTAGGGCTTTTCCCCGTGGTTCTCCTTAGGGTAAAGGGAGGACACAAACTAACGTCCTCCCGTCACCCTAGGCTCAGTATAGCCAGCTGCTGCTCGCGGTATACTGAGACGCCGCAGCTGAAGCGGATCCCGACAATTATGTCTGGATCCGCCCAGCTGTGTGACTGACAGCTGGATCTGCCTATCTAGAGGCAGAGCCAGCTGTACCCGCCCCCTCCCCGTCCGTTCCGCCAGTCAGCGCTGGCGGAGCAGGGAGGGGGGAATCCAGCCCCTCCCCCTGTCACGGCAGAGAGCCGTGACAGGATCGAGAGGTGAGCGAACGCCGGTATGTGTTGGCTCACCTCCCGATCTAATGGGCCGACCTGTGACAGTCTCATTGTCACAGGTCGGCTAGAACTATGAGGTGAGTGAAAAGCACTCGCCTCATAGTTCTCCTTCAATTGTACAGCTAAATGACGGTCTAAACAAGTACCAAATCCAAATACTATGTGAAGCACAACCGTCACAAAGTCAACACAAAAGCTACCTTTTACCTCCCCTGGCTGAGCCAAATCCTTCCTCATTGTCTCACATGTTCCCCCTCCCAGGTGCTGATTGACAAACCAACTGACTTGTGAATAATCAGTGACAATGCTGCAACATTTTCTCACCCCATTGTAGTGAAAGCAGGCACAGCCTAGATGAGAATGGCAACTCTGCTCTAAAGCTGCACTTCTGAGGAGCAGTGCAGCATAGTTACCACACCATCACAAGAAGCTCCTATTAGTGCATTCACTTCAGTAAACAGCTATTTGTGGGACTTTGCAGGGAGACTAAAGCTGGCCATACACCTTACAATTATCTGCAGATTTTCTGTTGTCGGATGGAAAAGGTGCAACAGATTCCTCCATCTACACTTAACCAGAAAAATTATATTGGGCCCAAACAGGCTCTATTGGGCCAGACAACACTCGGGCCCGAACAGGCCCAGCCATGGCTTAAAATTGAGGTGTATGGCCAGCTTTAGGCTGCATAGAAATGTTTTCTAGTTAATCACTCAATCTTCTCATCCACGCTAAACAGCAGGGATGGAGGAATCTTCCATTGCTGACTGTTGTATTCAAGCAGCTACGAGAGAATGCTGTACATACATTTTTGTTTTAATGTAACTAACTTCAGTTTCTTAATACTGAGTAGCATACTGTATATGTCTCCCTTTGGTTGTAGTATAATAGCTGTCCATTATTACTGGTACTGTTCCTATAATGCTGGGGCAAGTTGGGTAGCCTCATTGCTCCCACTGGAATCCACTGAATGACAGCGTCTATATAAACCCATTTGTCTTTCTTTACCTGTAACCTTCACATCGATGGCTAGACTTTGCATGAGGCAGCAGATTACTGCATTTCCGCAAAGTAGAGTGTAAACAACAGATTTTTCTCCCTGGAACATAGAAGATAAAGGTTGTGTCCTGGTGGAGACAGATAAATACAAGCTGTCATAGCGCAGCTGGAATGTAAAGCCAGAGTCACTGAGTGGGGGCACACAAGGGAGTCTGTATGCACATCACAGATTTAATGTTATAGAATAGATAATAAAAGGCAGTGCGGCAAAGGGTTTGGTTTAAACTGGCACTGTTAATCTCTCTGAAACCAGTACAGGGCATACATACTATTTGGTGGGTAGTAGACATAGATAGCCACTTCTTTAGTGCCTGAGCATTTTAAACTAAATGTGTAAAATGTGTCTTCAGACTGGCACCGTAGCCACGCCCTCCAGCCGCAATGCGATCGCCCGCACGGGATCGCAAGGCACATTGTGCCTGCGATGTGGTCTGGTGCAATCAAAATGCTACAAGCACTCTATCGCACCGGTCCGCAGGCACAATGTGCCTTGCGATCCCATGCGGGTGATCGCATTGCGGCCGGAGGGCGTGGCTACGGATGGTGACATTCACTTCAATGACCAGCCACACCCCCTCCGGCCCCACGAAATACTGAGCCGGCCGCAATGCGATGCAGTGCGTTACGGCCAGAACGTGGCCGGAACACACTGCATATGGTGTGAAAAGGCCCTGAATCTGGAGATTGTTCCAAAATGCCCCTGTGATGGTATATGCAACAAAGAACATTGTAAATGCACCATACACAAGAAATTACTTATATTCTTATCTGCGCTCAACTGCAGCACTATCACACATGCCAACACCCACACACACAAATGTTTCCACAATTTGCAGCTGTAGGAAGCTACAATTGAAGAAACGTGTATTATAATGATAAGTGCAGTAACCATTATGAGTGATTGTACCTATTGGTTGACTATTTGTTTCTATGCAGTGGTCAACATTCAGGTAGTTCGGTGTGCTTGTCCAATGATCAGATAATGAGGTTTGTATATCCCATGGTCATCAATTAGACATTTAGTTATGTCTCTCCAGTAAATTGTCAGCTTGGTGCCATTCTCTAGTGGCCATCAGCCACACAGGTAGTTGTGTCTATCCAGATATTTGATTAGCTAGGTGCCATTCTCTAGTGGTCATCAGTCACACAGGTAGTTGTGTCTATCCAGTTAAATTGTCAGCTAGGTGATTTCTCTAGTAGTCAGCAGTTACGCTAGATATATAAAAACACTTTGATTTCTCTCATTGAGTCGATTTCTCCAACCATGCTAAGCAGCTAGCACCCACAGCTGTCTGAATTTCCAAACAGTGTCTGCATCTGATTGGATGTAGTTGCTGTTGAGCCAACAATTTTCCACTAGGCTCTTGGATTTTTCAAAGTTTGTTAAGCAGGGTGGTGCTGACTGGGCCACCCACGGCTCGAGTTTTGGCAGATTCAGCAGAAATTGGCCAAAGTTTAAGCTGTGTATGGCTACCTTAAGCTATGTCTATTCAGTGAAATCATCAGCAAGGTGATTTTTTCTATTGTATTCGGTTAGACTGCTTTGTATATCAGTCAGGAGCAGGCATTCATTTTCAGACATCTAGGCATGATCATTTTGTGGTTATGGTAATTAACCACCAGTCACAACATAGACAGGAAGTTGTTTTTTTGTGTGTATTAAATCTTTATTCCATTTTAACATGTAACAATTCAAACAAATTAACAATCATTTCAAACACAACTTAAATACTCTATCTCTTCCATTCGTCCGCATTTACATATCGCCCTCTGTCATTTCACCCATACAATCCGTTTGTATCACTTTACTACCTTCAATATCCCTATATTCCCAGAGAGAGGTCTTCACTATCCTCCTGTACTAGATCCATATGAGAGGTCCCCCTTTAAGTTCCTTAAATTCCCCCCCTCTCCCTTTCCCCCCCTCGTTCCTACTCCCTATGTGCTGTAGTTTCTTATGCTCCCTTTTGAGGATGCTTTATATTTGTGTGTATGAAGTTGTAGTTCCTATCTTAATATAGGTGTGATAGCTATGTGTAGATATGTGTACGTATAAACACTATTGATTTATTTATCTAGTGATTTATAAGTGCTGTACCGCATTTCTTCTTCTACATAAGAGTTGCTAAATGTATCCCTAACGTGACATCTCTTTGTGTCTGTGCATTACATGTGACAAAATCCTAGGGGAACCCCCTATCTTTCCGTGTTTGCTCCCCCTCTAATACCCTACTCTTCACTCCCCCCTCCCTACCCTCCCTTTACCCACTAAAAACCAATCCTTATACCTCTCTGTGGGTCTAGTCCTTCAACTCCCCTCCTGTTCTCGATTCTACCCCTTCTGACTAACCCTCCTGGGACATCCCTATATTACCTTTCTCTACTCTATCTCGATTCCCATACACCCCCCCCTTGTATCTCCCCCCCCTCCCTCCCAAGGCTCTGCTATTTACAATCTTTACTTCCATGGCCTCTCTTCCTATTCCCTTTAAGTTTCCCCTACCTCTATAGTTGGTTAATATTCCTTACTTCTTACTCCTTGATCGATCCCTTCTAGTTTACAAGAATACAGTATGCTTCTGATTCTTTAAATTCTTGCCACTTTCCCCACGTCTTGAGAAATAACTCATATTTATCTTGTTTCGTCATCACTAGCTCAACCATCAACCTAGTTGAGTCTAGTTTGGCGAACCATTCCGGTATAGAGGGGATTCCGTCTGTTCCCCAATATCTCGGAATCAGTGATTTAGCTGCATTTAGCATGTGGGGTATTAGTGATCTCTTATATCCCCTTTCTGAGTCCTCTGTGAGATGGAATAAACATGTCCAGGGATCTATGGGAATCTGTACGTCACATATTTGTTTAATGATCTCCCTAACTATTTCCCAGTATGTTCTAATCTTAGGACACTCCCACCAGATATGTGCATAAGATCCAACCTCTCCACACCGCCGCCAGCAGAGTGGATCGTTTGTATTATGTATCCTGTGTAGTTTCTGTGGGACATTGTACCACCGTGATATCAATTTATAGTTTGTCTCAAGTGTATTGGTGTCGATGGATGTTGATGTGACTAAGCGTAACATTTTCCTTTCCTCTTCTTGTGTAAGCTTTCGGTTGAATTCCTTTTCCCATTTATCTAGATATATAGGGGATGCACTATTTTCCTTCATGTTTATAAATTTATAAAAAAGTGAGAGGGGGTGCTTTGGTGCCATTGAGGCTCCCAGAATGGTTTCTAGTTCCGTTAGGTCATTCTCTGTTCTCAGAGGTTTAGGTAAAGTTTGCATAAAATGCAGGATTTGCTGATGTCTCCACCAGTCTAGGGGATATGGCCCCCACTTCTCTCTAAGTTCTAAAAGAGAACATGTTCCTTTTCCTGACATAGTGTCCTTTACTTTTAAATTGGGTGACCCACTCCACTTTACAAAGGCAGGATCTTCTCTTCCTGGAGGGAAGTATTCATTCCCTATTAGCGGTATTAAGATCGAGTTATACAACCATCCAAGTCTCCGGTATAACCGGTCCCATGTCCTCATAGTTGAAATCGTTAATGGTAGTGTGTTTGGCGACAGGCATCTTTTGGATGGTGGTATCCAGATTATACCCGAAAGAAGGGTCTCGCTATGTACTGTCTCTATCAACGCCCAGCTTTTCTGTCCCAACCCGAATGTCCAATCTACTATTCTTACTAATTGGGCCGCCATATGATATGTCCTGAAGTCTGGGTGGGCTAAGCCTCCCTCCTGTCTCGCCCTGCTCAAGATCTTCCCGGATATTCTGTGTCTACCATTCTGCCATACATATTTAGATACGACTTTCTGTAAAATTTGAAAAAAGATCCTAGGTATCTCAATAGGCATCATCTGAAATAAATGAAATGTCTCTGCGATTTCAGTTGTGGAGTGTACGATAGCCCCTGTTTTGGTTTTGACTTTAGCTATGTACGTAATGGTTTGTTTGGTTTTAAGTGCCTTCGCCAGAAATTTGCTAGGTTTATTCAATTGATATTAGAGCCCCGACACATACTCCATTCGTACCCCGATCTCCTCCCCATCCCTCCCCCCTAAGTCTAAAATTTTTCCGCCTCTACGTTGGCGAATCAGGGTTCTACATACGGGTCTCTGTCCCCTATACCTAATGTGGGCCTGGGCCCCCCTGTGACAGCGGTCTTGTGAGTCCCCCCCCCCTCCCCTTTTGCATGATTTCCCTTAGCCGCTACGCTCCCTCCCCCTTGCC
>NW_017306550.1:409021-409969 GCF_000935625.1 Nanorana parkeri
CCCGCTCTAGCTAGGTTGGGTTGGCAATCTACACATTTCAAAATTTTCTAGGGGTACTCTCTTCTACTATCCTATGTTCTATTTTGTCTAGGTTTTTGCCATTGTTTGTTCCGGTTTATTCTCTGTTTTGGTATTTGCTCCTCCTACCATTCTGGTAACCCTGGGGGGGGGGATTTCTAGTTTATTACAGAAGTCCACTAAGTCCTCTGGGAATCGTAGGACCGCTGTTCTACCCTCTCTTGTTGCGATAAGACACGAGGGGAATCCCCATCTGTATGCAATATGTTGTTCTTGCAATATCTTTGTTAAAGGTTTAAGGGTTCTCCTCCTTGCCAAAGTCTCTGGGGCCAGATCAATAAAAGTCTGTATTTTGGATCAATCTATCTCCAGCTCTGGTGTACGCTTCAAGAATTCCATAATTTGGACTTTATCTGTATAGTAATGGAACCGTATGATAACATCCCGTGGGCTTTCTCCTCCAATCCTTCTGGGGCGTGTAGCTCTGTGTGTCCTATCAAAGTTCATCTCCGCTGCTGGTGAACGTTGTAATAAGGTGTTAAACATGCCCCTTAATTTATCAGGTAGCTCCCTCTCCCCTATTATCTCAGGGATACCCCTCGGTCTTAAGTTGTTCCTTCTATTTCGGTTTTCCTGATCTTCCACCCTGTATGACACCATTCTGTTAGTTATTCCAGCCATTCTACTCTGTTCCTGCAGCTCTTTGATAGCTTTAGAGTGTTGATCTAACCGTTTCTCCGTGTCCTCTACCCTCTTTAAGACTTGAGATAGTTCAGATCTTATGGTAGTCAAATCAGCTTTTATTGACTCCTCCATGTGTTTTAACAAGTTTATCAGTTCGTTTTTCATAGGGAGGGACTGTGCTAGTACATATAATGAGGTATCAATACCTTGCTGAGAGTCCTCTGATGTCCCCGAGGTTGCCGGTGA
>NW_017306550.1:413642-423636 GCF_000935625.1 Nanorana parkeri
CCCGCTCTAGCTAGGTTGGGTTGGCAATCTACACATTTCAAAATTTTCTAGGGGTACTCTCTTCTACTATCCTATGTTCTATTTTGTCTAGGTTTTTGCCATTGTTGGTTCCGGTTTATTCTCTGTTCTGGTATTTGCTCCTCCTACCATTCTGGTAACCCTGGGGGGGGGGATTTCTAGTTTATTACAGAAGTCCACTAAGTCCTCTGGGAATCGTAGGACCGCTGTTCTACCCTCTCTTGTTGCGATAAGACACGAGGGGAATCCCCATCTGTATGCAATATGTTGTTCTTGCAATATCTTTGTTAAAGGTTTAAGGGTTCTCCTCCTTGCCAAAGTCTCTGGGGCCAGATCAATAAAAGTCTGTATTTTGGATCCATCTATCTCCAGCTCTGGTGTACGCTTCAAGGATTCCATAATTTGGACTTTATCTGTATAGTAATGGAACCGTACGATAACATCCCGTGGGCTTTCTCCTCCAATCCTTCTGGGGCGTGTAGCTCTGTGTGTCCTATCAAAGTTCATCTCTGCTGCTGGTAAACGTTGTAGTAAGGTGTTAAACATGTCCCTTAATTTATCAGGTAGCTCCCTCTCCCCTATTATCTCAGGGATACCCCTCAGTCTTAAGTTGTTCCTTCTATTTCGGTTTTCCTGATCTTCCACCCTGTATGACACCATTCTGTTAGTATTCCAGCCATTCTACTCTGTTCCTACAGCTCTTTGATAGCTTTAGAGTGTTGATCTAACCGTTCCTCCGTGTCCTCTACCCTCTTTAAGACTTGAGATAGTTCAGATCTTATGGTAGTCAAATCAGCTTTTATTGACTCCTCCATGTGTTTTAACAAATTTATCAGTTCGTTTTTCATAGGGAGGGACTGTGCTAGTGCATATAATGAGGTATCAATACCTTGCTGAGAGTCCTCCGATGTCCCAGAGGTTGTCGGTGAGATAAGCCGTCCGCCCGTGATGGGTATCGTTTGGTCTTCGGTACGCTCTCTGCCATGCTCCGGAAGTAGAACTCCGTTCTCTGCTAGTGCAGCATCTCTCTCATCCCGTCCGCAGTGGCCGTGCACCGTTGGTTCCTGGGCCCATAGACGCCTAATCGCCCCCGTCTTCGAGGTTTTGGATGCGGCCGATTTGTGGGCTCTTCTCCCCCCCATGATTGGGTTTAGTCTCGGCTTTGTCTCGGGCAGTCGGATCCGTATATTCCAGTCTCAATTCATTCAGTACGGCGTAGGGGAGTTTTGTCGGAGCTGCAGCTACTCACGATCTGCCGCCGCCATCACAGACAGGCTCCGCTCCCTTCTTCTCAACATAGACAGGAAGTTGAGACTATCCAGAGGTCATAAGTCAGTCCCCTAGGAATGACTATCCAGTGATCATCCATTAGAAAACTAACTGTGCTTAGCTGGCTGTGTTAGTATACCTGTGAAGGTTCCCATTTATCCAGGTCATGGTATAGCTAGTAGTAGTTAGTAACATTCATGTCGACTTATTCTGTCATACTGAAAAGTCTGAAACAAAAATTCGATTAAAATCTTTTTGTCTGTAGAGTTATCAGAGAACTGGCACATTGCATATACCCCCCTTACCATCCCACAGTTCAGCCTAAAGACTCATCTAACACAAACAGGTGTCATAAATTCCACTGAACAGCTCAAGCCAGAGCAGGAGGTTATCCAAGTCTTGTTTAGCCATGATCTGTGGAGCCCATTAATAACCAGTCGTAAAAGACTAATGGCCGTCATACCTGCACTTAGTAGAGTCTGACAAGCCATGAATGTTCAATACAGCCCTATCGTAAATACTTTGGCAGAATATTAAGTCATGGCCAAAAGTTTTGAGAATGATACAAATATTCATTTTCACAAAGTCTGCTGCTTCAGTGTTTTAAGGTCTTCTTGTCAGATGTTACTATGGGATACTGAAGTATAATTACAAGCATTTCATAAGTGTCAAAGGCTTTTATTGACGATTACATTAAGTTTATGCAGAGTCAATATTTGCAGTGTTGACCCTTCTCATTCAAGACCTCTGCAATTCGCCCTGGCATGCTGTCATTTAACTTCTGGGCCACATCCTGACTGATGGCAGCCCATTCTTGCATAATCTTTGCTTGGAGTTTGTCAGAATTTGTGGGGGGTTTTTTGTTCACCTGCCTCTTGAGGATTGACCACAAGTTCTCAATGGGATTAAGGTCTGCGGCGTTTCCTGGCCATGGACCCATAATTTTGATGTTTTGTTCCCCAAGCCGCTTATTTATCACTTTTGCCTTATGGCAAGGTGCTCCATCATGCTAGAAAAGGCATTGTTCATCACAAAACTGTTCTTGAATGGTTGGGAGAAGTTGCTCTTGGAGGATGTTTTTGTACCATTCTTTTTTCATGGCTGTGTTCTTAGGCAAAATTGTGAGTGAGCCCACTCCTTTTGCTGAGAATCAATCCCACACATGAATGGACTCAGGATGCTTTACTGTTGGCATGACACAGGACTGATGGTAGTGCTCACCTTTTCTTCCCCGGACAAGGTATTTTCCAGATGCCCCAAACAATCGGAAAGGGGATTTACCAAAGAAAATGACTTTGCCCCAGTCCTCAGCAGTCCAATCCCTGCACCTTTTGCAGAATATCAGTATGTCCCTGATGTTTTTCCTGGAGAGAAGTGGCTTCTTTGTTGCCCTTCTTGACACCAGGACATCCTCCAAAAGTCTTCGCCTCACTGTGCGTGCTGAAGCACTCACACCTGCCTGCTGCCATTCCTGAGCAAGAGAGGGAACAATGATTCCAAGCACCACCCTCTTTTTAAAACTTCCAGTCTGTTATTCTAACTCAATCAGCATGACAGAGTGGTCTCCAGCCTTGTGCTCATCAACACTGACACCTGTGTTAACGAGCGAATCACTGAACTGCAGAAGATCTTCATCACACAGACACACAGAACACAGTGACTGAGAGAAGCTCTACAGACACAACAAGTGCAGGAGATCTTCCTCGCACACAGACACACAGAGCTACCGTATGAGGAGATGTGATGATAACTCATAGGGAGTTCTGCTCTCTCCTCAGAGCTGAGTGTGTGCTGGTTCATGAGGAGGGAAGAGGGGTCAGCAGAGCAGAGAGGAATCAGCTGATTGCAGTTTACAGATAACAACCGGACCCTCAGTAGAGAGGATTGAAGATACTGTGGAGGGAATTTAGAATTTCTAGGACTCTGTCCTGTGAAAGAGTCTATTAAATAAAGTATGAAAAACAGCACTGCGACTCCTGAGAATGCACACACATGTACATCCCCCCTGCACCTCTACATTACCACCAAAACCACAAATCACTTACAAAAGGTGGAAATGTCCTTTAACCCTTGCAGTGAGGAGTTAGGTTAATACAATTTGTTTCTGGAGTTCTTCTTTAATGACACATATCTACATGATTGTATAAGTGACCCGAACACCCGTATTTTACAAGGTGCAGGCACATTCTATCTCCTAAGGAAAATCGGCATCAAATTCATGATTGATGTTTATCAAACTGTAATTTCATGCTATGCAATAATATATTAATGGTCAGACTATAAAAACATGTCATCAAGAAATGTGGATACAGTTAAAAAACTGGAATGGAGTATCTACTGAACCATCAATACACATTTTGACATCCTCTGAGCCCTTCCTCAGACCCTTTGATTGATCATGTCATTGCTGTAAATGTTCTCCTTAGAGCCCTGTAAACATAGTTGCATATGCACCTCATAAGCTCTCATTTTTTAAATCTAAACTATGCATGAATGCTGAGTCATCTCTGAGGGCCAGCGACTCTGATACACCAGATCAGATTTATGCTGGAAGTGACTTGGACTCTGCTGGAACTACAGACTAGGCAAACTTGTAAAGTCATTTCATTTTTAATCCTGTTTATTATTCTGTGGCTATTGTCTGTATTTGTAATATCTTTTCTGTAAATATATTCTTCTTGCACTGTTCTTTCTCTTTGATTAACAATGATCTCTAATGCACTCAATCAGAACATAACCATATTTTAAATCCAGTTATATTCCTATCTGGAGTGACAGGAGTCAGTGAGTCCAAAATACTCAAAGGATTGCACTGCTCCTCCACAGCACACAAGGGGGGGGGGAACCAGGTACTCACTGGCTGGAGCTCGTCCTCACTCCCACGTTAGCTGTCATAAAAAACAATAAAATATCCGGCCGCACTCCATGTGTCACTGGAAACTTTTTATTAAAATCACACAGTTACACAAAGTCGTCCCCCCATGCACCTGGGGAGGGGTATTGGGCTTAACCATAGAGTTAGACTAATAAGGCCAGAATTTGATGACATGCATCAGAGGGGATGGACCTGAGGCGGGACTTTGTGTAACTGTGTGACTTTAATAAAAAGTTTCCAGTGATACATGGGGTGCGGCCGGATGTTTTATCCATTTGACAGGAGTCGGTGAGTGTCACAGATATTTCATAAGGTCAGAATTGTCACAGAAGTTGCTGTGGAAGGTGCTTGTTTCACGTAGTGGCAGCTATTGTTTGTGTGGACAAAGGGCTAACTGGGGCATTAACCGACCAGAGTGGCAATCACTCTCAATCGATTTGCACTTAGTTTGTTGTCCCGCCAGCTGGAGGATCTCTGTGCAGGATGAGGCTGCGAGTGTCATCATCACAAGGGCTAGGGCATTGAGGCTCTTGTTTTTGTGTCCGCAGCTTATCTACATGCAGGATGACATGATTATTGGAGTGCCTAGGTAGAGCTTTATCATGCTTATGCCTAGGTAGCTCTGAAATCTGTCCAGACTTCAAATACTTACATATAATTATTAAGAACTCTGTTAGCATCCGCCGATTAGGCTGGTCAGTAATAAATTAGCATTTTTCTGTCTAGCCTGCATAAGCTTTTACTATGCTACAGAATCTGTTGGCACAGTATGAATAAGGTGATAATGATCACAGCCTTGCTGGCTGTCAGTGACCAACTATCTCCACTCTAGCGGATTGTGTGTTCAGTGAAAAGCTGCCATATGGTCAACGAGATGATCAAAATCAATTTCGCTCACAGGATTCAGTCTGGTTCGTAATCACAGCTTTATATGCCTAAAGCTGGCCATACACCTTACAACCATCACACAATTTTCGTTGTGCGATGGTTGTAATGGAAATTAAAATCTCGTACGATCTGCCCAGCTTTGACAGGCAGATCGTACTTGCGATCATCGCAAGCCCGCCCCGCTGAGGGGAGGGCTTCCGATGATTCCAATGCTGAGCGGGCAGTCTGCGCTTGAGCACGCCGGCCCGTTCGGCATTTGTCTTCCGAGCACGCCACTAACATGCCAAAAATCGTACGATTAGCGGCAGGTTTTCCAGCGCGCTCGGAAGACAAAAGACGTGTGACCGTACAGTAGAAACGGTCGCATGCCTTCCATACACCTGCCGATTATCATACGATCGCGGGATTATCGTACGATAATCGGCAGGTGTATGGGCACGTTTAGATGTAACTGGCAACCAAAGGGCCAGTTCCTCCAAGATAACCAACTCAAATGTAAACAAATAATAGGATGATGGGATGATGATGTAGTTTCTATATTTTTCATACATATACATACTTTGTATTTACGTATAGCATTGATCTACAATACTTGTCTATGGTGGCTGTACAATACTTTTTTATGTATGTGTGTGCAGTAGCAAAGAGCTACAGTACAGTAGCTTACAATATATCTTATCCCCTGTTTACACAGTGTCACTGATAACCTTCTGTCTTCTACAGAGAAAGTTCACATAGGCTTACCTGTGTGAGCCTTGACCCTTGTGCTTTTCAGCACATACTGTATTCATTGAGTTTAAATCAGTAGACGCTGTCCATTTCCAATCCAAAGGTATCTAAATTTGGTCATAAAAATGCTTGGTGTATTGAAGGGATGTAAATGTCTAACAACTATTGATTTACATCTGAGATTACCACAATTACCTTTATGGATTGAACCGACTATGTTCTTATGAGTACGCACACAGATTATTTCAATGGACTTTAAACATGACTCATTCTATATGGCACAACATGTTCCACTTCTGAGTATATGTTAGTTCTCAGCACTGAAAACAATGCAGGGCAAAGCAACAGGTTCACTTATACCTAAATCCTCTTTGCTGCCCAGTCACTTGGTTTGACTGCCTGGAGTTAAGATTTAACTCACAATTGAAGGAGCATTTGACTCACTCCCATGATGTACATTGGGTATCTGAGTGGCCAAATCACCAAGCCACTATCACCAGACCTACACTGTGCTCTACCTTAAAGGAGAACTATGGGGTCAGGGCTTTTCCTCATAGTTCTCCTAAGGGTCATGGGAGAACACAAACTAGCGTTCCCCGTGACCCATAGCTCAGTATACCCCGAGCTACAGCTCGGGGTATACTGAGACGTCGCAGCCGGAATGGATCCCGACATTGCTGTCGAGATCCACCCAGCTGCAGGATTGACAGCTGGCTCTGCCTATCCAGAGGCAGAGCCAGCTGTGCCCGCCCCCACCCCCGTCTGTTCTGCCAGTCAGCGCTGGAGGATCGGACACGGGAGAGGGGGAATCCCTGCAGGGAGCCGTGAGTGACAGTTACGGCTCTCTGCAGGGATAGATCGAGAAGTGAGCGAGCGACAGTATGTGTTCGCTCACTTCCCGATCTACTGAGCCGACCTGTGACAGTTTCATGGTCACACGTCCGCTCAGATTATGAGGCTGAGTGAAAATCACTTGCCTCATAATTCTCCTTTAAGGGTTTGTTTCCACCAGTCCGCTTGTCTACCACAATGTCCCGTGCCTGGAACGCAAGGGATCGCATAAATAAAGTCTCCTTGCGTTCTGGGGGGATGGGTCGTGGCAGTGCCCTTCAAGTCAAGGGCACAGCAGACATGCACCCCGCCCGCAGTACGATCAGCCGCACAGGAACGTGTGGTAATAAGATGCCTTGCGTTCTAGTGTGGTATGATTGCAAAAAATTGTGAATGCATGTCACAGGCCAGCTCTATTGATTGGCAAGTCAGTGAACACATACCGCCGATCGCTAGAGCCAAACCATAAGGCTATTCACAACCCCCCATTTCTCATGCATTGCAATTACAGTACACCACAGTTTAGAAGCACTTCTTACGTGGTATAATTCATTACTATTAAAGAATAATTTACCTGGAGCCACACCAAAGATGCTGTAAGCGGGATTTGTTACCATATCACACTAAATGTAGTCTAATGCTTAACCTTAGCTTTTTAAGCCGTGACCCTTTCGCTAACCTAACCCCTAATCTCTGGCACAGCAGACCTTAATCTGGTCTTTAAGGAGAACTAATCATAACTGGGCTTAGTCATAATTGTGCAAATTTACTGGGTTTTTAAAAAGTTGCTCTGTAGTTGCTTACCGTATCTCACTAAATGTAGCCTAATGCTTATCCTTAGCTTTTTAAACCTTGACTCTGTCACTAACCTAACCCCTTATCTCTGACACAGGCCTTAATCCGGTCTTTAAGGAGGACCAAACATAACAGGGCTTAGTCATAATTGTGCAAGTTTACTGGCTTTTTTTTTTTTTTTATCGCTCTGTAGTTGCTTATCTTTACTTGATTTGACTTTGTGTAGAGAGAGGAGCTAAAATAATTCATATTTAAGCCTGCAAAAGTCAACTGGAATGCAAACACAGTTTGAAACAGGTTGATGTAGCATAGGGGGTCAACTGCAGGGTAAATGCACATGTGAAAGAACTCAGAATGATCTCAGAAGTGTTTCCACCTTATGCAAGCAGAATGTACCTAAAAGCAAGCTGCGATTGCACATTGACACAAGCCTTCATGGTCACAGGAGGGCCACATTGGTACATATGCAGGTCCTTAGGTGCCCATACACCTTACGGTTATCGAACGATAATCGTATGCGATCGACTTTTCGTACGACAATCGTAACGTGTGAATGTAGTGCCCGACCGACAGTACTGTACAATCGTACGACTTTTGACGGTCAAGCATGTTGGAAAACTTTGGTCGATCGTACGATGTTCGCATGGTTGGTGGCGTTTCCGTCCGTCAAAAGTCGCACGATTAACACTGTGCATGCGCAGACGAAAATAATTACGGTCAATTACCGCAAGTCGTCCAGGTGTTTTTTTTTAACTACCGCTGATTGAACCTTGCGATAATCGGGGCAGGATAGGGCCGTTGTACGAAAATCGTACGACGGTTCGATCATCGAACGAAAAGTTTCGTCCGATAATCGTAAGGTGTATGGGCACCTTTAAACTCTTGCTTGATGTGGATTTGTGGAGCAGGTGGCAAGCATCCATATCACTCAGACAGCTCTGCCAGCTTGTGTATGAGTAGCTTTACAAGTAGAGCTGTATAGATGCAACGATGAACTTCTCTTTATGTATGTTTTTGTATATACCATTGAAAGTCTTTTGTTATATCTATTCGATAAGAGCAAATAAAAAAGAAAACAATTACTACTGCCAGGAATCAAATGAGCTCACAATTTTCTGCGCAATTTCCTTTTGCTGCCCTGGGACCTCAAGACATTTTTATAAGCTCTGCCAAGGTCAACTGTGAACTACAGAACACCACCCCAATGTTATAGAGATGAAGACACAGTTAAAGGTGCTGGGGTCCAAATCAGTGTGAGCAGCCTGGTGGGATGACACTAGTCCTCCATGAAAACAGTACACTGAGAGCCAGTACACACAACAAAGTCTGTTCGGCCTCTGGAACGCAGCCACGCTCCCCGCCCGCAGTGCGATCGCCCAAACCCGGAACGCAGGCACATTAGTGTCTGCGTTACAGTCCAGTGCAATCTGCAAAAATAGTGCTTGCAGAATTTTTGCAGATTGCACTGGACCGGAACGCAGTCAACGTTCCGGGTGTGGGCAAATACACTGCGGATGGGGTGCGTGGGTGCGGTGCCATTGACTTCAATGCACTGCCACGCCCCCTCCCGCCCCTGAACTCAGGGAGCCAGCCTGCTTGCATTCCAGTGCGTTCCAGAGGCAGAACGCTCTGGAACGCAGACTTTGTGGTAGGAACCGGCCCTGAGTGAGCTTTATCACGCTAGGACAGGAAGTGTGCTACCGTGTTTTCCCGAAAATAAGACACTGTCTTATATTTTAGCAATTCCCAAAAATAGTACGAGGTCTTATTTTCGGGGTAGGTCTTAATTTCGGGGAAACAGGGTACTAGCAGAATCACCAGGTGAGCAAAAAAATTAAAACTAATGCAGCC
The DNA here is from genome assembly GCF_000935625.1 of Nanorana parkeri. Classification (NCBI taxonomy): domain Eukaryota; kingdom Metazoa; phylum Chordata; class Amphibia; order Anura; family Dicroglossidae; genus Nanorana; species Nanorana parkeri. The sequence continues at coordinate 422,899 of NW_017306550.1, forward strand.
ACTACATCTAAGGACTGATCAGCTGCAATATATTCCATTTTTGTTACTGGGTTCAGATACACTTTAATAAGCAAGTTCAAGTTTTCCATCATGTGAGAAATATAAACAAAACCTAGCACTGCACAGAAGGCATCATTTTCTTCTACATCATCACAGCTTTAGTCTCACGGCTTTGCCAGAACCGTGATAAAGTGGACCGTTGACCCCTTTCACTAAAAATCAGATGTATCTCTGGCCTCACAGATGCATCCTGGGAAGGTCACAACACCAGTAACTTACTAGGAAATCTCAAATTCTTGCAACATCTCAGAGGAAAGGCCTTTTCTTCCACCTAAGATAATGTGCACTGCCACATGTTCCAGGAAGCAGACCGAGAGTTCCAGGAAGTAAAGGGAGATAGACTGATCTGCTCTTAGTGAAAATGGCCACCGTAAGAAGAATCGGGAGGGGAAGCAAAATAGTGTATGCAAAGAATACAAAGCTGCCAATGATCTAGAAGTATATGTTTGTAGATTGTCATTACTAAACATTTCTAAAGGTGTGTTAGTTGTCACTTTTAAGATAAGGGTGAAGTTTCTTTTTACAAGGTACACATTCCTGGGTATGCTGAGAACAGGCCCCTTTCCTCCCATATCCCACAATGCAGTGCTCAGGCTCTATCAAGCTGTCACCTGGTCCATCACTGACACATGGGCGGTGGTGAGGCTTGTCTAAGCCATTCGGAAAAAGATTACAAAA
>NW_017306550.1:423650-447804 GCF_000935625.1 Nanorana parkeri
CCGGTGCTGCATGGTGTCTTTTGTGCCTTAGTTATTGCTTGCATGCAGCACAGGTGCATTTTAATCCTATAAATGAGCTTTAAGATTTAAATCTACTACATCAGCCTGGAACAGATGTCTGAATTTGGTCCAGCATGATCCAGCTGACTTTTGCTGTCAACATGCAAAGTGGATAAGACAACTATGATGGTAGCAGGAGAAAGTTAATCTATCTAAAAAAGAAATAAACCTAATTTCCCTTCTGGGTGTCATAAAATCACTGAACAACAAGCAATTTTTCCAGGGAATAGGAGATATTACCATGCCTGATGAATAAGGGACTCTATCAGTAGCCTGAAATTACATCTTTTATTTGTGCAAGGGAGCAGTTTTTACAAGCTTTGGTTTAATAATGTCCAGCTGCTACTACCCCTCTTCATCTACATGATCTGCGCTGATCTCTTGAAGCTCAAAGCTATATGCTCACTGTACAAGAAGAAGAAGAAGGGGCTCTTTCCGTCTGCCCTCTTCATTCTCTTGGAATCCTTCTGACTGAACTTTTCCGGTTTCCATGGAAATAGCAGTATTCTCAGTGTTAAAATATTCAGAGTGAGAGCAAGAGCTCTGAAGATCACATGGCAGATGCTGCATTGCTGAGGCAGACAGAGCTCTGTACGCAAGCACTGCTCCTACGCACAACATAATCAGAATGGAAGTGCGCCTCGTACACTCACACCCACCCACCCACATGCACACAAATGTCGCCTACTTGTACTTCCTGCATGCGTAACATGATGACAATATGTATACACGCACCCTGGAATGTAATATGGACTTTCTGTTATTACGTATAAACAATGAGAGTAAATGCCCTTTGTGATTTGTCCTGCTGCAGGATGACGGACACATACATACATACAAGAGGTATGATTATGAAGTAGGCAGATAGACAGACTTGACTGCTTTGATTATAAAGCAACTTTTAGATTTGTTGAAGTCTTGTTTACCACTCTACAAATACTCTATTCATCACTGGTCAACATCACATTTTACAACTGCCCTTTATTAACAGGGATATCGCTGCAGAGCTATTCCTTATTTCCATTAAAGTGTCACTTCAACCAAAACTATTTTTCTGTGTTTTTGATGTTGAGATGAAGGCTTAGAATATTTCTATTTATTGCTATGTGTATCCGCAGGTGATTTCTTCCCACTTCCTGTGCTTCCACTTTACTTCACTTCCTCATAGCAGGAAGTGAAGGAAAATCCCTTCTTTGACGGCTGAACAGGTGTCCCCATGAAGAGATTTCGCCTTCACAACTAACTACATCGGCTTTTTTGTCTGTTTATGCACCATTTGTATTGGATACCTTCTGCCCACCCCAGGTCAACTTTCTTGTGCCAACTTATCCTCTCAACCCAGTCAACTGGCTATCATTATTACACACTAACAAGATCAACTGACATTGCCAAACAAGGGTTACCCAGGCTGAAGGGTAGAAAGGTGAGGCCAATGTGCTCACTCTACAAGTAGCAACTAAAAGAACAGGACCTACTCTTATACTTTTCTGCTCGCAGTTTTCTTATAGGTACAGTACACAATGTATTATTCCACCAAAAAAACAACCAGACAATCACAAAGAAAAGTGTGATGGAACAATGAAGACTCGGTAGTCTAATACCTTTTATTATACACGGTAATGTTACTGACAGTCAGCTACATAATGTGTCACTGGCCCCCCAGCCATCCTAGGCTAAGGCCTATGTTTTCTCTACAAAAGTCTAGCCCTGACCATTTCATTTACCAAAATATAATCTTATAAAGATATAGGCATATCCTATAAAGATATATAGATATATTGTATATATAAAAGGTTCAATGTAATAACGCAATGGACTCGGGACTCTGCCGCGCAATGGACTCGGGACTCTGCAACGCAATGGTCTCGGGACTCTGCAACGCAATGGTCTTGGCACTCTGCAACGCAATGGTCTCGGGACTCTGCAACCCAATGGTCTCGGGACTCTGCAACGCAATGGTCTCGGGACTCTGCAACGCAATGGACTTGGGACTCTGCAATGCAATTGATTCGGGACTCTGCAACGCAAAAAACGCAGGACTCTGTAATGTAATCATTAGGACTCTAATGTAATAAACAGGACTCTGCAAAACAATACACTCAACAGGACAACCAGCATCTTCCTCCCCTCCCCCCAAGCCGGGCTCCCCTTTGCATTCCCAGCAACATCATCCTCCTCTGCCGACCAGGCGCTCTGCTCTCTGGAGCTGCAGACAACAGGCAGAGAAGAGCACAGCTCCGGCCGCTCCCAGCACTTACCAGCAACTTCATTGTCCGCTGTTTAGGCCGCTCAGCTGCTCTTCTCTATCACCTGCCAATTACCGTCCCCCTCAGGCTAAGCCAGCGCCAGTCCTAGCTGTCAACATGCCAGCAGTCCCCCAGCTAAGTTCAACCCTGCTACCAGTGGTGTCGCTGCTCCTGCCTGCCGCTCCGGACGAAAGGGACAGCTGCTGTGGGCCCCTATAACTTATGGGGCCCGGGGGAGCTGCCCTGCTGTAAAGACGGCCATGGTACTGGTACTGTATAGAAAAACTCCATGGCCAAGATTTCACTGCGATGTTAGTTTTCTTGCCTCTTTCCACAAGGCCAGAACTCAGATGTCCCTCTCCTATATTACACACTATATAAAATCCATAGAGATTGGGAATAGGGAGAATTACAGCCTGCTAAAGATTTTAATAGAAAAGTGAGTTTTAATTAACTACAAAGTAGATTGCAAAGCAATGATATACGTTATATAATTCAAATCGGTAATCAAATCTGTATATTTGCAACCTAATCCATATCTGTAAGCATATTGAGACCTTAAAACACTGTTGAGTATTTCAATTTTTTTTTATTTTACTGACTTATTTTTCTACTAGATAAGTGTATGTGTTTTCCAGAACAGCGTCACCGTCACAACAGCGTCACAAATGCTTGACACCGCAGGTAGAATGCCTTTCATTATAGAGATCTTTGATCTTTATAGCACATCTATCTTCGGTGCTTACATAAAGCAGTGCACACCTGGAACCAAACATTTACTAAATTTGGTAAATGCGTTATTTATGTAAAGGATAATTGAGTAATTGAGCACAGGAGATGTGTTTACTATAAAAATCAAGATCTCTGTAATGACAAGCACGCTGTTAACACGGCTAATTGAACTGCATGCAAGACATGGCATCATTCATGAATCTCAGAGAAAAAATTAAAGGTACATTTCATTCTGAATTGAAAATTCAGCCTAAAAATACATCCAGGGGACAACTATCTGCTCAGGGCTTTGTTTTCTTTTATTGCTATAGTGACACCCCACACACACTTTTGTTACCAATCTTGGAAACCTTTGGGTCTATTCACATGTCTTTGCATTATTGTGTGCTGCACGAAGGCAGCCTATTCGATAAGAATGAGCTGCCAACACATAGCAATGGCCGAAATTGGACAAGATCCTTTTTTAAATGCAGCACACTGCTACTACTGTAACCTTGTGTTAGGGTACTGTTCAAATTGAATTGTGCCATAGAGCACCATGAGTACAAATGCTTGAGGACATTTGCCTATGAGTATTACCATGCCTTGGTAATGCATGGTAAAATTGATGTCTATGATTTATAAATGTATGTATCTTTTTTTTTTTAATATATCTTTTAAAGCAGGCTGTGGTACCAGTATGCCACTGCTTTTTTAAATGTACCCCTTGGACACAGAAACAAATTTGAGTGTATTTCATATATTTCATTTTGTGATTTTACTGTGGGCATCAAGCTGTTATTATGAGCACAGAGCTGTATATGGTGGATGTTGAATTGTAAATTAGCAGGCAGTAATATTGATTTTTGTCAAACTATGGGGTCTATTCACAAAGCTGCCGAGGGCAGCCGAGTGAATGACCGATCAGAAGTGAAGTGAGCCGAACACTGTTCGGCTATTCACTTAGAAATCTCCCGATCGCTCTGGGAGCCTCCCGCTCCCGGCCGCCAAGAAGAGAAACCCCAATGTGTCTTTTTTTTCTTTATTCTGACACTGAGCGATGTCAGAATAGAGAAAAAAAAAAAAAGACGAATTCCCATTCAAAAGCATTGGGAGTTTACTATTGGCTATTGAAATTGAAATAGCCAATAGTAATGTCCCAATGCTTTTGAATGGGAATTTTTTTTTTTTTTCTCTATTCTGAATCGAAAAAAGACAGAGCGGGGTTTTTCTCCTTGGCGGCCGGGTAGCAGGAGACTCCTGGGGTGCCAGGGAGAGTCAGCTATTTGGAGATCAGTGTCCCTGGTTAGCAACCAGGGACGCTGATCTCTCTGAAAGTGACAGTATGCATTTCTGAGAGCACCTTGAAATGAAATTCCATATTTATCCTACCTGCAACCTACAGCAAAAATATCAATGTAACTAGGGCTGCAACAACTAATCGACATAATCGATTATAATCGATTATTGAAAAAGTTGTCAACTTTTTCAATAACATACCTCCAGAGTTCAGAAACTGAGATTAAAGCGTATGTAAATTGCCATTTTTTTTTTGCTGTGGATAAAGTAAGGGAAGGGTTAAGACCTTGCAGGGTCTTGTTTTTGTCTGTGCCTCATCTGAGATATACCTTGGCTTCCTCTGCAAAAAAAATCATATCAAACATATTATCTCTTAGACAGGTGTCACCAGAACGGATTTCCCCTTTTGAAGATTTCTCCTCAACTTCTGTTCCTGTGCCAACTCAAAAATATTACAATTCCTGTTACTTTCTGAACCAGATTCAATGGTCAGCGAACTGATAGAGATGATGCATCTCTTTTGGCTTTACTTACCTTTTGAAGGAAACCTGTAATGAAACATGGATCCTGCCATTTCTGACCTTGACAGGCTGTTTCCAGCTTCAATAGTTTGAGACACAGTCCCAGACAAACATGCAAGTCAGTAAATCCGAAGCTCCTAATATGCATACCTATTAAGAGTCAATGCCTTAGAAAGCAGAAAATACCAAAGCTACTAAATTAGCATGCCATCCAGAGATCTAGTATTTTTTTTAAAGCAGTCAGCAATTGCAGCCTACCTATTTCCTCTGTGGGTAAAACCCCTACCAGGTTTTTTCCATTGTCTGTGTCTTGTAGCAGTGCTGTAGTGCATCACCTGCACTCCATACGGTGTATATAGACCATAAAGTTCATGCGGTGCTTGAAGTGATGACACGGATGGCACTGTGCGTACTCGAGGATGTATAAGGAGGTCTCCAGCACTTGCAAAATCCAAAGACGTCAGGAAATATGTTTGTGAATTTATTGTCACATGTGTCAAATACAGCCAATGTTTCAGGGCCATGCAAGGTCCCTTCCTCAGGGAGACATAGTGACACAATAGATTCACAAACATAATTCCTGACATCTTTGAAGTTTGTGAGTGCTGGTGACCTCTTCATACATCCTTGTGTCTTGTAGCAGAGATTTGCACTTACTTTCTATACCCACCAAGAAGTGAGAGGAAACCTCTCCAGCATTAGGAGAAATCCAATTTTAAACAAAAGTCACTGGAAACGGTGTGCCCAGTGGAAGATTTCCCTCACCTTTTGTTCTGCTGACAGCATAAAATGATGGATTAACCATCACTTTCTGTGACAGTTACAATGATCCCAGGACAATACCAAGACAAATAGAGAGAGTAAGGCTGGCCATACACTGCTCTATTTAAAAAACAGGCTCCTCCATCAACACTACAAGTTTGTCGATCGAAGAATCCACGCTGTTTGAATTGTATTCTGACAGCGGCCACTGTCTGAATATCCGAACAGAGCAGGCAGATCATTGGCTGCCCACTCTGTTCATAGGAAGATTTTCCAACCGGCTCCTACGATCAGCTCTGATTGAGGGATGCTGGCTGAAAGGGTGCCGACAGCGGCACCCACTGTGTGTTGAGGAACCGTCCGAAATTCACAGTGTATGGCCACCCTAAATCTCCTCAACAGGACCACATCAATATAAACCTAACAGAGGATCTAGCCCTTCTTCATTCTATAAAAAAAAAAAGTTTGGGCTATAAATACACTTTGGCACTGCTCAGCCTGCCCAGGCCTAGAGAAGTGATTTCCACCTCTGGCATAATCGTGTGCATGTCTTTCATACGATAATCGATCAGTTGATGGGAATCCAACAATTTTTTCGATAAGTCAGGCTGGAAAACTTTTTTCGAATTGAACAAAAATCGATGGATTAGTGGTGTTTTCGCAGGAAAAAAAAATCGCAACATGAACACTGCACGTGCGCAAACGAAAATCCGTTCTGTCAATCGACGAAATTCGGTCAGTTAGTATTGCTGAGGAACGATTATCGCAACGACATTGGTCTGTGCATGATGGGGTATTTGAGCGGAAACCGAACGATAGTTTGATGACGGCATGAAAAAAATCTAACGATAAGCGATAGGTGTATGGCCAGCTTTAGTTCCTTCAATGCCCAGGCCCAAGCGGTCTTTTCAAATTCAAATTATGGACATTTATCTACTACTGACCACTGAATTAAATATCTGTAATATCAACAAATTTCTATCTTTTAATATCACATATGTATGTACTGTTGAAGAAGGGGTAGTAAAGAAAACCTTTAACTTTCATAACGTAAAGCTGTAGAAGACGATGAATAAAAATCAGGGTGTGGGAATTTTAATACATCTCTAGTATGGACACAGAACAAATTATATAGGGGCAGTCATTAAACTCACACTGGATCTATTTATTTTATTTTTTGTTTCAACTTATGTGCATTTTAAAATGCTCTTTTCATGGTTTGTGCAATTTTTCCAAACTATCTTTTTTTTTTTTTTATAATGCAATGTTGTTCATTTTTCCCCCCTTTTGATGAATCGTTTACAAAATGTACTTATTTTAATGGGGCATATACTTTTCTCTGCTTTCAACCTGCAATGAGTATAGTAAATGTCTTCCCATAGCTACTATAAAATTGGTTAAATTGGTAAGAGATTAGTCAAGCATCATAGTGACTTCCTGTGTTTTAGGCGTGTATGCAAGGTGTTCTAATCATACGTGAACCATCTTTTCTGATCTATAGTTGACAGCTGTTCATTGCAGGGTCTCTGATCTCTCAGTGTCTATAAGCTTCTTTTATTCCACGATGTGACGACAAGGGTGGAGACTCCATGAGAAACAGGCCTCGATCCAACATCTGGTCATATGTTTGTTGCTCATTTCATGCCTTTAATTTTCAGCTGGGGCTAAAATATCTGCCCTAATCTTGCAGATCAATGGTGTGTATAATCCTACACTGCAGAGAGCCTCTTTGATGACTGGTAAGTATGAACTGGCATTAGGCAGGACCAGTGCCAGGTAAAGGCTGCCTTTCACTGGGTGTTTTGTTGTGATGACACAGAACTGCCCAGAAAAAAGGACGGAAAGATTTTCCGCAGTACAGCATACAAAGGATTTCAGCCACATAATCTCAAGTGACTGTATAAAAATGTGTGCACTGGGATTCAATTGATTTTCTGCATTTTGTCAAGCAGCAGGAAGACAGAAATATACTGACCATTCCTTATGCCATGTACACGCAGACTCTTTTCTATTTTTAATTGTATCCCTATGAGTGAGATTCATAATAGATAAGAATGCCACTTGTATACACATTATACAGTAGGTTGGGGTCAGATAAAAGGAAATCATTTAGTTGATAACTTAGAAACTGTTTACAGGGAATGTAGAGTTGTGTTTTTTAAAGGTAAGAGAGATAGATAAGCCTATTGTGAACAGTCAATCTGTGTGAATGCACTAAAATTAAATCTTAATTATAGGTATAGTTTGTAATTATTTATGTACATGGGGTAGCTGTGATTGCTTATTACATATGCAGGCTCTTCTTTATGCTTTGCAGTTTTACACAATGGTTTGCTCCTTGTCACTATGGATGAGCTCAGGTTTGGACCAAACCCAGTCCGAACCAGAGTTCTTTTAAACCCAGAGGACACATGGGGCCACCTGCCCTATTAGCTGTGGCCGGGGCATTTCCCGACCCACATCTGCACATAAACAAAGGAGTAAGATGCTTGTGCCGACATCATTGACCTTATATGGCCACATAGCCATATTAGGCCAATGTCATTGATTAAAAATAGCCATGTGGCCATATAAGGTCAATGGCATTACATCATCCCACCCCTTTGCTTACCTGCACCATTGGGCGGGGAATGCCCTGGCCGCAGCTAATTGGACTGAAGTGGAAGGCGTTCCCTTCTGTGTTCAGAGGGGATCAGGTTCGGTCTGAACATGAGCTCATCCCTGCTTGTCACAATGCAAGCCTATAGGCTGCTGACCCACTGATGACTGCTCCCTCCTTCTAGTGTCTAATCTACACATTTTTAGATGTAATACAATAAAAGTTTGTAAAGTGTTGTTATATCAATCCTGTATAATAATAATAATACAAATATAGAAGATGTGGAGAATGGTACACACTGCAATATTAACTCCAAACACTGTATATTTCCTTTTATTATTATTATTATTACATAGTATTTATATAGCGCCAACAGTTTGCGCAGCGCTTTACAAAATAAGGAAAACATTATAATCACAATACAATTCAAAACAAGATGGTAAGGAGGGCCCTGCCCCTGAGGGCTTACAGTTTAAAAGCAAGGGAGAAGTGATAGATGAGTATTTAGTGATCACCTAAAGGCAGTCAGAGTAGGAGATAGATGGACAGGCTGGGGTAAAGAGTTCCAGAGGATGGGAGAAACTCTAGAGAAGTCCTGGAGGCGAGCATGAGAGGAGTTGACAAGGGAGCTAGAGAGCAGAAGGTCTTTGGAAGAGCGGAGGGGACGGTTAGGGTGATACTTTGAGACAAGGTTTGAGATATAGCCGGGGGAGGAGTTGTGGATGGCTTTGTAACACGTGCAGCATAATTGGAGCAATCGTCGTTTTGGCGTGTAGGCGCATCTAATGCATTTTTGCGCATCTTTGTGGGGGTAGGGGACTTTAAAAAAATGTTGTGGGTTTTTTTTTGTTTTGTGTGTGTAAATTTGTATTTATTTTGTGAGCAATTATTTTTTTCTCTAAGACCCGTAATGTCACCTTGGAACCCCCAGAGAAGCTGATGAAGCACAGATCTGCTTCATCAGCTTCCCTCCGGTTTCTGCACTGGAGATTGACAGAGGAATGCGGAAGTGATGTAATATATATCACTTCCTGCATTCAGAAACCGGGAGGAGAGCGGAGGGAGATCGGGTACTGAACTCCCTCCGTTCTCAGTGCACAGAGCCACATCGCCCGGGATGGATGGGCGCCCGGGATCGTGGCGGCGGGGACAGCGACGGCGACCAGAGGTAAGGAGGGGGCGCACCTTCACTTGCATCATACAAGCGATCGGGCGTCTTCACAGACGCTGGACCGCTTGTATGTAAACGCCCATCGCTGGCCGTTTAAAATCCAGGCTGTTTCCCGCTCGTGCGCGCCAGGGAGTATTTCTACTCTCACAGCCAAATTGGAATAACATCTACTTCAGATTTGTTACATATTCCCATTCACATTGCATAACAACAGACATCCCAACTCTCCCGGATGCTCCGGGAATCTCGCGCTATTAGATAGCGGCTCCCGGCCGCCCAGGAGAGAAGCACACTCGGTTGAGCAGAGTAAACCTTTCCCTGTTCTGTTTTGTTTTTCTCTGACATCAGAGCCGCTGGCCGCCGTCAGACAGAAAAATGAGGGCAGCTCCCTCAAATGAGAAGGGCACCTCCCTGAAATTGCTTCTTTCAGGTTGGGATCCCTGTAACAAACAAAATATTTAAAAACGGCTGCTCATATTTGTAAGTGCTTCTTATGAGCTTAAAGAAAAAGGTCACCTTTCGGAAAAAAATAAGAAATGCACATTTCTTCATAAAAGGCCCTCCTTACCATCTTGTCTTGAATTGTATTGTGAATATCCAAATCAAAACATTTGGATATATGGAAGGCTTTCCAGCACTGGAAGCATCGGTTTCTGAGGATTCTACAGTGGGCATTTCTCCTTTCTACTGCAGTGGTCAGTTGTGCGGGTAGCAGGAAAAGTGGGTATCTACCTTCTTTTTGCAAGAAGCCCTTTATTCCAGGAATTCTAACTTTTCCACAAGTTTAATCGCTCAGCGTGTTCGGGGTATATGACTCAGAAGTATCAAAGCCAGCCAAGAAAAGGAGACAAGCAACGATAGCCCCCTCATTTCTTCAATGAAAGGTGTATTGATAATTATGTTATTAACAGCACATTAAAAGAGATCTAAGGCCAAACCTTTTTTTTGGCTTTACTTCTCTTTTGTGTCACAGGAGTATATTTACTAATATACTCCTGTGACCCAAACGCAGCATATAGCAGGCTACCGCCCAGTAACTACATATTTCTCTCAGTACAGATTTAAAGAATGAAAAGCCTTGTTGCTGTGTATAGTTGGTAATAATCTCTGTATATCTGTTCAGTCGCTCTGATCCTCTATCACACCTCTAGGCTTCCTAGATTGGAAGCTTATAAACAGCAGTTTTATTTTGTATTCATAGCAAACAACGGGCATTTTTTAAAAACAAAGTGATTTGATAATGCTGGCATGTGCCCTACCGATTCATGTAAAGTGTCATTTTAGCTGTGGGCTCGTTTTTTCAATTTGCAAAGACTTCTTTGCTAAGATACAAACATTGCTATGGTTTTCACTGAACTCTGACGATCAATCAGGCAGTTGTTTTCATTGTAAAGCATGCTGTCGACGTACTTCGTTGCTATGGTTATAATACAAATGTCACACCTAATGACCCCTACTGTGACTTTTTTTTATTATTATATCTCCTGCTTTGAAACCCCGGTTTCAGTGGTGTAGCTCACATGAACATGTGCATTAGCTTTTCTAAATCTGAACTGTTCCTGCTTGCTAATTGCATGTTTCTAATTAGAATTCAGTAAATTACACTTCACTACCAAATTCTACATGTATTTTTAAAAAGAATTAGGCTTCACCCACGTCGACTGTAGGAGATGCGGAACTATGTTGCCATTTTGCAATTTTAGGTCCCATGTGGTGCCATTATTTTTTAATGGCACCCCAATGCACCTAGCCATCGCATGCGTGTTGTATTGCACAACATTGCAAGGAAACCTATTATCATGCAAGTGATTTTTTAAAAAGTGGGTTACACTTTATTCAGTGCAATTTTAGCTGCAGTAGGTAGCCCATCATAAACGAATGGGCTGCCTACCGCAGCACAACACAAGCGCACCTTGCAGCACCTCTGCAATTACGCATTTGAGAGGTGTGAACGAGGGCTTATCCTGGCTCTAATATCTATGTACACCAGGGGTGGGCAAATCTGAACCTCCTGCTGTTGTGGAACTACACATCCCACGATGCATTGCAAGACTCTGACAGCCACAGGAATGGCTCCCAGAGGCAAATGCACAATGGGATTTGTAGTTAAAGCACAGCTGGAGGGCCAGAGTTGCCCACCCCTGGTGTACACTACTACACATAAGTAGCAAACTGTTTCCCTAACAAGCATTCACCAGTATATAATTGTGAACATTCTCTCTATTTTTATGACTTTCCTATTTTTCCAAGTATCTGCAGTATTGGGTTTTGGAAAAAGGCAAGTATGGTCTGACCAAATATTGTCTACTGTGGGGTGGTGTTTGGGTATACTTGGAGAGAGACCATATTTCTTTGGTTTATACTTTAAAGTCCATTTCCACCTTTGTAAGTGATTTAGCATTTATTGTGGTAAAGTAGAGGTGCGGAGATGATGTATATGTGTATATTTTCATGACTCACATTGCTGGCTTTTTACATTTTATGGACTTTTTAATAGGCATGAGTCCTACCAAATGGAAATTTTCTCCACAGCAAACTCAGTCTGACACTGGGGTCAGATTGTAAAGCAGCTGACCCCCTCCCTGTGGGTCATTGTAACAATCAAACTGCACACCAGCTCTGCCTTTCCAGGTCACAATACACTGTCCGGGGTAGATGTTGCCACTATGAATACTAATGAATAGGGGGAGAGAGCTCAAAGAGAGTGTTCATTTACACAGACTGCTTGTAGAGCACAAAGGAGGCCATTTAAAAAAGGAACCATAAAGGAGGACAGCTAACAAAAAAAGTATGTTTCTGTGTCCATATACAGCTAATGCATATGCCTGCTTCATGTTCACTTGGTGTACATTGCTAGCATATGTTTTTTTTTTACATACCTTAGCAAAGGTGGTAATAGGCTTTAAAGGAGAACTATGAGGTGAGTGCTTTTCACTCACCTCATAGTTCTAGCCGACCTGTGACAATGAGACTGTCACAGGTCGGCTCAGTAGATCGGGAGGTGAGCGAACACATACCGTGTTCGCTCACCTCTCGATCCTGTCACGGCTCTCTGCCGTGACAGGGGAAGGGGCTGGATTCCCCTCTCCCTGCTCCGATCTGCCAGCGCTGACTGGCAGAACGGACGGGGGAGGGGGCGGGTACAGCTGGCTCTGCCTCTAGATAGGCAGAGCCAGCTGTCACTCACGCAGCGGGAGCGGATCCCGTCATCTAAGTCGGGATCCGCTCCGGCTGCGGCGTCTCAGTATACCGCGAGCTGTAGCTCGCGGTAAACTGAGCTTAGGGTAACGGGAGGACGCTAGTTTGTGTGCTCCCGTTACCCTAAGGAGAACTATGGGGAAAAACACTGACCCCATAGTTCTACTTTAAAAATCTAGGAGTTGTTCCAGTTTAGTAGTATGGCTTATTAAAAATCATCCCTCTGTCCATGGATCCTAGGCCTAGGCTGAAGAGAGAGCCTGGATATGTCAAAATGATTCCTTGTTCATCAACGGTCACCTGCAAATACCTCGGTAGAGTTGGCAGTAGAATGGCAAGGGCTTAATCTTAAAGTGGGAAAAAGGCCTTGGCTAAAGCTTATGCCTAAATCCCAAGGAGGTTATAAGAGATATTGGGTTTTATTTGAAGCCAAACTCCCCAGGTACGTATCTTAAGCATTGTTGTTACCTTTGTTGTTACCTTGCACTTTGTAGACCAGATCGGGGGATATAGGAATATGTTTTTTAATGCCCGCATGATTGAGATGATCTAATCTGCAGAAAATCCCAGAGCCGCAAAACAAGGAAGGTTCCCCACCCACAAACCCCTCCAGCTGATGTAATCTGGTACTACATTAGAGTAATTTGTTTATCTCTATGGGAGAAGCCCATTAACTTAAATGTGCTTGTGCTTTAGTCCTTGACGTGATCCCGTGGTAACTTTAATACTACTTGCAAAGTGTCACGTTTTCCTAATCCATTGCAGTCAGCCCACAGCAGGCCTTTCTATGTGTCTGCTCATCAGCTCCTTCCTCCCTGTAGCACCTCTGGTGCGCAGAATGTCTGGGTGCTCTGAAATAGTTCCTTCCTTGATAGATAGACAAAAGTCTGGCCCTGCTGCTTCCCCTTGTCAAAGCCATATTATTAGCACTTTACTCTGATGAGCAGCCTGATTGCACATTGGTAAGGTGTAGTTGGTAGGAAGGGATGGAGACAGGCTCTCAAACCATCAAGTGTCTTTCAGAAAACCAGGTTGCTTAAATTGAGGAACATCTTAAAATGTGCAGACACCTGGAGGTGCCTGTTGTCTGCTAACAGCACTGTATTGGGTACATACTTACGGTACTTTAAAAAGTGCTTCAATGGAGAATTATGGGGAGAGTAAAATACACCCGTCCCCATAATTAGAGCTGACCTGTGACACTGAAGCTGTCACACGTCGGCTCCATAGATCGAGAACTGAGCGATCACATGCTGCCGATCGCTCAGTTCCCCATCAGCTCCCTGCAGAGAGCGGTGACTCCCCACAGGGATTCGTTCCTCCAGTGCTGTATAGCGGGATGGATGGGGTAGGGGGAGGTCACAGCTGGCTCTACCTCAAGAGAGGCAGAGCCAGCTGTCAATCAGGTAGCGGGGTGGATCGCAACAATATTGTATAAAGTATATATCCTGTGATTCTAAAGAGAACTATGGCAAAAAAAGGTTGGGCCATAGTTCACTTTTAATCTGTGGAGGATATGGAAAGCAGGCTTCTAGTACTTGCATATACAGTCAAATACCTGCAGGGCACGAAAAGCAAAGAACCTCATCTATAAAAGTACCATCTGTTCCTGAAACTGAGTGAGTTTGTTTTCAGGAAAAAACTAATTGAGTCTACTCAAGCGACCAATGATGAGGTACGTTAGGAGGATAGATCAAACCTCAATAGACCAAGGAGGGGGAACAGTAGGAGGATAGACCAAACCTCAATAGACCAAGGAGGGGGAATAGTAGGAGGATAGACCAAACCTCAATAGACCAAGGAGGGGGAACAGTAAGAGGATAGACCAAACCTCAATAGACCAAAGAGGGGGAACAGTAGGAGGATAGACCAAACCTCAATAGACCAAAGAGGGGGAACAGTAGGAGGATAGACCAAACCTCAATAGACCAAGGAGGGGGAACAGTAGGAGGATAGACCAAACCTCAATAGACCAAGGAGGGGGAACAGTAGGAGGATAGACCAAACCTCAATAGACCAAGGAGGGGGAACAGTAGGAGGATAGACCAAACCTCAACTAAAAGTACACTTGCAATGGAAGAAATATTGAAGCTACCATAGCTCAACTCCTTCTAAAAATGCTAATTATCTAGCTGTGCCCGTCTTCTGTACTTTTGCGCTACAGACCCAAAACAAGCATGAAACAAATATTAATATCCCTTTTCTCTATACTGGATATGGGTCAGTGATTTTGAAATGATTGAAGCCAAAGCATCAGTAGGACATCTAGGCAATCAACATTTTCAGAAGGACAGGTCAGCATCAGTAGCCTTTATATTTCTTTTATAAAGCGCTGTGCAAACTATTGGCGCTATATAAATCCTGTATAATAATAATGAGCTATATGTCCTTAGACAGTAAAGTCGGTATGGACATAATGGCACAACCCAGGTTTTGGGGTTCCCAGGGTGCTTTGCATGAGAGTTCAAACATTTCACTGTAAAAGCACCAATCCATACTGTATAAAATCAAAAGAGCATTTCAATCAAAGCTTGTTTTATGGTACGAAGAACATGATACATTTAAAACAGGTTACAGGAAGGTCAAGGTAATGGGTGGGTCACTGACTGTTTATACAGCACCAAAGATATACACAGAAATGAACTACCAAGGTCAGCCTGAGCTGAGACCTTTTACAGGCAGTCTGTTCACAGCATTTTATATGAAGTGACGTTCAATACTTTCACGGATCAAAAATATGAGCAATAATCTAAGTCTAATTTCCTATTATGCTAACGTCAACACTGATGAGGTCCTGGGACCTCTCTGTGACATTACTTCTTTTTGTTGTTCGAACAGATTCCTAGATGTGAGGTAACAACATTCTCTTTTACTCATTAACTGACAATGTAAACAGAGGCAAGACATTTGTTAATGTTTACACACTTTTCTATTTCCAGTAAATATCACAGCACACACAAAGCAGCCTTCATTGCCAAAAAGGACAGTACCTGTCAAAGAGCCCAGCCTAAACCAAGCGTGTTTACTCAGTAAACAGTATGAAAGGGGATAAGGGTGCCCATACACATGAGATGCCAATTGACCAATAACTGCAAATATAAAAGATCAGGATGACAACTGGTCTGTCTATAGACCACTTAGAGGACAGAAATAAAATAATTTGCAGCAAATGATCAATGATCTCTCAGTCTCAAGCTCATGAGTCAGGCTCAGACATTGTAAATATAAATAAACAGAGGCGGGTACGCATATTTCCTAAGTAAACGATAACTGTTACATTTAGGACTGTTCCCCAATGGAACAATAAAGCCATTTTGAGTATCTCTCAGTCCAGCTATTTTCTGTAGGATTGAATGACCATCACTTGTCTAAATACTGATGTTCACCTGCAGGGAACCCAATGCTGGAGCTATATGTTCTGGTGGAGCCGGTGTCTCCCTTGCAAACTTGCCACTGGTGGGAACATTTTCAACAACCCATTTGTGTCTCTGGACAACATACAGGTCAATTTTACCCAAAACTAATATTTCAGCTTTCTATCAGTTACTAGTTCTATACATCTCAGAGGTGAGATATCGTCAGCATTCCCAATTTAAACAAATGAGGAGGTGCATAGAATAAACTGAGAAGTACAGCTGAGAGTGAATGAGAATTATATCTTTTTGATCTTGTAGGAGAGCAGTAAAGACACAAACTACTATAGAACTTTCAGCACTGGATTCTCTTAAGACAGCAAACATTCTACTCACCGTGCCTACCTAAATGTGGCATCACAGTGGTCCTTTAACCAATACATATAGAAATATTGTATCCCTTCATAACCAGGGAATTGCCATAAATTAGCATCAAGAAGAAGTCTCAACAGAATGAACTTGTTCCTCCTGGTCCCACAGGGAACAGAGTGCATGTAACACTCATTTTGATAGGTGCCTTGGATGCTGGACTAACGTGGTTGACAGCACGCCTCTCTTCCCCCCATCCCTCTTTGACCACCATGCTCTCTATGGGACAAATACCATATGAGGTCTGACTGACAGCAAGGAGATGGTTCAGTGACAGAACTCATCTCTGACAGTAGGCTTGTGCTGGAAACAAGCACCATCATTCATAGTGACACAAGCTGCCAGGTAGTCTCTCACCTTGATCCCTCTCCAAAGATCGCACTCTAAGTCAACACCCACATCTCCCAGCAGTATGGGTTGGTGCTGTGGGGGCTTATAAATTGGGAGAAGGAAGAGGGAGCAGTGCCTTGTGTTGTGCTGGCTCATGAATTGGAAGAAGGAAGAGGGGTTGATTCCTAGTGGTGTGCTGGCTTAAGAATGGGGAGAAGGAAGGGAGAGGTGCTTAGTGCTGTTCTGGCTCATGAATGGGGAAAAGGAAAAGGGGGTGGTGCCATTGCTGTTAGCTTCACTATTGGTCTAAATCGGGCTTCAACCTAGGGTGGAGCCAGCAGAAGCAGAAAGAAATAGTGCTTTTTATTCCCTAATGGTTCTGAATGGGACAAAGTGCTACATGCACTTTTCCCCCTAGGGGACAAAACAATCTTCCTGTTGAAACTTTATCTATAAAAGGGTTAAGTGTCCCATCCCAGCATACTTCAGATGTCAGATTGTATTCCCTTTAGTCTCCCTGGCGGTATTCCTGAGTCTGGCTCGGGGTTCATTTTCAGTACCAAGAGCGGTAAGCCAGACTCGGGATGGCACAGAAAAGTGTCACTTACCTTGCCCCTGCGAGCCCGCAGCGTCCTCTGCTGTACGTGGCCGGCCGATGCCGGCATCTGAGTTTTTAGTTTCGTTTTCGGGCGTCACAACGGGGGGCGGAGGCGGCAGGAAATTCAAAAGTGAAAACATGACATTTACACAGAATACACACAATACAATGTAATCTGCTATGATTACACTTATGTATCAAACTATGTGAACGTCCATGGCATCCAAAAAGCGTCCCTTTAGGTCAAAAGCGGTTTTAGACCAGCTAAAGTCACTACCGTGCTTCTTCTCAAGTTTATAAATTGCTGTATATGTTAAGTGCTTCTAAGGCCTGGTTCACACCTGAGCGTTTTACAGTTTACAGTTCCTATGCGCTGTAAAACATGTAAAAAACAATAATTGCCTATGGGTATGGTTCCCACCTGGGCGTTTTACAGCGCGTAGGGACATGCTAAAAAACGCCCTATGCCCAAAGAAGTACAGGAGCTTCTTTGGGGCGTATTTGCCGTGCGTATCCATTAGGATACAGCCGGATAGCCCTCGTAAATGCGCGTTTGTTGTATGTATGCCCAGGTGTGAACCCAGCCTAACAGTTGGTATCACTTGCTATTACCCCCCTAAGGCTAGCCTTAAATAGACCCATCCTTACCTGAGCACCGTAGGACTTCCATACTGATGCTCTTTTTATTTATTAGGCATAGCAATGTGCTGTACAAATGTTCTTTGTGTTTACCTTGCGTCAGGACGCATTAAGCAAGCAACATCCTAATTATTTCAGTGAATGAGGTGAAGAATGTGCAGTCAAACTGGCCTCTCCTCCAATTTATGACATGTAAAATGCAAACACAGTGGGGAGTAAACACTGCAGTGTCCAGCTGTTCTCGCTCCCCATTTTAAATAGACCCAAACTTTTTCGGAGCCTATTCTTCTGTTGTCAGTGAACATCTAGCGCCTTAAAACTGTCTACTGACCTCTGGAATGAACTATTACCTGTTAGCTCCCACTAGAAGCTAGTAAACAATTGTATGCAATTTTTGTACTAATGAGATACACACACAATTGCTATTGCATCCTAATCATACCAATTATCCCAAACGTTCTTCATGCAGATATTAATTGTCATCTGAATATTTGTTTTCCTAACATACAATTATCAGCAGGCTAGAATGGAACAAACCCAACATCAATGCTATGCCATATCTCAAGGCCTGAAGTACTTGTTCAGTAGAATCTGCTGCAGTGGGCACTGATAGCTGAATGTTGTTGCCTTGCAAAGGCACCATGTCAAGCTTTCCCACTACAGAAACAACCAACAGTAGCAATATACAGTGACAGCCAACCAGAAGGAACACAAGATGTAAAATTGCCTTCAAGGTCGTTGTGCACTTAGGTGGGTGGTCACACAGTCTGCCTGCTCAATAATGGGCGGTATTCTGCCTCAATCAGATGAGAAAGCTCATAATCATGTTAACCTCTGCACTGACAAATAGCTTGCAAAAATGTAGACGTATGTAGCTGCATACAGACAATGGCATTAGCTAGAAACAGGCTTGCCTGCTTTGTGCTCAGCGTGATTCTTTGGTCACTTCAGGGTTATGAATGCTTCTATTTAAAAAGTATGCAGCCACATTTCAATGTAGATGAAACTATTTACTTACAGCTGCAGCTTTTCATTCAGTTCATCTCACTCCATTTTGTTCCTAAAGTGCCCCTGCTATGTTTAAAATCTATCAAGATTAAAAGGTACCTGCAACAAAAAGTGTTATACTCACCTCTCATGTGGTCTGTGTCTCTACCGTCACTCTACTCCAGCACTGCAACCTTCGTTAGTCTCTTTGGAATTCCACACTTCCCGGAGAATCACAAGCCTGTATCCCCCAGGAGTTGAAGGATGGATGGTGTGTGGCGGGGAACACAGGCATCCAACACTTTCTGTATGGGGATGAGCTCAGGTTCAGGCCAAACCAGGTCTGAACCTCAGCTCCTCTGAACCTGGAAGCAGCTCTTTACCGAACCAGGAAAAAAGTTCCTCCCATGCCACCCAATAAGCTGTGGCCACCAGCAGCTTGACACAAGCAAAGGAATAGGAGGCAGTGGCATCATTGACCTTATATGGCTACATGCCTATATTTGGTAAACTACATTGACCTAATATGGTTATGTGGCCATATAAGGTAAATATAGTCAGTGCAATCATTCTGCCCCTTTATGTACATGCAGCTGCGGGGTCGGGGAATGCCTGACCCGCAGCTTATTGTGTAGAAGTGCCTACGGCACTTTCTTATTTGGAGGTGCTCAGGTTTGCACTGGTTTCAGTCCAAACCTGAGCTCATCACAATTCTGTAGTGTGCAATTCTGAAGGGACTATGGAGGGTACAGCTCTGGAACAGAGAGGAGGTAGAAGAATATACGGGACGGAAAGGTAAAAATGAACACTCTTCTATTTATTTTAAACATAACAGGGTCACTCTGAAAACCCTTTTTGTTTACCTGCTAGAGTGAGAGCAATAATTGTAGGGCCAATATTTACGTGCATCTCTAAAATCATGACCTGTAGGGGCTTTTAAAACGTTGTTGCGGTACTGAATTTTGTCGCAGTTTCACGGGCACGCACAATTTTTAACTTGGGCATGTTGGGTATCTATTTACTCACTGTAACCTCAACTTTTATATTTTACAAAAACAAATGGGTATTATATTGTATTTTGGGGCACTAAATTCAACTTACGTGCATCGTTCACCAAATCTTTGGGTTTGATAAAGAGTTGCGCTCATATCGTGCAACATACAAAATTTGGAACTGCCACCATTTTATTCAACAGACAGCAGTACGGGGTACAGATAGTACACCCGTACCGAAGGAGGGGAAGGACTGTTCGGCAAAAGGTAAGTATAGCGGGGGGAAAGGGGGCCAGATTTGAGCGGATAATTCCATTTTCCTAAATTACTTGGGATAGTGAACTTACCCTTTAACGCACATGGAGAGAGATCAGCAGTGACTGGTCTTTATTATAGAAAGCTCTTGGACAAAGGCAAGGTTTCACTCTGGATTAGGGCACAGATCTGGAAGAACTACACAAAGCACACTATCATAGAAAGTAACAATATACATGCCTCTTGTATTTAGATAATATTTGCTTATCACGGACTTCAGCTTTAAGGATGGTTAAGTAGTGAAATGTGTTTCCAGGTAGTTTGTAGAGGAAATTCTGTGGCTGTATGATCAACTGCACTTATGTGACTTGAAGCTGAACTACTGGCAAACAACTAAACTAAAAAAAATATGCAAATATGTGAAATCTTTACCTGTCAAAAGATTGGTTCAGCCAAACTTGTGATACAGACACATCTGCCAGACAGTACAGTAAGGTCTTGGACACCCCTGAAGGCTACAATTACATTTAAAGTGTATGTAGAGAGTCCCTCTCTCAGCTTGATTGTGGGTGTCCATACAGGAGGTTGAGATCAAGGCTGGTTTAGGTACTTATAGAGGTTCTGTAGAAAATACATTTAATCATTTTTAATGACTAGATAATTGGATTATTTTTATATGTGCGTAGAGTTCTGCTTTGAACAATGCTTTGTAAAATAGTTATTATTGCTCTGTTGCCAGCACTCTTCATACATCAGGCACGCAGTCTTGTTTCTAATCTAAGTATGGCCTGTAGCGGCAGTAAGATAACAGCAATTCTGTTACTTCTGGTGCCACCACAACTTAATTTGGGTATACACGCTTATATTTTTTTTGTTCAACCTGCGGACTGAATCAAGAAAATATAACGGATTTCAATGCTGAGCAGCGTGGATGGACGCATCTCCAGCTACAAGCACAGTTTAGCCGAAGATTTTCCAACATGTTCCTTCGGCAAAAGTCAATCTATTGATCAACTTCTGCCGAGGGAACAGGGTCACCAATGGAGCAAAATTTGTTGCATGTGTATCCTACTTTAGAGTTTTCAATAGTGCCCGAACCAACTAGGTGAATTAGCTCATCTCCACTTCTGCTCTATGCACTCTAGAGGAGACTTTTGTGTGCGACAACTGTATAACTATCACTTTGGAGAGATTTCCTTTCACATCCAAGTGTGTTAACAGGATATGATTTTTATTATACGGGATTTATATAGCGCCAACAGTTTGCGCAGCGCTTTACAATAAAAAAAAAAGGAAGACATTACAATCACAATACAACTCAAGACAAGATGGTGAGGACGGTCCTGCCTGTGAGAGCTTGCAGAAAGTGATGGGAAATTTCCCCCATGACTCAAAGATGCAAAATAAATCTGACATTTTGTTTCTACTTCATATATTCAAAATGGAAACAATGAAATGTTGGCTTTAGACCAGGGGTCTCAAAGTACCGGCCCGTGGACTGACTCCGGTCAGCGAGCCGGTACTATGTGGCCCGCAGCCAGCTGACAAGTCGGGCACACGGTCACGGACCGCGTGCCCGACTTGCGGGAGCAGCTACACCTCTCTCTGTCAGTTCTGAGCTCGGGCCGAATCATGGATCATTAGTAAGGTCTGCACTAGACCTTACTAATCATCACTAACCAGGGAACGATGATGTGCCTCCTGCAGGTGAGGGGGCTTGGAAGGAAAGGAGGAAGGGGTGAAAGTTTATTATGTGTGCTTGGGAGGGAGGGGGGGAGTTCAATATGTGTTCTGGGGGCTTGGGAGGGACGGGGGAGTTTAATATGTGTGCAGAAGGGGGGTGTATTATTATGTGTGAAGGGGGGAATGGAAGGGGGGGTGTATTATTATGTGTGCGGGGGGGATTGGAATGGGGGGTAGGTCCCCTATATTTCAGGTGCAATTAGGGATTCCTGTGTCACAAACTTGCGTTTTCCTGCAGCAGGAATCCCTAATCTGGCGTTTACATGCAGCAACTGTCGCCCATTCAAGTTAATGATCAGCCGTTGCATGTACACGCCTGCATACCGCATGTAATTGTATGTGATATGATTACATGCAGTTACAAAAACAATCACTATCCGTGGATAAACAATTGTGTATCCAGGGAGAGTGATTGATTCCTAACTACATGTAATCCTTTCACATATGATTACATGTGGTGTGCAGGCGTTTACATGCAGCAGCTGTCACCCGACAGTTGCCGCTTGTAACGTGTGCAGATATTAAAACTGGTACCATATATAGTAGCGGGCCCCACGGGACTAAAAAATGTGTCCAGTGGCCCCTGACTAAATTGAGTTTGAGACCCCTGCTTTAGACATAGTTTAAAAGTGGATGGTTTAGTACATGTATCCGGGTGCCTCTTCTGAACTGTCTTATCCAACCTGAGCACTAAAATCAGCTGCATATTAAGCTTGCTGTCATTGTTTACTATGCAGTAGCTTTCAGTGTTGATCTTGGGAGATTTTCTTGGTACTTGCAGCCAAAACACTCTAATGATGCCGGGAGGGTGGGGCAGGCGGACGGGCTAGAAGTCTCAAGAGTGTTGATTTTCTGAAAGAACTGCAATATTGATATTTCTGCTTAGGAGTCTCACATTTCTGCAGCAGACAGTGCTTCTGTTAGGGCCGGTGTTTGAGCTTGTGTGGATGACTTCAGTCTGACACTTCCGAGATCATTCAGAATTATTGACAGGTGCATTTCATCTGCAGTTGACCTCCTTCTGACTTGCATTTGACCTGCTTCAAGCAAGTTTTACATTCCTAGACCTGAGTGAGAATGCAAAACCCGTTTGAAGTGAACAAAAGCCCATCGATCCTACTTCAGACTTCCCATCTGTGTTTAGTTCTTACAGTGACAGAGTCTTTGAAATCGGTTTCAGGACACGCAAGATATTCTTTTCTTTAGTAGAAAGGTCATGCAGGAAGTCTGGCACTTGCATTTGATTATGGAATTCACAAAGAAGAACTCCACAAATAATTTTGATTAATCTTTATAGTGGTGCTACCCCCCCCCTCCCCCCCCCCCTTCAAGAGTTAACTGCTCGTTTTTGTCTAGGGACCAAAATAAAAAAAGTTATTCTCACCCGATCCTTGCAGCCAGCTTGCTCTTAAACCGGTCCTTCCAGCCATGCTCCTCCACCACTGCAGCAGTCTAAGGATTCTCCAGTCATCATGTCCAACACACTGTGCATTGGACGCAAGGATGCCAAGGGACATACCATCGCTGCAGATGAGAGGAGACAGGCAGAAGGTAGTGATGTGACAGCCAGCTGGCTCCGAGGTTCTGGTGAGTATAACTTTTGTTATTTTAGTCCCTAAACAAAAACGAGCAGTGAACCCTTGCAGTTGGGCTACTCCTGCACTGCAAAGGGATAATACATTTTTTTTCCTCGAGTTGTTCTTTACAAATCTAGAAAACATGTAATAATTTTATGATGCCAACCAAGTATCAGATGGTAAAGTTGTAGCTTCCTGCAGCTTCAGAGATCCCATTCACCTAAGTTGAGTTGATGTTAAAGTGATGATGTTTAGCTGAGGCAACTGGCAATAGTTCAGAGTATGTGGTGTGAATGAAGACTCTGAGGTAGAACATGCACCATTACGCAACATTTTATTTTCCCTAATATGGGCAGCAACAAATCCATAAATTGATCAGAGATTTGACCTTCCCTTAAAAAATAGATCCGTGCTCTGAATACCATTTCACTTCTTATCTTGTTTGATTAGCTGGAATCTCAATGATGTAGCCTAACTACTCTCATATTAAAAGAACTCTGTGCTTTATAGTAATATGTGGGCTGCCATTGCTGACCTACCCATGGGAAAATGCTACTTGTCTGATGTCATGCTGATCCAATGGCTTCAATTCTGTGTTAAGGTGAGGTGCCCACACACCTTGCGATAATCGTACGATAATCGGGGGAAAACCCCCGATCGTACGATTATCGCAAGGTGTGTGGA
>NW_017306550.1:447933-470352 GCF_000935625.1 Nanorana parkeri
CATCGGAAGCCCGCCCCTCGGCGGGGCAGGCTTGCGATCATAGCAAGTACGATCTGCCTGTCCAAGATAGGCAGATCGTATGTTTTTTTAATTACCTTACAACCATCGCAAGACAAAAGTCTTGCGATGGTTGTAAGGTGTGTGGCCAGCATTAGGCACTGAGCCAGAACTTGAATCTATCAATCTGGTATAATCCCAAAGATTGTTTGCTAGCCAACTATTTATTAAATGTTTACATATTATGATTAGTAAAAATTAGGAAGTCTGCTGTGCTTGACCAAAACAGATGGGAAATGCCCAGTGCTGATAGCAGTTGTTTTACAGGCTAAAGCAATATTAAAGTGACATTAAACTCTAATCCCCTCCAATCCTGCTTTAAGGCTTGTTCACACCAAATCTGGACCAGATCTGGATCAGTTTCTGCATATGTAGTGCAGTGCGTTTTGACATGTTTTTGATGTGATCCAGTCCTTTTTGTTTTTTTTTTTAGCCTAAAATGGGCTTTCAGGTGTAGTCCAGTGCGATCCAAAGCGTTTGCATGCGTTTTTTATGGTTTTGGTACGTTCCAGTGCAGAAAAATAGTGCCTGCTGCAGTTTTTCTACATGCACTGGAACTGAACGCTGTTCCAAAATACCATTGGAATACATTGGATGCACTTTTGATGCGTTCTGAAACTGCTCTGCATCTGCTCCGCAGGTGTGAACTAGCCCTTAAGGACTTACCTCTTCCAGTAGTTTTCAGGAGTCCCTCCAGCGCTGGTGCCGGTCTCTGATCCAGCACTGACTGCTGTGTCTTCTGTATCCTACGGAGTCTGTGCGGGTGCACGCTGACTTTAATTCTACTTTATGGAAAAATAAGCTTGTCAATTCTAGTGATAGTATCTAGATCCCTAAAAATCAACTGCCCATCTCCAATCTGCGCATATATTTACAATCACAGTTGTACTGCGTTGTACCATGCTGGGCTAAAAAAAGTACCACATGCAATGCAGTGGTGTAAACTGAGACATTTGAAAAAAAGACTAATTGCCTTGTCGGTGCATTGAGCCTGCGCTGAAAAAGGAGGCCACTGCAGCCCCAATGCCTCTGGTGTGAATCGGCCCTACTTGAAGAGGAACTCCAGTTATTTAAAAAAATAACCCTTGCACTGGGGCTACCTGCTGCAAGAGTTAACTGCTCATTTTGGTCTAGGGGCCGACCCTGCGGTGGTGACTGCTCACCTCTCCTCCCCTTCGCTCCAGCTGTGGAGGTGTGCTCACATTTAATGCAAGTCAATGGACATACATTAGACTTAAGGACATCAATGGGGCTTAGAGCACTGGAGCCCGTAGAAGAAAATGCTGGGGGGACCGGTCTAGCAGCCAGGCAGGATCAAAGATCAGGTAAGTATAATATTTTTATTTAAGCCCCTAGACCAGTGGTTCTCAACCTTTCTAGGGCCGGGACCCCTTGGTAACATTTGCCAAGTTGTAGTGACCCCCAAGGGTAAAATTTAGGAATGATGCGGCTGCTGCAGCGACATCTGGCAGGAGAACTGACACTGCTGCGCTAGGAGAGGGCTGTGGAGGACTTTCACCTAGCACAGCAGAAATCACACAGCGACCCACAGGTTGAGAACCACTGGTGTATGCCGTCAGAATAAAAAGACACCCTAGGAATGCATAGTTAGATTCCTATTGGCTATTTCACTTTGCAATAGCCAATAGCAAACCAGCTATTGCACCCGCCCTCTGCTGCTGTCAATCAGTAGTGGGGACCTGATGGAGAACTTCAGGAATAGGAATCTAGCTATGCATTCCTAGGGTGTTTTTTTTTTTTCTGACTTACGGCGGCCTACGGCCCCCAATGTCAGACAAAAAAGGTTTACTCTGCTCGGGAGAAAGTGTTTCTCTCCCAGGCGGCCAGGAGCCGCTATCTAATAGCAGGAGACTCCCTGGCGACCCCTGGCAAATCGTCATTCGACCCCCGAAGGGGTCCCGACCCACAGGTTGAGAACCGCTGCCCTAGACCAAATGAGAAGTAACCCTTGTATTTCATTTTTAAAGGGTTCATTTTTTAAATTCCTGGCGTTCTGCTTTAAGGTTATCCCTAACCTGAAGCAGCATTAGACATTGTGAGAACCTTTATAGGGCTAGCACAAACAGAACCAAGCTTTCTCTAAAATGTTTCTATTTTTTTAGTGTGTTTTTTTTACCTTGTGCCCTCTCCTACTTACCGAGTTAAAACTGTATCAATATTCTGTTGTTTGTTTGTTGCAAAATACATACCTAGCCCAGTTTTCAGCCCGCTCTAGTTTGTCCCTCATTGATTTGGTGACAGGATTCTCACAACTGCTAAACTATAGATGAACTTATTTGGGTTAAATTACAGCTACATCTAAACTATGTCTACTGGGATTCAATATTGTGTTTGTTACAAAAAGAAACCCTTGAACTGCTTTTCTGTTTTCATCTGCTCTATTTCTTCATTAGGAAATGTCCTATGGTCATGAGAAAATGGTAGTATGTTCTGTAGGATGGAGAACCAATTACCCTACTCACAACAATGGGAATTATCTCCTGTGCAGCTTTTCCTCAGGCATCATCCATCTTCTGCACTGACATTACTTCTTTATATTAATTCAAGCTGCCCACTTTCTTCTCCCTAGTCTTACCATGCACAGCGGAAAGTAAACATGTTATGCAAGACACACTAATTTGTGCCTTATTCCTTTCCTCTTCACTAGTCCTTACAGCCTACTATTTATTATGCAGTTGTCCTGTTCATATGAGATAGCTAAACACAGAAAGGGTATTTTGAAAACAGAATTCTGCCCAGTATCATTCTGAAGTCAGGAGTGAAAGGAGGTGAGAATACAGTAAGTTATTATGATTCACTACCAGGTCTATGTTTCTGCGGTATGCCATTTTACAGTTCGCACCCAGAGCTGCCGCAGTGGTCTCCGGAAAGTATCCCACATGCAGTAGGAGCACAGAAGTGAAGGTAGTTTACTCTGATGCTGGGAACTCAGCAAAGTATGATTTCAACCTATAACCAACATGCAGTGGTGTATCCAAAGTATGTCACATATGGCATATGCCCTGGGTGCCAGTTGAAGGGGGTGGTGCTACTCCATGGGTCAGTGACAGTTCGTCGACCCACAGAGACAGCTGACTTTTTTCTCTCCCCACCTCCCTCACATACACATCCCCCTGCCCAGCTCGTTGCAAACAGGGATGTTCTGGCCGACGTCCCATCCAGCTCCTGGCGACCAGTGACGTCACTGATTGCCAGGAGCTGGCCAGAGCATCCCAGGTTGCAAAGAGCTGGGCGGGGAGATGTGTAAGGGCCATAAACCTCTCCCCACCCAGCCCTTAGCAACCAGAGCGGGTGGGAAGAATTGAATGTGGGTGGGAAGCTGGCCAGAGCGTCCCAGGTTGCTAAGAGCCGGGTGGGGAGGTGTGTATGGACCTTACACAGATCCCTGCCCAGCTCTTAGCAACCTGTGACTCTCTGGCTGGTGTTCCACCCAGCTCCTACCAACCAGTGACATCACTGGTTGCCAGGAGATGGGTGGGATACCATGGGCACAATTTGTAGATACACCTTTGCTAACATACTCTTGGTGAAGAGCCTCCCAACACAAGGCAAGACTAGCGTGCAGCAGAGTAGGGAGGGTGTGGGTAAGTGCCACATTTAAGGGTTAGGTTAAAGCAGAAGTAAACCTAAACAAATCAAAAACTGCTAGAATGTTTTTAGGCAGAATAGACATACCAAGTCTCTTCTGCCAAAAAAAAGCTGCTTCTGACTTCTAGCAGTTTTTGTAATCTCTTGTGTACATTGTTAGGCACTTGCACCATGCAGTGTATCCCGGGTCCTTCCCAGTATCTGTAATATGTGAGGAATAAAAGCTGTGTGCCGAGTACGATATCATTCTTGTGCACATGCGCCGAAGTTAAATCATCATCAGAGGCAGCTCAATGAGCATACAGAATGACAGAGGGTCTGGAAGAAGCAGAGGAGTATATGGTCGTGGAGCAGGGACCAATCAGCATTGGAGGAAAGCATACTTGTCAGGTAAGTGTGCCATAATGTACAAGTATGCTGTGCATCCTTGCATATTATGGCAAGACCCCCACCCACCACAGCAGACTTTATTTGCAATGTAAGTGTTAGGTTTAGGAATAAGTGTTGAGGGATAGATTAAGGGTTACATTTTCAGGGGGGGTGCTTAAGTGTAAGGATCACCCTTTAGGGGTTTGATTAAGTGTTAGGGAGTTAGGTGTTGAGGAACAGGTAAAGGGTTAAGTCTTAAGCTGGCCATAGAATGGTAGATTTTTGTACTACTGTTCATACGCAAAATGTCATCAGAACATTCAGTAATGCCATCAGAGACATAATTAATGGCATTCAACATTTTTATTGATTTTAATATTCGACTTCTAGAACATAAAACCACATTCAGTTCAAGAAAACTTTTTCATACTGCTCCTTCAATTTTTATTGTCACTACAGTCGAAAATGATTGTTCATTTGAACCCATTAGATTTGACCCTGAAGATTTATGTAGAAATAAATGGCCTGGCGACACTTGTATCTTCTATAGTAACAGGAAGTTACTGTTACTTATAACAACTGATCAGGTGGGGAAAAAAAAGGAAGGTTCTCAGGCAATGCAGACTAACAATGTACCTCTATGACCTTGAAATAGAACATGGTGGAACAAGATAACACCTTGAAAGAATCAACTAGGGCAGCAAAACAAAACCAAATGTTAGGTCTATTTCCTGCTTCACTTCAAAATATCTAGAACCATAAGGAATGCCTCCTTCACCAGACTTACAGACAAGGGTGCAGATTTTGCTTCCATGAATGAGAAATATGGCCCTTTCTCACTGTAAATATGTGTAACAGCTTAAAGAGGAAGCAAGTTACCGACACAAAGTGAAGATTTTGGGTCCCCATTAGGGGTCTGCCATAATGTGCTAGCATAGAAAGCATATTAGCACATTATGTCAGACTTACCTTGCAAGCGTTCACCTCCAGCGATGTCATCACTCCCATTCTTCTTCTGAGATTAGCATCTTAGGGCTCCCGATTGTCTGGGATGATGCAACTTCCATGCATTGTGCACTATTCTGCGCATACAAGAGACATGACATGGAAAAAGAGATTTGGAGCAGACAAAATCTGGAGCAGTTGTGCATAGCGATCAATCAGATTATAGCTTTTCTTTTCAAAAGTTAACTATGCACAGCTGCTTCAGGTTTAGTAAATTCCCCCCACAGAGTCTCTTCTGTCATAAGAACCCTACCGGTCAGCGGTTTCAAAAATACTTAAAGTGACATTAAACCCTCAGATTTTTTAACATAAAACAATACTGTAATGTGTGCCTTACTTTAATCCATGGTGGTTTCCCTTCTCTTTGCTGCTCTTCCTTTTAAATCCGTATCTCTTCTCATGCTGGGCAGAACTTCTGTTTTGCAGCAGACTGCCTTGTCTCTGGAATGGATACACAGTGTACCATGGATTACAGTAACACACACATTACAGTATTGGTTTATGTTAAAAAATCTGAGGGTTTAATGTCACTTTAACTTCCACTTTAACATAACTGTAATGAGGATATTCTGGGCCTTATGTATCGAATTTCTGTTTGTCATAGCAGCCAATGAGATTCTAACATTCATTTTGACAACTTGCTGCAAACAATAAAGGTGCCCATACACCTTACGACCATCGCAAGACTTTTGTCTTGCGATGGTCGTATGCTTATTGAAAGCTTGTACGATCTGCCCACCTTGGACGGGCAGATAGTACTTGCGATCATCGAAAGCCTGCCCCGCTGAGGGGCGGGCTTTCGATGACCGCAATGCAGAACGGGCAGTGTGCGCGTGCGCACACCGGCCCGTTCCGCAGCTATCGGACGAGCAGGCTAGAAACCCGCCGACAATCGTACGATTCTGGGCGGGTTTTCGAGCATGTTGGTTCGACAAAAGACGTGCGACCGTACAGTAGAAACCGTTGCACGTCTTCGTTCACACTGCTCGATTCTCGTACGATCGCTGGATTTCGCCCGATTCTCGTACGAGAATCGAGCAGTGTATGAGCACCTTTACAGTTTGCTGGGAGAAGCACAGACACTTTCACTTATTATACATATGAGCTGAACACTAATGGGATTACGGCTAAATGGATTACAGTGTGGTGGAAGGTTTCATAGCCATTTTAATGCATCACTATGAAGATGAAAGAAGCAAATGCCTTGGACCCATTCGTTTGAGTACACTCCCAAGCATCAAGTCTTGCATATAACAGACATATGATCATATTTTCTGTTGAGTTTTTAAAAAGTTATGGTACAGCGCACAAGATGTTAATATGGATCTGAAAAACAAATGGCTTTTGATAATGAAAGAGTAGAAATAGTGTTACATGAAGTTGAACCGTGTGACTTTCAGCCTGTGATCTTTCCAAATAATCAATGCAGGAAGCAGAGAGATAGCCAAGATTATAATAAACCCATACAAGCATTCCTTCCGCTCTTCTCAAAGATAAAAGAAAAACAAACTTTCCCAACATAAACAGGATTAGTGCCTGGTGAAAGTTCACCTACGACAAAACACGACCCTGAGAAAAGTCTGGTCAGGCGGTTCTGCATTTAAAATAGTTGCATCAGTGAACAGTTCCGCTGATAGGAAAAAAAAGGGGTCATTCACTTATTACATTACATGTGACATTGGTGATTACCACGTACAAAGCTGCCTGTGGCCCTGTCATTACAGATCTCCACTATGTGCTGTTTGCAAACCCCAATAGAGTTTCAGAAGTGCTACAGTCCATTCTGTGAAAAAAATAATTTCTTCATTAAAGTGTTCCCATGTCACTGTCCATGTCCAGTAGGTATAAAACGTTAGTATTGTGTAGGGGTAGTTCATTCCACCTGTCATTGCTGAAACCATCACTACTGGCAAAGAAAAAAAAAAATCTCAGTTCCCATGATGCATGAAGAGCATTGTCTGCTATATGATTTCTGCTATTATTCAACATACATGTAGTGGAAGGGATGGGTGCACAGACACATAATTTCTGATAAAGCTGGGCTTGGAAATTCCATCTTAGCTGTTTTCCCAGTGCATAACACCTAGATGTATAAAGTAGATCTAAACCCAATCACTAAAAGGTCATATAAGTGTTAATGTAATTTTAGAAGTCATGTTTTATATAATCTGCAACTTACATTAAAGAATAGCTGATGATCATGCCATAAAGGGCACTTGCTGCTATAGAGTGACAACTGTCTCCCATGTGTGCTTGCATGTTGTCACACTGCCACATTTAACCTGAAGCAGACTGTAAGAAGCCATGCTGACATACATTTCCTCTTATGAGTCCCTTGCTTTAGCTAAGTTTGGGAGGCAGGTGGCTGACTGGAGGAGGCAGGTGGGCAGGCACCTCACTAAAGGAGGCGGATGCAGAGCTGAATGCTGGAGAGGGTTAGGGTTAGGGGCTGCGTAGTGTCCTAGCAACCAACCAACCAATGACGTGCTGCCTCCCCGTCCTACCCTGCATTAAACCCACAGTCATCAGCCAACCCCCTGGCTACTGGTGGTTAGTTGTTGGAACACCAGGCAGTCCTAGCAACTAACTGGCAGCAGCTGTGGTTGAATGATGACAGTGGCAGTCTTCTGTCTCTGCTCTCTCTATGGGTAGGCTACTTTCACTGACCCACGGAGCAGCGCCCTCCCCTTTCAGTGGCGCCCAGGGCCTGTGCCATATGTGCTATACCCTGTATATGCCACTGGGAGGTCAGAAGGGAGCAATGATGAGGACATTTGCAGCAATAAGATGTATACAAGATGGCAATGGTTTATGATACACCTTGTCATTCAGTTATGGTTTCAATCTGCATTAACAGGATATATTTAACAGCTGCACACTTTCTA
This sequence comes from Nanorana parkeri, assembly GCF_000935625.1. Lineage (NCBI taxonomy): Eukaryota > Metazoa > Chordata > Amphibia > Anura > Dicroglossidae > Nanorana > Nanorana parkeri. Next base: position 455,859 of record NW_017306550.1, read on the forward strand.
AATTCTAACTTTGTATTTAGACTGTAATTCTTCTTTATGGGAGACACTTTACCATACCCCTAACACAACAAGAGGCACTAATAGTTGCTAGACAGGCTAGATGTTACCAGTGCCTTAGTTGTTAGCAATGATGTCTTCTTTCACTGAGGTTCTAGTTTTGGTCCCTAAGCATGTGTGTGTGTCCACATTGTGTCACATGGGTTTTCTTCAGATGAGTCACTGTCTTCATCCAATCTTAATGGGTCAGTCCATCCAAAACCGACTTCAGTTTTTGGTAGATGCTGGAGTGTTGAGCTCCATTCACATGGGGCTTTAGGCTGCGGCAAGAACCTATGGGTTCATGGGACAAGATTCCCAGATGTGTCTGTACAGATGCGACCACTCAAGTGAATGACAGGCTGACAGTGACCGCACCTGTCAGTGGCAGTCCACATATAATCATACAAGGTACGATTACCTGCGGTTCCGGATAGATGATTGTCCCTGGACAGAGACAGATTGCGCGCAGGGACAGTCATCTATCCGGAACCGCAGGTAATCGTTTCATGAATGATTATATGCGTACTGGCCACTGACAGATGCGGCCGCTGTCAGCCTGTCATTTACTTGAACAGGTGCACCGGCCGCATCTGCCTGGGATTCCTGCCGCAAGAATCCATAGGTTCTTGTCGCAAGAATCCCCATCTGCCCTGTATGAATGTAGCCTTGCACTACACTTTCTTGTATCTTTCATGCACTCTATTGGTGAGATCCCTATGTGTGACTACCTGGGTCTGTATACCTGCTGTGGCCAATGTAAAGAAGTTCCCACTCTCTTTATTTTATATTATAGAGAATACAAAAGGAGGTGTTGGGACACGTAAAGGAGGGCAGGAACAAAATTCCCAGGTGGACAGGCACAGAAGCAAGAATTATAGCAGGAAGATCTTGCTGCTGACATATTGGAAGATATAGTTGAAGCCAGAATGCCACCTATAACTAAAATATCACTTATGGGTAAATAGATCCTTTAAATCAAATGGATTGGTTAAATGGGTTCTGCCTAAACTGGCCCTAAAGCGAGAATTGCATGGATATGAGATTCCCAGCCTATGCTTCAAAGTAAACATATTGTCACTATAGGAATGAAGTAATAACAAAACAAAAATTGTAATAATAAAAGTAAACTTAAATAAAAGCTGACATCCAAATTCCAGGTGAGATAATGGTGTGCTTTGGCTACACAAATGTGAGAAGTGTTTCATTTGGACAAGCTGTTCTAATGGTGTGAAACGTGTGCAGTCTTGTAAACCTTTGATATTCACTTTGTGGTCAAAGATGAAAGGATATCATTGTGAGTACATCTGACTTTGTAACCACCGTTCCCAGTTACACAGCTAATGAATTCACTAAAACGTGTTTGCTGTTCTTCTCTACTCTAAAAGTCTTCATCGCTGTGAACCGGCTCTATCCTAGAAAACAGTGCATTTTCACATGTCCTTGAGTTGTGCCTGTTCTGACTGTATGTGTGCAAGTCAAATACAGTGCTTACAATCTCCCCCTACATATAACCCTAATCTGTGTCCTTTTCTTACCACTACTTTTCCTGCATACTGCTTGTTCAGAATAACAAATACAGTCATATAGAGGTTATATGAGAACTTCATGGCACTATAACATGTCCGATAGTTAATGTGACACTAAATTCAGGAGTCAAATCTCAAAAATGCATTCAAGTACCTCAACTATTAACAAAAATGTATCCTTTTTGTGTATCACTCAGCTGTAAGTCCTCAAATCATCTTTGAATTGGTGCTGACACTGTCCTTCCTTCTGGAGGGTGGCTACTTTTGTCCCCATGGTCCCTGTGTGTGTTGTAAAGTAACCACTGTTCTATCAAAGGTTGTGACTGGGTTGGAATGTGTGGCCGGTCACGTGGTCATGCATTTTAACGCAATCACGTCCATTTTTTCCGGGGTTAAAATATGTGATCGGAAAAAGGTAAAAGGTGTAGAATTACAATGCTTTCTCAGCTGTTCCAGGGCAGATCGGCATCGCAGATGGTATGTGCAGGAGAACCGATCTGCCCAGGAACACACATTCTAACGCAGTCACAAACTTTGATAGAACACCACCACTCCAAGCTCACTACTGTGATAGACTACAGCAGGGGTAGCCAAACTCCAGACCTCCAGCTGTGGTAAAACTACCAATCCCATGAGATATTGCAAGATTCTCACAGCCACAGACATGTCTCCTGGAGAGAGATGCATCATGGGATTTGTAGTTTCACTACCGCTGGAGGGCCAGAGTTTGGCTAACCCTGAACTACAGTCTCAATACCAATTAGTAAACTAAACCTGAAATTGTAGTCCATCACTGGAGGGAGCTTCGAGTGGTGGCTACTTTACAACACACACACAGAGACCATGGGGAATGAAAGTAGCCTCCCTCCAGAAGGAAGGACAGTGTCGGCACCAATTCAGAGACGATTTGAGGACCTACAGCTGAGTGATACACAAATAAGATACATTTTTGTTAATAGTTAAGGTACTTGAATGCATTTTTAAGGTTTAACCCCTGACTGAGTTTAGTGTCACTTTAAAGTAGAACTATTAAAAACAAATGTGCTGCATCACTTAATTATAAGTGTATCTGCAAATGTTTCCCTTTTTCCCCCTGCAAAGTTTCACAATTACCTGTTAAGTCTGCCAGTGAAGTCCACCTAATGATGGGGTGGCAATGATGCTACACTGCTCCTAAAGTCAGAGCAGAGTTGCCACCCTCATGTAGGCTGTGCCTGCTTGCACTACTGATCTCTAGCCTGAAACTTGTCAATCAGCACCTGGCCACACCTAGTTCTGTCCCTTGTTTTCTGTATTGACAGCACTGCATCTGGGAGGTGGGTTGTGTAAGGCACAAATTTAAGGTTTAAGTTTACCTTTCTGACCATGTTTCATGTTACACCCAGATTTAAGGTGTAGCATGAAACATGGTGAGATCACAAACCCATACAAACATCTATACAAACTATGTGAAAACTGTTCAATATAGCGAACTGAAAATGTCCGTCCAAAAACAAATTTGCACCACTTGATGTGCTGGAAAAGGAAGCTTTTGATGAGAATGAGCCCTCAGGTTTTGCTGTGCCTTTGCTTGTTTACCAAGTGTTACTAAAAGTCAAGTAGATTATCTTGTTAAATATTAGATCGTTGGAAGTCAGTGTGTGTATGGATGCAATTTGTTCTTTTGTGTGTATTGACTCACACTTATCACTTTTAATGTCTTGACTAAAGTGCTATTTTATCCTTTACTTATTAATGGGTATTTGTGTAGAATCTAAGCACTCCTGATATGTCTGTTTCTGTATCAGTTGAGTGTATGCGCTGTGATTTGTCAAGGGGGTGTTTGGGTAGGATGTGTGAGTCACTCTACTGATATGATATTGAATGATACATTAATCTGTTTGACAGTGTGCATTGTCTATATTCTTTAATATCCTCCTGCCCCAGTTCTGCTCAGCAGCCCATAAACAGCAGCATTAGAGCACTGTCTTCCAATACTGCCTTCAGGGAGCATACTGCTGGAGAGCTCCTGGCACTGCCGCCCCTCCCCCCCTCTCTTTATCATGAAAGACCCAGGGATAAAGACATGAGAACCCAGTTACATCCCTTGTAAATGCTACCTCTTTATATATAGATTGTACCAAAGCAGCATACATCACATAGTTTCACATGCTAGATGCAAGGTGTCTATGCAGGAAAGAGCTAAAAACAGCACATTGGTTGCTTAAATCTGGACCAACTGAACTTATGTTTAGGGAAAATTGCATAGGCGGCAAACCCCTGCTTCCAACATATAAATGCTGCATTACCTAAACCTCATATTACAATTCTGCTTTGCAGAGAGTAATAACATACTACCTGATAAGTCCAGCTCAGGCATGAACTAGAAGCTGCCCCCTAATCACCCCTTTTGAGGGTTTTCAAAGCCATGGTTGTGCTCGGCTGGATGGGCTGAGCAGCTCTGAGTACTCTGGCAATCTGGGAGCTGCTTTTTAACAGCTGATTATCAGGATGCCATACAGGCAGAGCCAGGCCAGTCTATAGTGGTATGGAAGTGGTGCAGTTTTCTACTTTACTGCTGACTATGGAAAACTCCTATAATTACTGAATTGTATTAAAGCAGACCTGTACACTCAAATATCAAATTCTACTAATGCATCCCTCCGTATATGATGATTAATATTAACATAGACATGTCAGGTGTAAAATGCTGTGATTATGGAATACTTACACTTGCAGAGCATTCACTTCCTGCTTTGAAAGGGCAAAATGACTTCAGTGTGCCAAAGCAATGCACACTGGGATTGCCTTGTCATCAAGAGAGCATTGCTGGGAAAGCTCATCTGTAATCTCATGAGATCTCAGGGAAAGGCATTTTCCTCCCCTGTGATGATGTGCATGGTCACATGAACTAGTCGCATGTGCCAGATTTTTAGGAAGTAATAGGAGAGTTAGTAATCTGTTCTTAGTAAACATGGCCACTGTCAGAAGACTGGGAAGAAAAGAGAAATAAGGTATACAAAGAATACAAAGCAGGAGATTATCTAAAAGAGTGTGTTTGTAGATTGTCATTACTAAACATTTCTAAAGGTGTGTGTGTCGTTATTTTAAAGATATAAGAGACATGGTAATGTATATTGAATCTTTATACAAACAATAGACCTTTATTAGCAGTTTGTTTGTTTGTTTTTTAAAGATGATTGCTTTACTCATAGCAGTTTCCACCTTTTCTTAAAGGGTATCTATGGTCATAAACTAGAAAATAAATATGAATTTCTGTATTGGCCTTCTATCTATCCCACTCCTAATAACCATATTGATCTAGACGTTTGTAAATGTACTTACTGAAGATGCCCATAGGATTTTACTCAGCCCTAAGAATTTGCGCTTCCTTGTGTTACAACTCACAAAGCCTGCCTTCAGAACTACAACTCAATGTGTGAATAATGTAACATTAAAAATGCTTGCTGCAAGCAATGCATGATGGGCTATGTAGTCTTGAGAAATTACATCACATCAAGCAGCAGGGAAAGAGACACAAAGCACACTGGGAATCCAGGAAGTTGATGAAAATGATGTGGAGACAGAAGGCGACACTCACTACATAAAAGGGATTTTTCAAGTAAGCTTTGATTGCATTATCAAAAACAAGTCTAGTATGTATTCCTATTACAATACTGATGTTATAACAGGAGAGGATATGCGGGGACTTTAGGACTCCGTTAAAACACTAAGCAGAGAAGGAAAGAAAGAAAGGAGTAGGTTGGTTTCTATGGGCAGTAATAACAGTTCTTCCTCCTGACAGAAGGACATAGTATATAATGCAGTTACTTGAAGATGGCTGGACTTGATGAAATGCTTCCTGAAATCTATTTTGATTGAAAGGAGAATACATAGTAGGGTATCGATAAGAAAACTGCCATGATTAGGATATTGTGAAATCTAATGTATTTGTCCATGTAACACAAACCAGAAGAAAAGGCATGCTTTGTCATAAGCTGCCAAGTGATGGAGTGTCTGAATGAAATGTAATGGGCCTTTACAGGAAATGTTTAGCTCTATTAATTGCTTCCCTTTCAAAGGTTTTCATTAATAATGATTGAATTACTAAAAACAGCAGACTTGATCAATCAGATTTCACAGAAAGCAAAGCACATAAAGCAAGCAACAAAAGAGCAGGGCTGCAAATCCTTTTGCTGGTGTAACACCCAATGAAGGTGTCCTTCCATGGCTCAATGAAATGTATCAATGTGAAAGATTTGAATATTGCTTGCAACAAGTGAGCATGGTACACAGAAATATCAGAGTGTGCTTGTGAGCACTGGGACAGGCTTGTTGGCAGATAAGTCTTTGTGCTCCCTGACACCAATGCATCCTTTATCTGTGAAGGTTCTCATTCATCCAGGTCATGGTATATCTGTAAAAAAAAAAAAGTAAAGGCAACTGGACTTGCTGTATTTTTCTTGAAGACGTCATCCAACCAACTTTCTCAATTCAGAATGACTTGTACAAAACTTCTCTGGAAATACATTTTGTGAATGTCGCTCCAATCCACATAATCTTGCATTTGCATAATTGGAGCTAGGAGGTGTTAATGCAATCAACACCTGGTTGTGACAGATTATGTGGATTGGAGCAACATTCACCATATTTATTCCCAGATAATTTGTTGTACAAGTCATTCTGAATTGAGAAAGCTGGTTGGATGACCAGTGAAACGTCTTCAAGAAAAATACAACAAGTCCAGTTGCCTTGACTTATTTTTTCCTTTATCTATAGGGAAAATGGAGGGGTATTTTTACATGTGTCACATTGTACCACCCAGCTGAGCACAAGAGATTTTTTTTAGGAAGGGAATCGGATTGCAAAGAAGCAGCAATTCTAGTAAAGCACATTGTTCAGCAACTGCCACTTATGATTAAGGGTCCAAAAAACCTACATTGCTCAGAAGCATTGATTATGTTTTACAAATAATTAAAACAGAACACCAAAATTAGGACAAGTAGATTGGACAAAAAAAAGTGCATTCACACAGCCCTGAAAGATTGTTTCACATGTATTATGCCCATTATAATAAATGACCTCCTGCCCGATCAATGTCTAATGGGTGGAATGGAATATGATGCACTATTTTGTATTTTATGTATGTTATTCCTATGGCATCTGGAGGTTCAGTAAGATAACGAACATTCAGATCTTGGCCATGTATGAGTGTGGGCAATCGGAGCATAAATCAGTATGGGGCGGTATGCCAACTGTATGGCAGGCTTTAGTTTACAAATGTTATATAGTCTGTACTATATAAATAACAAAGAAGAATGAATAAGAAAATTGTTTGAATGTTCAGCTAGTAGCATCATAACTTAGGGGTCTAAAGCAAAGTGAGCGGAACGCTGTTCGGCTATTCACTTCAGGATGGTACGGCTGATTTCAGCCGTATATCGGCTGAAATCAGCAGTACATTGGATGGCTTCACGAAGTAGAACCTCCGGCAGGCTACTCGCTGCTGTTCGGTCTATTCTTATAGATGCCGAACAGCAGTGAGTGAATAGCTGAGCGGCATTCGGCTTGGCTGTTCTACTCGGTCCCTGTGTGGGACCGAGCAGAACAGAAAAATAGTTTAAAAAGTAGAAAAAAATAAATAGAAAACGATTGTGCGCAGCTAGCAGTGACAGCTAGCTCCGACCAACTGTTTTCTATTGGCCGGTGGTTCTGCTGCCGTCAAAAAAAAGAAAAAAACATTTTCGCCATAGGAATGCATTGCTAGATTCCTATTGGCTATTTCAATTTGCAATAGCAAACTAGCTATTGTACCCGCCCTCTGCTGCTGTCAATCACTAGTGGGGACCTGATGGAGAACTGCAGCAGTCGGCGGGTACTATAGCTAGTTTGCTATTGGCTATTGCAAATTGAAATAGCCAATAGAAATCTAGCAATGCGTTCCTATGGTGAAAAATGTATTATTTATTTTTTATTCTGACACGGCTCCGTGTCAGAATAAAAAAAAAAAGAAAAAGCAGTGTTTCTCTCCTGGGCGGCCGGGAGAGTTAGGCTGTCTGGAGATCAGTGTCCCTGGTTAGCTGGTAACCAGGAACGCTGATCTCTCTGCAAGTGGCCGGAGCCAGTCGTAACATCACGGCTGGCTCCGCCCAGCTGTCAGAAGCAGGCTGTTGGCCAGCCGCTTGGCCAGCTTCGCCTTTCGCCTCGGCTCAGTCGAGCCGAAGCATATGCCTTCGGCTCGGCTGAGCCGCTAGGCCGACTTCGGGAGCTGTACGGGCTATAGTGAATAGCCCGTACAGCAGCCCTTCGGTTCTACTGAACCGAAGGGGTCCTGGGGCTGAAGCTAGCCGAAGCTACGGCTAGATCCTTCAGCTGCTTAGTGAATAGACCCCTTAGTGAACGGAAGAGAATATCTATTCAAATTATAATGAATCCTTAGCCGAATCTTGTATCATATGTACCGTTGTTGTACTCATAGCCCCCATATTTCATTATTGGACTATATCTCATGTTCCTACCTCCTTACATTGTGCTCTTCTTTGTTTACAGCCAATGTTGTTCCAGCTGAAGTAGGATCATTTTATATGCTGTATTACTGTAGGCAACTTCCTTTACTGCAGCTGTTGCCGCATTGTAGAAGGTTCCACGCTCAGCTATAAAACGCATTTCTATGTGGAATAAAATTTGCTCTACAGCAACTATGAAAAATAAGCTGGTAATGGGATTGCATATTAAAATCTAAAGAGCAGACAGCTTGTTATGGATCTAAACCAGATCGATTTAAAAACAAATAAAAAGTCAGTAATACATAATATAGAACCAGAACTCCTTTTTTCACACAGTGGGGTAAATAATTAAAGGCAAATAGGCTGTTCACTTGGCAAGGGAAGTTTCCCGTTAGTTTAGTGAATAAGGTGAAGCTCTGCTGACTTCCATCATCCAATCATGTACAAGCAATAATACTGCTTTTTTATTTTCCTTGTTCGTGATTGGGTATTCCTTGCAAAGTGAAACATCACCTCATTCAGCAAGCTAAGGGAAACTACCCCTGCAAGTCCAAATTCCTTTAGCCTTTAGTAAATCAACCCCCGTGCCTTCTGGTGCGCTATTCCAACAGAGTGCTTGATGAGTGGACTGAATATTGTTTTGGCTGGAAAAGAAAGTAAGAAGCATCGTTAGAAGGTCTCTTATAATAAGTAAAGGAAGAGTAGTTTATTAACAAAATGCAGTTAATTATATCAGTTATTCACTAAGCTGCTGAAGGCAGTCGAGTGAACAGAGCCGAAGGACGTTTGGCTATTCACTCCGGCTCAGTACGGCTGAAATCAGCCGTACATCGGCTGCCTTTGGTCAGCCGAAGATGCTCTGCATGTTCGGCTGAGCCAAAGTGCAGAGGGACATAGACTCAGCCGGTCCAACATCTGGATCAGCTGAGCCGATGCTCCGGCAGCTAACTCACTGCCGTTCGCCCCTATTCACATAGGGGCCGAACGGCAGTGAGTGAATAGCTGAATGCCGCAGAGTTGCATTCGGCTCGGCTATTCAGCCCGCTACCTCCGTGATACCGAGCAGAATAAAAAAATCAGTGAAAATAGTAGGAAAAAAGAAAGTTGAAAAAATATTTTAAAAATGTAAATAAATTGTAATATAAAAAAAATATATTTTAAAAGAAAAGAAAAACAGAAACAATTGGGAGGAGCGAGCAGTGACAGCTGTCATTTTTGGGGTGAATGGCTGGCCCCGTTCGCCCCGCTTCGACTATCACTTTTGCTCAGTCGAGCCGAAGCACATGCCTTCGGTTTGGCTGAGCCGCTCGGCCGCCATCGGCTGCTGTATGGGTTATTGGGAACAGCCCCCACAGCAGCCCTTTGGTTCGACGGAGCCGAAGGGCTCCGGCGGCCCAAGAGAGCCACAGGATCAGCCAAAGCTACGGCTGGATCCTTCGGCTCAATAGTGAATAGCCCCCTATATCTCAAGATGGTGCCTAATGTAGCCTATACTTCTATTCACACTGTAACACTGGTAAAGCTGTGTACTACAATTACTACAACTGGCAGTGTTTGCATGTTTTCCATTAACTTCTGTGAAAGATGTTTTAGCAAAGGAAATTTAATGTTGAACTCAAAGAATATACAGTATACCATTTCAGGTTTATATAAACTGGTTGGCCAAAAAAAAGTCACCACCTGGACTTCAGGCAGTGTTATGATCTGGGGTTGCGTCAGTTGGTCAGGTCTAGGTTCAGCAACGTTATGTGCCCGGAAAAAGAGCTGCCTATCCTGAATATACTGAATGATCAGGTTTTTCCATCAATGGGTTTTTTCTTCCCTGATGACACGGGCATATTCCAAGATGGCAATGCCAGGATTCATTGGGCTCAAATTGTGAAAGAGTGCAGGGAGTTCAGGGAGCATGAGACATCATTTTCTCTCATTAATTGGCCACCACAGAGTCCAGACCTTAACCCCATTTAGGCCCCGTTCCCACTGCGCGATATGCAAATCGCGCGTTTGTCACGCGATTTGCATATTGCGCGACATCGCAAGATTTGCCGCGCGATGTCGCGTTCAAGCTTGCATTGAGCAAGCTTGAATCGCGGCTAAATCCGCTCCAAAAAGGGCCCTGCTGTAGCGACACACGACCCGCGACAGCAGGACCCTTTGCCCCATTGGAGTGCATTGGAGCGCGATATCGCACGGTAATTTGCCGCGATATTGCGGGAATTACTGCGCGATAAATCGCTCAATGTGAACGGGGTCTTAGAATCTTTGGGATGTGCTGGAGAAGACTTTATGCAGCGGTCCGACTCTCCCATCATCACTACAAGATCTTGCTGAAAAAATGAATACAATTCTGGACAGAAATAAATGTTGTGACATTGCATACGCTTATTGAAATGATGCCACGGCGAAAGCGTGCTGTAATCAAAGCTAAAGGCGGTCCAACGAAATATTAAAGTGTATGACTTTTTTTGGCCAGGCAGTGTTTATAGACTTCTAAAATGATTATTAAATATAGCTAGTATACGTACCCCTTTATGTTTTTATTATTTTTACTGTATATATCTCCCCATATCGGGTGTATTTATTTATTTATAGTTCTCAACAATAGAAAAGCTGGTAATGGGAAAAAATTTACCTTTACATAATTTTCCAGGAACACGATGATCTACAAATATCCTGCTGTATTATATCACAACACATAGTCCATGGTAAATTTTAACCATTACTAAGAAAGAGAGTGTGAGTTTGTCTGTTTATTCGGTTTTAGGCCTAAACGTTAGTGTTTTCATGTGTAAAAAATCCTGTTTTTTTCTTGCACATTTGCATGCGTTTTTGTTCGCGTATGCGCACATATATTAATTATGTGCGTTTTTCTGAGCAGATTGTCATACATTAAAAGGTAATGGACAAAACGCACATATACGCGCAAAACTAATTACAACGCGCGTTTTCAAGAGTTTCCCATTGACTATATGGGGCAAAACTAGCTGAGATCTGCCAAAAAGTAATTTTTCCAGCGACAGGCATTTTGCTGACAAAACGCCTATGTGTGCACAGGGGCCATATGAATGAATGGGATTTTTTCGGTGAAGCTTTTGGCCAGGCTGAATCTGCTGCGACAATACGCTCAGTGTAACTATCTTGCTAATATGTTGCGCTAGGTCCTAATTACCAATCTCAATATGAATTAAGTAATTCTCCTCCAACAAGTGCTATCGAACGGTAGGAACACTCAGCCAAACAAGCCGTGCGAGACGGAGCCAGTATCTCCCTTGTCACGTTTCGTCTATGGACTTTATCGAAAGGGTCTGTTGGGGTGTAGTGGAGGACTGCTAAATATTTTTAAATATTTAACATTTACAATCAAATTTAAACACATTCATTCATGAATTTATTCACAAATACACTTGTTGGAGTAGAATGACTTCATTCATATTGAGATTGGTAATTAGGACCTAGCGCAACATATTAGCAAGATACCGGTAGTTACACGGGTTATCACCATACATTGTTGCAGCTGGTATTCCACCACACACTGTCCATTACTCCTAGCGCAATAGCTTGTTCAATACACTCAGTGTAAACCAGGACTTAAGGTAAAAAGCAGTGTGCAAAGAGTGGTGACTTATAGAAACCAAATAAAATTAATGGTTCAGTCGTCTGACCTTTAGTAAATCATTGTTCTGTACTTCCCATATATCATTGTAAATTGCCTTATAAAAATCATGTGAGAGTGGTGTCACACAGTGCAGTGTAGATTAGTGTGAGCAGAAGCTCAGTGGACTAGTCTGGACGTCAGCTCCACCCAAAGAAACAATATTCTCCATGGTCCCATCACATTATTTCTGAGTGCAAATGGAACAATTAGTGGTTCAGTCATTTAGTAGATTTCACTTGTACATCAATGATAATTGTTTTGATAGTTGACATTATTAGGTCATTTATAATAAGTAAAAATGCATGAGAAGCCAGAATGAGATTTAAAAAGTTATTAATGTTGACCACTTTTGTGTGGTCTCAATAATATACAAAGCCACCACTGGGAGTTATTTGAGAGCAAATTAATAATTAATATGAATTCAGTAGACAAAACAGTTTCTGGAATTTTCTCAATTCAAAAACCTTTTCCTTTTATTTTTTTTATTATAAACGTGCAGAACAAAAAGTAATGTGGGTAGCTAAAATTGGAGTAAAAAATGATAGGGGTTCATTTATATAAGTTCCGGCCAACATATAGCCAGGTACGGCACTTGTGCACTCCTGGATGGCGCTGACAAGTATAGGAATTTCCGGCGTGTAGCCGGGCGAGATGTATATAAATGAACCCCATAGTGTTGACCACAGCAACTATCAAGAACTAGAAGGAACACTGAGACATGACCTCAAACTAGCAGGAGGAAACTAAACTAAACTAACTTTAGAAAGTATTTATTTACTGAAATAGTAATAGATGCTTGGAACAGACTTCCAAAAAAAGGTAGTTATAAGGCAACAGTAAGTGAATTTAAAACATCCCTCCTCCTATAGTACTTGTGTCTGCTGACTTTTAGGTTAGTAATGTTTGGGGTAAACATAGGTCTTGGGGTCTAGAAAAAAAGGTTACAAAAAATAAATAGGTAAGACTTTAAAAAAAGCTATCCTCCTTCGTTGGCTCTCACCACAAGTTCCAAGGGTGGGTGACTTGTATAGTTAATGCTCTTAGATAAAATTCACGCTTCCTTACATCCTCAGGACCAGGCAGCTCATTTCTTTGACACCTGGACCAAATATTTGCTGTCAAAACTTACCCTTTCTCAACTACAAGACATTATGAAAATGTTCCAAGACACGACATTATATCCTGAGAAGAAGTTAGAGGGTTCATTGGGTGGATTAGATGTCTTGCCCTAATAGGGGCTCACCTGCTAATTTTAAGCACTTTGTTCTCGTGAATGGTCATAGCGGAGGGATTTTATCTGGGGCCGGGGCGTTGTGGAGTATTGTGTTCTGTGTATTTGTGCTACATTTGGAGTGTCTATGGTGAAGTTTTTCCTCTTCCTTTTTCTTTTCTTTCTCTGCTTCCCATTATTTCTTTCTATCATGTTTTACTTTCTGTCTCTCTATATCTACCTGCCATTCATCTTTTGCTCCCTGTATTGTTTATTGTTATGATATAACATTTGAAAAATGGGTTGCAGTACGCATTGATGTCTCTCAATTTTTTCAGAGACAGTACGCCTTTGTTACCACATTACCTTGCTGTCTGTATTTTTGTATTGCATATGATTGTGCTTCCTTTCTTTTGTTTGTGATGCACAACCTCAATAAAAATGAATGTTAAAAAGAAAGGGAATACTCTATGGACCACTTGGTCTTTTTCTGCCATTACTACACTATGCTTCCATCTGGATTGTTCTTTTACTTTCTTGTTTGTGTCATAAAAAATGACAGCTGGAATCTGAGATGTGGAAAGGGTCAGGTAATATTGTAAATATTATCACTTTTAATGAGTCACAATGTTTCTAGTCAACATCCTAATCCTGTACTGGCAGTCACCGGGTTACGAACAAGATAGGGACCGTAGGTTTGTCCTCAAGTTGAATTTGTATGTACCGTATTTTTCGCTCCATAAGACGCACTTTTTTCCCCCCAAAAGGCAGGAGAAAATGTATGTGCGTCTTATTGAGCGAATCCATAGTTTTTTGTACATTTAGCCCTGCTAAAGCAGAGCTAAACGTACAATGGAAGCCGCTGCTCGTTTAATATCGATTAAGGTCACTTGTATTAAAACCGAGCAGCGGCTTCCATCTCAGCAGTCACTTACTGCAGCTTCTGTCACATTATGGAGTGCAAAATACGGTAAGTTGAAACAGGTAAATGTTTTAAGTGCAACTCCAGCCAAAATTTTTTTTTGTTTTTGTTTTGGATAGCTTAGGGAAGGGTTAACCCCCTGTAAAGCTTGTTTTGCTGTGTGTGCCCCTGTTCAGAAGATTTCACCTCACTTTTTTTGTCCCTGTGAAAATTGGATTTTGAAATGTTTGGGTTGTCGTGGAAACAGATTGGTAGTGATAAAGCTTCAATGGAGACACCTTTTTCCCATGATCACTCTTACAGGAGTGAATTTCCCTTCCTAGGGGTGGATTTCCTTTCACTTCCTGTTGTCTCAAGGACAGGAAGTGAGATTAAATCTTTCTAATGAGGATACAGACAACAGTATAAACCTCACAGTGACCCGGAAAAAGAGGCGGACACCCCTCGCCTGCACGTCTAACAAGAGCCAACTTTCTGTAATGTACTTACAGTACTACGAAACAGACCCAAAAAGGCGGGCACTCCTCGTCAGCACGAGCGTGGTAGCATTACATCTACTCGTATGTAAGTCGGATGCATGTAACTTGGGGACTGCCTGTAATTATGGATTTAAGGCTCATAGAGTATGGTGGTGGTGGTGTGTGTGGGGAGGGAGGG
>NW_017306550.1:470718-510942 GCF_000935625.1 Nanorana parkeri
GGGGGGGGGGGGGGGTGTGAAGCAAAAATAAGCGTTTTCAGTGTTGCAACCATGCAATCACTCATATTCATCAACATTTTACAACTTGTTGAGGTATCTTGCCAATCATCTTTTCTCATAGGGCGGTAGAATGTAGTCACTGTCCATATGCTGCTTCTTTTATTAAGACAAGTTGCAGAATAATAGGCGACAAGTTCTGTCACAATCAAGACCAGGCAAATGTCTTTCTGCCCATCTTTTTTCCGGGAGATATTTGCAAGTCTGTGGCCAGCCTAAAATATGAAACATGCTGCTAAATGAAGCCAAAAATAATGTATCCATCTTGTTGTACCTCTGTAAATGTCAGCCTTTGTATTTCTCCTAGTTCGTTATACATATTTCTCAACTCTCTTTCTCTTTATGGATAGATGGATGGATGGTTGATTCAGACCTGCTGGGTTCTAGCTGATCAATTAGTGCTTGCTATAATCTCTATACCACCAGTTCTGTCATCTCAGACTATATTATGCCATTTCTAACAGCTTCATTCTCAAAAATCTGAATTCCATATGAGCCTGTTTTCAGATTTCAATCACCAGCGTTTCCTCCCACTACCCCTGTTTTCTTCTGTTATGAAAATTTTCATATATCTGAGGTCAGGGCCTGAGGCTGTTGCATGTTGTCCCGCTGAGGGGGACAACACTTTTCTGACCCTGCAATTGTAATATATTGTATAGACACACACAGTACTGTCTAATGCTTTTCATAAGTTTTAGACACTTATAAAAATACTATTACAGAAGGATGATTTCAAAAATAAAGAAATAAAAAGTTTTTATCGATCAATTAACAACCTACAAAGTGCATAGCAGAGAAAACCTAAATCAGGTCAATATTTGCTATGTCCACCCTTTGCCTGTTAGGGTTGCGTTAATCACACAATACCGCGTGTTTAGTGCATGCTATTGTACAATGCACCTATGTGCTATTTGCATTGCCATTCATTTGAATGGGACCCCATACATTGCAGCACAGTACAATGTGTGGCACGTCAATACCTTGTGTTGTAGTGAGAAAAGTAGTGCATGAGCTATTTTTTTTCCACCGCAATGCATGGTACTGTATTGTGCATTTAACACACTGCTATGGTGTGAATGTTAAACATTTTACATAATGGCAAGAGTGTGCACAGCAACAAGACACGGTGTGCATTTAGTGCATTAAGGTCTCTCACAGGCAGGAATTTTAGAAATACAGATATTTCCAGATGTGCTGTGTTAGCTCTTCTGCCGAAGCACAATGACACAAGCAATGTTGAGGATGAAAAATGCAGGGGTCAGCCAAGGAGACTTAGTGCAACCGATACAAGACACATCATGCTTACTTCCCTTCGTAAACAGAGGTCCAGTGGCACTGTTGGCGCAGAAATCAGTGGCTTAGTGGTGCAGCTCTGCTGATTTCCATCATTCAGTCATGTGCAAACAAAAATACTTTTTATTATTATCTTTACAAAAATCATAATTGTTTTCTGAAAATATCTGTAACGTTACTGATTAATTCATTGCTTCGGGTTCCATACACTTGTTGCATGTTTCTGACATTACTCTTCAGTGTTCTCTTTAAGCCTATTTACTGGGTAGTCCATGTGGGTGATTCAATTCATTATTCAGTTGCTGGGACAGCCACCAGGTCTGCATCCACAATTGCTTTACTACACTACCAGTCAAAGGTTTTATTGAGATTTACACAGTCTATTGTCTCAATGTACTCTGAAAATAAAGCATAGAACAAATAAACAATTGGGCATCCAAAAGAATCATGGGATTGTTTTCTTTAACAAAATGTAATCTAAATTTCTGACTCATTAAAGTAGCCACCTTTTGCAGATATAACAGCCGAACACACTTGTGGCATTCTTTCTTACAATGGAAATCAAAAGTTCTTCCCAACACTGTTACATAAGTTCCAACAAATGTGTTGCACTTGTACGTTGCATGTCTTTCACCCTTTTGTCCAGTTCATCCCAAACCAGCTCAATGGGGTTTAAGTTTGGAGACTGCGCTGGCCATTCCATGATTTGAAGCCTACCATCTTGTTCTTTTCTTCTAAGGTAGTTCTGACACAGCCTGGAGGTAAGTTTTGGGTCATTATTTTGCTGTAGGGTGAACCCCTAACCAACTAGGTGTACACCAGAGGGTATTGCATGGTGATGTAAAATGCTGTGGTAGTAGTTTTGGTTCAGGGTGCCACTCACTCTGTGCAAGTCGCCGACTCTGGATCCAGAAAAAAAAGTCCCAGACCATCAAGCTTCCTCCTCCATATTTGACAATTGGTGTCACACACCCTGGAGCCATCCTTTCACCTACTCGATGGTGTACAAATACCCAGCGTGATGAACCAAAGATCTCAAATAAGACCTTCTTTCAGTCTTATTTTGCCATCTCAGCAATGGCTTTCTTACTACCACTCAACTTGTCAAACCTGCAGCTCGAAGTCTTCTCTTCACAGTTGAAACTTAGACTTGCTTACTTCAGTCAGTGTTAAGCTGTGCTTGGAGTTATTGTCCTGTGATCCACCTATCACGCAAGCTGAAACTTGTCTTCTGATTCTGTTGTGCCTTTGGGTCTGCCAGACCTCTTCCTGTTAGGCCTTTTTGTATAACTCTGAAATTTACATTATTTTTCATTTTTTTGTTAACCTAAACTTCTTTTTTTTTTTAGCTCTGGCAGTTTGCCACTTACCTTTGCACTAGGGATGCAGAGATACTGGATTTTAGGTATCGAGTATGATTACCGATATTTTTGTTGTGTAATGACTCACTGCCCGGCTTCCTGATTACCCAGGGGAGGCTGTCTCCATGCTCCCTCGTCTCCATGTGACGAGAAAGCAGGGAGCTGGCTTTCTGGATAATCAGGAAGCCGGTGAGTGGGTAATGACTTTGCGCCCTGCTTCCTAATTGGCCAGCTTCCCGACCAATCAGGAAACTGGGCGGCGAGTCATTACACACCGCCCGGCTTCCTGATTGGCCGGGAAGCCGTCTCCATGCGGAAGTTTCAGTATCGGGAGCATAAGGGCGAGTACGACAGTATTTTGACCGGTAGTATATATATAATATATATCTATAGATATAGATATATCTATAGATATATATACATATAGATATATATACATATAGATATATATACATATAGGCACTCGGTGCCGCTAGTGGACTGTGTGGATGCTAAAGTCTAGCAGATGAAGGTAAAATAAATGAGTGAATGACTGCAGCCGGTAGTGGTATTAAGTGTTGCCACTGTACAGGATACTAGAGCCTGGTGTGGATCAGTGTCGTTGGGAAGGAGAGGGATTCAGGGGTCTCTGGGTGCAAGGGAAGGTGGCATTCCCCAAATACTAATGAAGATCAAATACTTTAATTGACAGCGCGCACATGACTATCCTACTACTGTCTCCACCTTCTCCGATACCACTTTCTGAACTGATGCAGTAACAATAACAGTCTGCAGTGTCTGTGCTACCATTAATATCCCCTGATTTTCTTTTTACATATACAGCATTCACAGGATACATTTAATTTAGCTTTTCACTTTATAAAAGGAATCTAATTGTTTCTTTATTTGAAAGATTAGAATGAACACATTAGTAATAAACAGTACCAGTTCAAAAGCCATTACAAAGTAGTGTGCAGAGGTTTTATAATGAAAAGATGAAATATATGTGTTAAGGTTTTTTTCATATAGCACAGCAATTGTGTGAGAGAGACGCATAACGTGATTATGGGAGGAAAGAAAAATATATTTGTTCTAAATAGCTGTATTGATTACATTCATAGAAGAATCATTCAGCTTCACAGTGGTCACAAGTTTATTATTTTTAGATATTATGAAGCCCTGTCCTAAGTTGGTATTGTAGACAAAACTCTTTTAAAGTGGACGTAGCCTCAGACATGTGTGTTCATGTTATGCGCATGCATGTGTAACTGTAACACTTGGACGTATTCACATAACCTCTCAAAGATATCACAGTACTCTTTGCCTTCATATACATTTCTCTCCAGAATGCCAGCACCGTCTTTGTTCCGGCATCATCAACTATCTGGACTAAGATTCTGACCCTTAGATTCATATTTCAGTTTACAGTATAACAGTTGTCTAAAGGAGTGACTATTGGGGATCAGGGGACTAAAGGTGGCCATACACTGCTCAAATTTTGGCCAAGATCTGTAGTGTGTGGCCCCCGCCAGTAACCCTCCAATCAACATAAGTCAATTTTTCACTCGAGTTTTGTTGAAAGAGTTGGTCTGAAAAGTCTTGGCCAAACAGTGACTGCAGCCTCCATTCAGATATTCTGACAAAGGCATACTCACCGCTGTCAGAATACAATAGCCCTGCATATTTTCTCACAGGATGAATGAGAAAATATTAGTCTACGGCTAACTTACCCCTTCGTGATGGGAGACGTACACCGTTCGTCCCCGGCACTTTGTGCCTATATGCCTGGCCATGTACACTGTACGTGACGAGTTATATCAGGTTCCGTAATGCCGGTAACTGCTGATTCTCAGCGGTTACCAGTCATTAATTAATGCCTCAGTATTGAGGCATTCATTGATGAAATAGTTAAGCTTTTGTAAAAGCTTAGATTAAAAAAATTTCGATCAATCGAACAGGAAATTTTTAATCATTACCAGTCCTACAAAAATGTAAAAAGCGTGTCAGTCATTTCTGAACAGAAACTGAAAACTAGCTCAGTCATGAAGGGGTTAAGGAAATGATGCCTCCTGTCTAGGCACATTGACATGACACAGTGTGAATAGTTGTTTCTATTTCTTTCTCTGTATATGTGTGACACAAAAGAATAGCAAAATGCAAAATTGTCCTCTAATACAACTATTGTTAGCTTTATTATAAAATATAACGCCTTCATTGCAGTAAATGTTTAGCTAAGTATGGCAGGTAAGTGTTCACTTATCTCAGGTACCCCCATGGATTGAAAATGTATTATCTGCACTCCCTAAATGTAGATAAATGTTTCTGAATGATCACTGTTGTTTTTACATAGTTTGTTTTGTATTATATGTAACCTTAGTTCATTTCTTCAAGGGAATTTATTATTCATGAACTAAGATGAAACCAAGGTCCCCAAAAATCAATACTTCTCTGAAATATCATCTGGTGTCTACCCTTTCAACCCATCAATTAGTCGAAGTGATTACCATACTGTATATCTAAACACGCCTACATATAAGGTGATTATAATAGAATATTACCCTATGCTAAAAAAAAAGGCTGGATGAAAAATGCCTATTCCTGGGGCATAAACTATTCAGATGCAGATCGATATCCAACAATGATTGGATGGAGCATAGCAGGGAAATTACATTAGGATGAATAGGCAATACATCTCTCTATTTGTGGGATTATCATAACAAAATGACATTGCAATTAGCAGAATCTAGACATTTGCTCAGTGCAAATGGTTCTGATGTTTGCATACCTCAGACTGGCCCCAATTTTATCTGGATAGCCACAGTTTATGAACACTAAATACTTTGTGACTTATTACATGACCAAACATTTGTGGACACCCGGCCATCACACATGTTGGAAATCTTATTTCAAAGCTATGGGCATTTATTTGGAGTTGACCCCAACTTGGAGGCTGTAACAGCTACCACTCTTCTGGGAAGGCATTTCAAGGGATTTTGGAGTGTGTTCGTGGGAGTTTTTGTCCTCAAAACAGCATTGGTGAGGTACGGTATTGACACTGGACAAAAGTCTTTGCTAGCAATCAGTGTTCCGATTCATCCCAAAAGAGTTCAATAGAGTTAAGATCTGAATTCTGTGCAGGACACTCAGGTTTTTCTCCACACCAAGCCATGGTCTTTATGGACATAGCTTTGTGCACAGAGGCACAGTCATGCTGGAACAGAAAAGGGCCTTCCATAGGTAATAACTACAAGGTGGAAAGCTCACAATTGTTTCAAATATCATTGTATGCTGTGGCATGAAGAGTATCCTTCACTGGAAACACCTAAACTTAATGATACGTTTGTCCATATAGTGTATGTGGTTGGAGTTGGAGATAATTAGGCTATATACAGTATAAAATATATAGCTTAACTATGTTACTTGCCAAAATATTTCTAATTCGTTTTGATCATCCTTGTGATTCACACCTCTGCCCAGAAGTGTCCTAATATAACCACGAGGGGAGGTTGGTGGTGTTGATGGGGTCCTGGTGGTGCACCGTGCCAGCTCTGGCCAGCATCCCACCCAGCTCACTGATGTCACGGGTTGCCAGGAGTTGGGTGGAACACTGGCCAGCATGTCCCAGGTTGCTAGAAGCTGGGAAGGGATATGTGTATGCCCCTTACACATTTCCCCGCCCAGCTCTTAGCAACCTGGAACTCTCTGGCTGGAAAGGGGGCAGCAGGCAGAGCCCATGTGACCCAAAAAGATGCTGCCTGAAGCAACAGTCTCAGGCTGCCTCACTATAGGGATGGCCCTGTCTCTGGCACACTGCATTGTCACAATGCTACTATTAATTACTATTGCAGCTCTGTAGCTTCCTGTGTCACCTATCTGCTCATTGTTGCAATATTCCTGTTGCCTCCTCCTCTCAAAAGCTCCCCAAATACCTGAAAACATGCAGCAGGCTACAGTAGTAGTACTGGCTCGGGGTGCGTAATTGCCAGCCTATGCCGGATATTCACTGTACAGAAGATGGTTGGAGGATAATATAGCTAGAAATTTCCGGCACTTAGATTAACAGAATTTTAACATACATTTTATAATTTAGTGAATAAATGAACAGACTACAAGGTATTTCTTAATTATGATTTCTTAAAAGAAATTAGGTAGTTCCACTTTAAGATTTTGGGAAGTATCTGAACATGCAGCCAAATTTGTGTAAAATCTGGCTGACGGACAGCTGGAATTTCTGGTTTAATCTACTAATGGTGAGGTGTTTGAGACCAGAAGAGTTGCCTTGACTTGACCCCCTGCCAGCCGAGGCCCATCTGCAGCCTTCTCACCCCTATACACACATACATGTAGATAGTATGAGTGTGACTGGTTTGTGCCCAAGCTACTAGACAGCAAGGAGTGGCAATGGTGACATTTGTGCTGTGCCCCAAGCACTCTGTCCTTGGTTCAGACCTTCAAAAAGGTCATTGATTTTCTGTCATTCTGTTGAATGCAAAATTATGTCAGCTAGTGACAAACTAACATGCTGTTGATTGGATGTTATCAGTTATTTCAGATCCATGAAAGGAAGAAAATGTGGTGATATATTTGTATGTGACTTGAGAGCACTTCAATGAGGCTATGTTTTGCACAGCAGATAATTTACCTTAGTTAATAATGACATTATGGGTGATGCAGCTGCACTGTGGAAACTATCTTTTTATCGATTTTCTACATGCTCCCGGATAAACCTGCCCCTCCTTTTCCTTACATTGTATGCTTGGATTTACAGCAAAGCATAGCAATATATTACATTATATAATATAGAGCTCATAAAACCCACTGTGGTATGCTGCAAAATGGCATCATTTGTTGGTATAATAAATCGCTGTTGTAATGTTTGTGATATTCATTTGTTGTTCATTTGATATTAATTCCTTTGCTGCAGAGGAAGGCTAGTTACACATCAAATTAATCTTCTACTGTGATTTCATATTGATTCCAGCCAATGCAAATTAGTCTGAATTGATTCATGTGCATTGTGTTGTGAATGCTCACTGGTGATTTAAACCACGTCCCTATTTTTCATTTAAATACACAGAAAATAGCAACCAATGTTCTTCACCAGGATATGTGCATATGTAAGGCCCTGTTCAGGGTATAACTTTGGGCTGTAGTAGTGATGAGCTGGGGTTTGGGGTCAACCGGTTTCATCCGAGTTCACGCTAGCCTGCTCAAAACTGTGACTGACAGCCCCCCACAATCAGTGATCGCAGTTGCGGCACAGGCATTACCCACCCCTTGGTGATATGTAGCTGCAGGGTGGGGAATGAGCCTGCTACAACTGATTGGGCTTGGGCAAAGTCCAGCAAACTGGGGGTGCACCAAACCCCATCTGTCTAATTAGACCAGGGGTAGCCAAACTCTGGCCCTCCAGCTGTGGTGAAACTACAAATCCCATGATGCATCCCTCTCCAGGAGTCATGTCTGTAGTTGTGAGAATCTTGCAATGCCTCATGGGATTTGTCGTTCCACCACAGCTGGAGGGTCGGAGTTTGGCTACCCCTGAATTAGACTAATAAAAGCAAATGTATGACTTGCTGTTGGTTACTGGTGGAGAAAATGTCTCTTTTCAAATATTTAGGCTACGGTCAGACAGGCATTCAAAGGATGCCCATGGCAGATGGTTCCAACCCCACAAAACTGCAGCTTTTCCCTACTAGCCACTGGGTGCTGCTGACTTTAACTGTGAAGTCTGCTGATTGGTTGCAGGCATGCTTAAAGGAGAACTATGGGGTGAGTGAATGACACTCATCCCCATAGTTAGAGCCGACGTGTGACATTGAAACTGTCACACGTCAACTCTGTAGATCGGGAAGTGAGCGAAAACATGCCGCCGCTCACTCACTTCCCGATCATCTCCTGCAGAGAGTGGTGACTGTCACTCACTGCTCCTTGCAGGGATTCCCCCCCTCCCCTCTCCAATCTTCCAGCGCTGACTGGAGGGATGGACGGGAGAGGGGGAAGGCACAGCTGACTCTGCCTCTAGAAAGGCAGAGCCCACTGTCAATCAGCCAGCTGGGTGGATCTCCACAGTATTGACGGGATCTGTCCCGGCTGCGGCGCTCACCACATATACCGGGCAATAGCCTGCTATATGCTGAGTTTTGGGTCACAGGAGGAGGCTAGTATATGTCCTCCCGTGACCCTAAAGAGAACTATGAGATAAAAAGTTTACCCCATAGTTCTCCTGTAAGTGTTAAGGTGTCCACCATATCATATCCTATGTATAAAGGAAAAATACTGGCTGGAGTTAGCACAGACAATAGCACAGCTTTTAGCTATGCAGAAGCTTCACAGATTCTTTACAGAGAAGCTCTGAAGAGGAAAATAGTATTTATATCAGTAGTTCTGCTGAAATCACTGCAATAGATATTAAGTAAACATTATTTAGTAAACAGATATTAAGTAAACAAGAAATAAAGTTTTCAACCTACAACAAATGTCCTATTATTTATCACATTGCCAAAATCTACATTCAGCTTTAGTAATAAAGTACACAAGCATTGTAGCCTGACCATTTTATATACAGTACAGTGTAGTGTTTCCTTTGTATAAAAAATCATATTTTATGTACTGTGCCTTAGAAGCCTGTGTTTTTTACCATTTAAAGGAGAACTCCATTCTGGATAATAGGCACAAGTTCATCACCACAAACCCATGTTAAGTGAATTTGTTGTATTTTGTTATTGTGGGCTACAGAAGCTGCATGTTGAGGAGTCCAGTTTTCAAGTGCTTCACCTTCAGCCGAGGATACGTTGTTAGATGTTTATGGGGGAGGGTTTACTGTTGGATAGAAGTACATTGCTTGTCGCAGTATGTTGCCTGGAAACCACAGAGGTTGGACATTATCTGAAACAAGCTTCATTTCCTGCTGCAGGACAAAAGATATGTGG
Source organism: Nanorana parkeri (assembly GCF_000935625.1). Classification (NCBI taxonomy): domain Eukaryota; kingdom Metazoa; phylum Chordata; class Amphibia; order Anura; family Dicroglossidae; genus Nanorana; species Nanorana parkeri. The sequence continues at coordinate 480,341 of NW_017306550.1, forward strand.
AATATTTTCTTGTGCAAACAGTGCATCCAGAACAAATGGCAGACTAGCTTCTCACACAATATGTCTATGACTGAGGTTTACATTTTGCCTTGAACCCTCCGTAAAAGAACCATGGGGGGAATTTATCAATACTGGAGCAGAAGAATCTGGAGCAGTTGCTCTGGCAACCAATCAGCTTCTCTCTTCAGTTTGTTCAGTAAAGGTTTGAAAATGAAAGGTGGATGCCGATTGGTTGCCATGGACAGCTGCTCCAGATATTGTCTGCTCCAGTTTTGATAAATTCCCCTCCCTGTGTCTTTTTTTTTGACCTTACAGTATCAATAATCCAGATTGTTACCACTAGGCTCATTTATCAAAGTGTCTCAGGAAAGGATTGTCCATGGTCCCTCTAAGCAGCCTGCCAGTTTTCTTTTCATTCTCTAATTTCTGATGGGTTGTTTAGGGGTAGTTAACGTCTAAACAAGTTTTCTTAGCACCCAGGGCAAAAAGGCCAAATTGAACCCCTCCTAATGAGCTGTTGTAGGTACTGTCTTTTGGCGCCCCCTTCTCTGCCAAAGTATCCAAGGTGGCCGCCTTTTCTATACACCCCTCGGCCCAATCCTGGGGGTAACACAGACAGTATTTTTTCCAGTCTGATTAATAAGGCCTATGCCCTTCTAAGGAACTGAGAGTTGAAAATATTGAGGGTGGAAAGTCCTAGTTTGTGTTGGAACTACTGCTATTTTAGCATAGAAGGCCCAGCAGAGCTTGAGGGCAAGAATTTGCTCTGTCCATAAATACACTTTAATAACTCTCTTTATAAGTTTATTCTACTGAGCAAACTGGTGGTGCTATGTGCCTTTGCCCTATAAGTGTGCACATTCTATATGCATAGATAAGAGCTGGACAGCACCATTGATACAGCTAGTACACTCCATTTGAGTTACTGAACATACAGACCAGTGGTGCTGCTTTTGTCTATACCTCATATTTTCTTTTCTTACTTTAAAAATAACAATATGCTAATTTTGATACCTCGACTATCCTTCATATCAAGTCATTTAAAAGCATTTAAATGTCCAGAATATGTGCATCTATTAGCAGGCCTTTAGAATTCCCAATTCTTTGTTGTCCAAGTCATGTTGGTCAGTCAGTATTGTAGGAATGTGCCATCCATTACCTAAAGCCGAAGGACTCCAAAAAGGACTCCAATCTGCGAGTTTTATCACTGTGTGTGGGCGCTTTCCTCATCTCCCACCCAGTGACAGTAAGACAGGCGATACAAACTGCAATAAAAACACTTATTTTTAATGCCTTCGAAGCTATAACAGATTTATACTACTCTCCATACTTCCTCTGGGGAAACTTCCTCCACTTCCTGTCCCAGTAACAAGTGATTATCAGTACAGAAAGTGAGCAGAATTCTTCCAGCACTTACCATGAAAGCATTAAAACCCTGACAGAGGTTCTAACCTTTTCCTGCTTTAACCAGAAGTATAAAAGAAAAACCTTTTGAACATAATAGAACATACAGCAAAAGAACCTGCCGGTCTCTAAGATTGTATTTTGTACTTACTGTTTGGTTGTCCTCATAAAGCTTCAAGTCATATCCACTGAGTTCCACACAGAATATTATGGCTGTTACACCTTCAAAGCAATGAATCCACTTCTTCCTTTCAGACCTTTGACCCCCAACATCGACCATTTTGAAAGTTAACTCTTTAAAGGTGAACTTGTTCTCCACAATGCCTGTAGTCATATCTCGTGAGCGCAGGATGTCTTCCACAGTGGGGATGTACTCAATGGCTGCTATCCTGTCCAGGTCATTGAGGTAATAAGCAGCATTGTCTTCCAGGTGGTACTCATTTGAGCGACTAAAACACTCTTGAACACCTGAGTCGGCCCACAGTCTCTTCATCACTCCTAGGAGTTCAGACGTAATTTCACCCTTACTCTCTGCTGGCCCAGTCAAAGCAAAGAGCTGTACTGCATCATAGGCTCGGTCTGGGTTGTGAAACTCAATCTTCAGTGTGGCAAGTGCCCTTATGATGCGTGTGAGGGAGTCAATGGCATTATAAATAATGAGGGGTTTATATTCCTTGCATGCCTCCAGATTAAAACCTCCACTGTGGATGATTTTCATCTGTTTTACAATGGTGCTTTTACCAGAGTTGCTGGTTCCAAGTAGCAAAAGTTTGATTTCCCGGCGTTGGCGCTGGCTTTCTGAGCGCAGGTGTCTGTCAATCCTGCGCGAGCGCCTAGCAGCCTCTTTCTCCTCCGCACTTTGCCGACATCCCATGGTAGGTGTTTGCCAAAGGTGGAGATACTCCCTTTCTCTCGCTTTATCTTTCCTGTCTGCCTCAGAAATATCGTGTCCTTCAGGTTTTAAAACAGGTAAAAGTACAATCAGCCTAGACAATAAGTGTCAGCGCCTAACAAATTCGTAAAAATATTGAAAAATACAATCTTAAGCAGATGGTCTCCTCAGCAGGTGTCATGGCATTCCCCTTCCTTTGGGATAAAGGTGACACATTCCTCCTTTAATGAAAAGATACTTCCCATCTCCAATGAGTGACCATATTTCTCTTATCCTCTTTTCTCTCCGGCATAATTATTTCACTTCCTTCCGTCCAAAGGTAAGGAGCTGCCTACTCATCTGTTTCTACCTCACTTGCCTTTTTAATTGTATTCTCTGGTTACCATGGTGATTCAGCTCTGTGCAGATTCTGTGGCCAGCCTCTCATTTATTCCACGGGTCTTTTTGATGGGTTTTCTTTTTCTTTTTTCACCCTGTTCCTGACAATGATCTGCACCTGTCAGACACAAAGGAAAGCAAACATGAAATTGTTGTATCTGGTCATCCTCCACTTTCAAAAAATACAAAGTCCTTTCTATTAGCCACTATAATGACATAATGACTAAACCATATAGTCTTACAGGCGTGTTGGTGATGAGCTGTAATATGAAATGCTGCAAAATGTGAAAATCTAACCTGAGATCAGCTAGATAGTATCCATCATTTTTCTCTGGTTTGCAGCTTCCTATCACTGGTACAAATTGCTATGCACTTTAAAGTGTATGTTACCCCCCAAATTAGGATTGTATATATGTGTGTATGTTTTTACATACAGTATAGTTATTTGAAAATCCAGCTGCAGAAGTATTTATTTATTCTATAATAAATAAATCTGGTGATCCTGCCAGTTTCCTGTTTCAAACTGACAACGGCAAGCATGGAAGTGTATTTGTGCTAGTGTGGTCAGTTTGCGCCCCTGGGATCTCTGCTGGGAACTACAGGATGACGTTCCAACATACCAGCTGCATCTGTCAGCAGCAGCCCGCAATCATTCATGGAACGGGAGACAAGATTGTTCCGGGACAATTGTTTATTACTACCCTTCCCTTTCTGTGGTGGCACCTGTCACTAGGCTGTCTCTATAGAGCCACCACAGTGGGCGCGCTCCCTACCTAATGATTACACAGTAGCCTCACTGTGTGCCAGCACCTACAGGCAGCACAGACAGGTTGTAGACCAAGAAGACATGTGCCAGCTCACCTGGTTTTGATTGACAGCACACTTTTAAGGCAAGCAAAAGTACTTATGGGACATGTAGACCTATCGTCTGCACTCTATGGAACGTTTGTGGAAACACTCTCTGATCGGAAGTAGCAGGGGGTGTTGCACTTGATGGACAGGGTGGGGAGCAATTTTAAAAGGTAATAAACATATTTACAAGTGGGTAACATAAGAATAAATTACATTTATAAACAGAGCAGATGGATATATATGCAAACATTATCTATTGATATATTAGTTAATATTTAGTTGCAAATGGACTAGGTTTAGCCTGAACCCTTCCAAGATGTCTGCTGCTGGGAGCTCACGTACACAAAGGTTGTTCTTGACTTGAGCTGCTTACGTTTCTTCCTTGTCATATGTTATCCTTTCTTTTCCCCCATATTATATTACGGTTAAAGGAACAATGGATATTTATCTTTTTCAATAATAATTGATCTTCAACAGAAGAGTATTACGTAAGCTGCAAGCATCATTGATTACTTAAGGAGACAGACTACATACCACACCCCTAGGGTCATATCGTGTCGTGGGATCAATAACCAAGCACTGAAAAAGGCAGACACGGAAGTTTGATGTGTGAAATATATTCACTGCATAGAAATAGGAGATTTTTACATCTTGTACTCCACATACACTAATTTCATGAACATATTTTGCAAAAGACTGTTCCAAGGTGAAAGCATGCAGAAACACCTATTGTCTAAACCAGGGGTCTCAAACTCAATTTACTTGGGGGCCACTGAACAACGTTTTTAGTCTTGTGGGGGCCGTTACTATATACGGTACCAGCTTTAATGTATGCAAAGGTTACAAGCGGCAACTGTCACCGATTCAAATTAATGATCGGGTGACAGCTGCTGCATGTAAACGCCTTCACACCGCATGTAATGATATGTGAAAGGATTACATGCAGTTAGAAATCAATCACTATCCCTGTTTTTGTAACTGCATGTAATCATATCACATACGATTACATGCGGTATGCAGGCGTGCACATGCAGCGGCTGTCTCCTGATCATGAACTTGAATGGGTAACAGTTGCTGCATGTAAACGCCAAATTAGGGATTCCTGCTGCAGGAAAACGCAAGTTTGTGACACAGGAATCCCTAAATCGCACCTACAGTGCAGACCGGAGCTCAGAACTGACAGAGCTCTGGCCGGAGCTGACAGGAGCAGCTCTGCGGACTGCATCCGACAGAGATGCAGACCGTGTAGCTGCCTCCGCAAGTCGGGCGCGCGGTCCGTGACCGTGTGCCCGACTTGTCAGCTGGCTGCAGGCCACATAGTACCGGCTCGCGGGCCGCAGTTGGCCCACGGGCCTGTACTTTGAGACCCCTAGTCTAAAGACAATACTATGCTGGGTACAGCAGAAACCAAATGCACTTTATCTAAACTACGGTTACAATCACACGGACAACAAGGAGTGGCCGCCAGTGAGAATCAAGCCACCAGAGCTACTGCTAAATGTACTCAGTGTGTGTGAACAGCAGCGGCAGCTGTCAGATTTAAACACAGTACAAATCAATGGCAAGTACCGCCACTATGCACATGTAATTGCTCTTCTGAGTGATTACATGTAAATAGAACCTCTGACCGACCCAGGACGCACACAGTGTGTGTTGAGAAAAGAAGTTCCTGCGGAGTTTCTGGCCGCAGCTAAGTGGCCAGTTTGTATGGGTTGCCATAGTACAGATTATATCTGCATCCAGAGGTGGCAGTTAGCTGCCTCTGAACACAACAAAGTAGCAGCCTCAGATCACCTATGTGAATGCAGTGATATTTCTGCATTACAGACATTCAATGTGGTAAGTTCTTAATTAATAAATAACATCACAATATATGGATCAATGTATACTTAGTAATGTATCTCCAACACTGTCAGGAACATTTACTTATACCATTTAGAATGTGGCGCCATGTACAGATATCTATGAAAAAGTTATATTTAACCTTTATCTTATCCCTTAGATATTTTGTTTGCCATTTCGAAAAGCCAGTAGGAAGGAAAAGTAATGGTGAAAAAACTATTCTGGGTTTAACCAAACTGGCACCAAATTGTATGTGAACTGATTTAACATGGTGTTTCATCGGAAGTACGACTATTGAACGCCTGGAGTGAGAGAGTACTCATCTTAAAAGGAGAACTATGAGGTGAGTGCTTTTCACTCACCTCATAGTTCTAGCCGACCTGTGACAATGAAACAGGTCGGCTCAGTAGATAGGGAGGTGAGCGAACACATACCGGCGTTCGCTCACATCTCGATCCTGTCACAGCTTTCTGCCGTGACAGGGGAGGGGCTGGATTCCCCCCTCCCCGCTCTGCCAGCGCTGACTGGCGGAACGGACGGGGGAGGGGGCGGGTACAGCTGGTTCTGCCTCTAGATAGGCAGAGCCAGCTGTCACTCACGCAGCTGGGCGGATCCAGACATAATTGTCGGGATCCGCTTCAGCTGCGGTGTCTCAATATACCGCGAGCATTAGCTCGCGGTATACTGTGGCGTCTCAGTATACCGCTAGCTGTAGCTCGCGGTATACTGAGCTTAGGGTGTCGGGAGGACGCTAGTTTGTGTCCTCCCGTTACCCTAAGGAGAACTATGGAGAAACCCCTAACCCCATAGTTTTCCTTTAATACATTGTCTTAGACATCCTGTGTTGTATCACAGTAACCAATCAGAATCAAAATGCACTGAAAAATTACGTTTTGAGAATTCATGTTGAAGTTGCCATAGGACAATGAACGTAGCTCTTTTCTCAGGCACACTGACAAACCCCATGATCATTTTCTTCCTAATAGTGTCTGTATACTGACTTTTACTTGTCAGTTACAAAAGAAATCTCTTTAAAATGGTTTTGTTTTAAATTGCTTTTTAGGCTGTTTTGCACAGAAGCCATTTAATCATTTGAATCGTGATCTACATATATAATACAATCTGGGCTGGTTATCAGTGAGTCCGTCACATGCCTGATTTTAATCTTTTGTGGCTGCATCCGGCTCTTGACACTCTTGTACCAGTCTTGCTTAGTTTTAGGACAAACAACAAAATAACACCTCCCTATTGAGTTCTTTATAAGAATGTAGGATTGCCCACTCATATGAATTTTGATTGAGCTATTGGCCATTAATTATATATCCACAAATGGGATATCCTGTTAGCAAGCCCCACGTGTTTACTTGTTACAAAGATATGGCTTCCCTGAACAGGTCTGAAGATCGGAAATGTTCACGCTGACAGTCCTGTCTGGACCTGGACAACTGTCCTTGGCTGACAGCAGACCACCTCTGCTCATCTCTGTAATAAACAGTTATTTGTAAAGGACCTATTGGACATCAGCGCAGGTTTACACATCTGAAACCATATGCTTTTTCTGGCCACTAATATGTGGACCTGCCCTAACATCTGTTGTGCCTTGCAAAAAACTGTGTTCATCACAAAGAAAAACATAAGTTTGCCATCAGCCAATGACAGTTGTAAAAGTCAGCAATAGACAGAGGGCACGAAGATCACACATTTTTACAACCATCTTAGTAGACGGTTATTATTAGCGGGGCATATAAATGTGTCATTGTCCAGCCATGCATGATAATTGTTGGCTTTGTGCTTCCATATAGTGTAGCCCATAAACTTCAGTTGCTGTATATGTACTGTATGGCAATTCTGCAGTTGATGTTGGCTAGTATTCAATGTGGACAGTATTTGCACATGTATGCTAAATCCAAAATGATCAGTTTGAATAGATGTCAGTTTTACATTTTAAATGAAAAACACAACTACGATCTGACCTTTGCTTCTACATATACACCTATCAGCCAGGCCCGGATTTCCCACAAGGCCACCGAGGCCCGGCCTCGGGGCGGCAGAGCGCAGAGGGGCGGCAGCGGTGACCTTGTGGATCTGCAATAACATTATGACCACCCGCCTAATATTGAATAGGTCCCCCTTTTCCTGGCCCATCAAGATATGGACTCCACTAGACCTCTGAAGGTATGCTGTGGTATCAGGCACCAAGCCATCAGTAGCAGATCCTTTAAGTCCTGTAAGTTGCAAGGTGGGGCCTCCATGGCTGCCCATGACCCTGTTGCCAATTCGTCATTATTTCTACCTTGCATCCCTTTTGGTAGGTCCTGACCAATGCAGACTAGAAACATCCTACAATAGCTGCAGTTTGCTCTGACCCAGTTGTCTAGCCATCACAATTTGGCCCCTGTCAACGTTGCTCAAATCGTTACGCTTGCCCATTTTTTCTGCTTCCAGCACATCAAATTCAGGGACAAAATGTTGCTGCCTCATATATCCCACCCACTTCCAGATGCCATTGTAATGAAATAATCAATATTATGCAATTCCCCTTTCAGTGGTCAGAATATTATGGCTGATCGGTGTAAATATATATATAACTATATATATTATATATACACACAGTATATATACATACACATATAGATATATGCAAACCCATTTAATTTTATAAGATAGAAAATGCAAAGTATGTATGTATGTCTGATGTTGTTTTAAATATCCTTTGTTTTAGCTTTTAGTACACCTTTTTAAATGTAAGTATGGGTTTAAACTGCTGAAGTGGGATTTCATAAAAACTATTCCTCGATTTCTCTAAAATGTCGTGGCTTGCGCCAGTGACTGAGTGCATATCCTGTACAGCACCTGCAGACCTGTAATGTGATAAGCTGCTTCACACTGTCACGTCTACCTTCACACTAACACTTTACTTGCTCCCAAAAGTGTAGGCAGTCTGCAGTCTGATTTTCTCATTTCAAGGTCATCAGGAGTTGTGCTTCTTTTGTTAAAACCTAGAGCCATCTGGGATTTGAAAGCAAGCAGTAAAAGCATTATGTAAAAACTAAGAATTCAGCTGCTACATTTACTAGTAAATTTCACAAAACCTGCAATTGGTTGGCAAATGACCATCCCCAAGCTTGTCACTAACAGTGTTGACCTAGATTTTTTTTATTTTTTCAAAGACAGTTATGGTTTTGCCCTTCTTATCATCCATTCCTGTACATGGGACTTATGATTTTCTGTTAGCACACTTTGAAATGTCTAGGAGACAGTGGGGGAGTATTCATCTGGTCTTGACTGTTTCAGGCGTCAAAGATAATGCAATTGGCGGTGTTCCAGTTCAAAATCAAGTTGTGCCAGCTTCCTCAAAAACATGTTCCACTACAACCAGAAGGTTTGCAACATGGCTCTGTGCTTGTTAAAAAGGGATGCTGTTTGTCAGGGAAAAATAGCAAGTATTCATGCAAGAATGGATAACCTTAATACTAGGCAGACAGCATTAAAAATTAAAATGTGTGATAATAGTAGTTACTCAAAATGTTTAAATGTATTCGAGACTAAAACCTGTAGGGATATTTCAGATTGTATATAAATCCAGTGAGCGTGCTTTACTGAGACACAAGCATACTATTAAAGAATCCTTACCCCCTTCCCCCACATTCACCATTAACGACTGTGGTAGTCCTCTTAGAAGTATTGATTTTCAAGCTGCAAATCTTGTGAATGCTTTGAGACCCAGTGTGTCATAACCGGAATTCTGCAGTTGAAAAAAATATCACTTGACAATTAGGCCTCATTCACACGGGACGTGTTGACCCGTACAGTGTGAAGAGCCTTTTTTATGTGTCCGGAGCTGCGGGAAGAAGCAAGTGGGCAGCTCATGTAACTCTATGGAAACACAGAAGCTGTACATGCTCATATGCTGCTTTACTTAGCTCCGAGTTTTGAGAGCCGCACACAGACTGTGTACAGCCTTGGACGTAGACAGAGTGGATTCAGGACCGGGTACTGTCTGTGGTGCCAGCAGAGATGGTGCAGGCAGAGGCACCTATGGTTAAAAATTCCAACACTGTATGGCCAGCTTACAACCTGACTGGTTACTATAGTCAATAGCCTGTTTCCTTATTATCCAGGCTTTAAACACTAGCCTAATGCTGGTCACACTCAGTAAAGTCTGTTGGTACCATGTTGTTTAGATCTACCAACAACTATGTAATGTAAGGTTAGCCTCCAGGCTAAGTGAGAGAAAATCAATTGATTACCCCTTCCACGGTAAACAGCACGGATAGGGGGATTTTCAGCTATTTTAGCTATTGCATTCAGCAGCCACAGCTGCTGTATACTGTGCCATTGGTGAATAGTGACTGCATCTGATTTTCCGCCTGGCTCAGTTGATCTTTAAATCTATTTTTGTTGAGCCAGGTGGTGCTTGCCACCCACATAATCAGCAGGAATTGTACAAAATTTGGACCATCTATGGCCAGCATAAGAACCTAAATTGTTCAGGTAGACCAAGTAGCTGCTGGCATATCTAAGATGGCCATACACTGAATTTCGGCCAAGTCCTGTTTACTGTTGCCAAAAATCCAGCAGCTTGTGGCCCTATCAATACCACTCAACTGAGGGAAGCTGGTCTGAAATTGTCGACCTAACAGTAACTGCATACACACCACTATCAAAATACAATAGTCCAGCAGGGGGAAATCCCCATCTACGCTAAACAGCATTTGAGCGTTTTATCTTTCATGGGACTGAATGAGAAAAAATTAAAAATGAAGTGTATGGCCAGTTTAAAGGCTTGTGCACACCATCTCCAGGGCCAGACCTAGACCAGAAGGTTTTTTTACTTACACCAAAAACGCATACATAGTCATTCCAATGGTAAAAATTAGGCTAGTTTACACCATTGCATTTAGTTCCAGTGTTAAAAAAAAAAAAAAGTCTAGCTTGTTTATCTGGATGCTACTGGTCTGGAATGCACGAAAAACACATGCAACGCATCACAAAGCATTGGAACGCACTTAACAGCCAATTGAGATTTAAAAAAAGCTCTGAACATAAAAAACCGTGCCTGACCACGTTTACAGAAATGCATCCAGATCTGGTCTAGAAATGTTGTAAACAAGCCCTAAAGGCTATTGTGCCAATTCAACAGAACAAAGTAAAGGTTTGTTTTTTTTCCCACCGCCCATAGCAACCAAATTGCTCTTTCGTTCCCCAAAGATTGATTAACAGAAAACGGTTGCTGTGAGCAATAGGATAAAGGCAGATTAATAAACAAGCCCAAATCGGACTCCCTGCACTTGACAGGCTTGGGTTAAGGCTAATACAACATGAATCTCATGATACAAGTGATTTTCCTCAAATGATGTGAGCACTATGTGAAGTTTAACCCAGTTGCTACTAGATCTACATACACTTTTAGCGCATGATGAAAGATGAATAGGAAACTGTATAAACAATGGCAAAGAACAAGACGGACAGTGTTTTGTCCTAGCTGCTACTGAAAGATTTAGTAGAAGAGCAGACAATTTCCAGGATATACATGCTTGCAAGATTATAGCAAGTGCATGTAAGTAATAGAAACATAGAAGAGCAGACCTCATGTGCTCTTTCACTGCTGGCGTGCTAGATTCCATCTACCCACAGAGGAATCTTCCCCCAGAGCTGTGAATCTGGGCTTTCTTCACAAGCAGTGTTGGCAAAGCTGTTGTAGTGCGCAAATGGGAATTTAGCCCAGGAAGCTGAATCTTTGTAGATTTTTTTCTTTGCATTACCATGTTAGGAAGTAAGGGGTAAAGCACGGACATAAACTGCCCAGGAAATTCTGTGTCAGGGCCTATAAAACGGCACAACCGAGTCATTAGAAAAATGAGTGCTGATATCATGTATTCCAGTTATTTATCAGTCACAATCAGCTGACAAGGCAGACACATTTCTGCAGCTGTAGGGCAGACTGACTTCTGGTTATCAGGATGTGGTCTCTTTTGTTCATGGCTACCTGTCAGACAGCTTTCTTTCTTTCATTCTGTTCATTATAGGAAGCTTCAGAATATTCTGTGATTCTATTAATCTACTGGTCGAAAAGATTCAGCAGAGTCGCCCTTCATGCATGCAAATGTCATTCAAGCTCGCTGACCTACATCTCTGTCATCTTTCATTTTACACTCGGACACCACATAATAGAACCACATCCATGCTTTCTTTGTGTGCATATTTCAAATGCTGAAGGAACATGAGTGTATACGCACAATGATTTTCTTTCTTTTTTTAAATGTATTTAATCCCAAGAACAAAATGTAATATGGTGCACCCTGCCAGGCCTTTGATTTGGTGGTTGCATTATATTTCTTTTTCAGACATTTTCCTTTATTGCCTCCCGGTGATCCTAGCAGTAACACGCTTCTTTTCCTAAGGTGACGCTCATTCATTGTACTGTATATAGAAGCAGCATTGTGACTCTGGGCAGCACAGGAAGTTAGGAGCTCACAACATTTCTTGCTGGATCAATAGGTCATTTTTTGCACTCATCAAACATACATTCTAAAACAGCATTTCTCAATCTTTTTCCAGTCACGGGACCCTGTAAAAGTATGCACAATCTCGAGGCGCCCCAGTCTAAATGTAAAAAAACTATGTGTGGCCCCTCCAAAACCCATACCAGACCCTTAAAGGAGAATTATGAGGCGAGTGATTTTCACTCAGCCTCATAATCTGAGCGAACGTGTGACAATGAAACTGTCACAGGTCAGCTCAGTAGATCGGGAAGTGAGCGAACACATAGCTGCGCTCGCTCACTTCTCGATCTATCCGTGCAGGTGAGCCGTGACAGGGGAGTGATTGGATTCCCCCCTCCCCTGTCCGATCCTCCAGCGCTGACTGGCGGAATGGACGGGGGAGGGTACAGCTGGCTCTGCCTCTAGATAGGCAGAGCCAGCTGTCACTCACGCAGCTAGGTGGATCCAGACAGAATTGTCGGGATCCGTTTCAGCTGAAGCTCCTCAGTATACGGCGAGCTGTAGCTCGCCGTATACTGAGCTTAGGGTGACGGGAGGACGCTAGTTTGTGTCCTCCCGTTACCCTTCGGAGAACTATGGGGAAAAGCCCTAACCCCATAGTTCTCCTTTAACCCTGATAGTGGTCTGGTATGGATTTTGTGCAAAAACACAAAATATAATGGGTTTCCCCTTCACATCAGAGCCCCCCTTTCAAATCAGAAACCCCCTTTCACATCAGGGTCCCCCTTTTAAATAAGAAGCCCCCCTTCACATCAGACCCCCCTTTCACATTAGAGTGCCCCTTTACATCAGGAGCCCCCTCCTTTCACGTCAGAGTCCCCCTCTCATGCTAGGAATCCCTGTTTCATATTAGGAGCCCTCTTCACATCAGAAGCCCCCCTTCACATCAGAGCCCCACTTTTACAGCAAAGTCCCGCCTTTACACCAGAGTCCCCCCTTTCACAAAGGGAGACCCCTTCACATAAGAAGCCTATCTGCACCATTGAAAGGCATGACACTGTGCAATCATTTTGAAGCACCCTTGAGGAAGCCAGGAGGCACCCCAGGGTGCCACGCACTCTGGTTGAGAAAGAGGTAGGGTTTACATACACTTTAAGGATATTCAAAACAGCATTAGTAGGATGAAAGGTGAAAATGATGCCTTCCCCAGTTATTGTCTACTTTGATCTGCAAGATGGTACTTTCATCTGAGCAGTTCGCAAAATAGATCAAATATTAGTTTAGAGCTCATTAGTACTATATGCCCATAATGCATACAGTGGAGTAGGGCTGCAACCAATGATTATTTTCATAATCGATTAGTTGGACGATTATTTTTTCGATTAATCCGATGCAAAAAATTAAACAAATACCATCCTTAATTTAAATAAAAAAATCACAAATGCAGTGTTACAAAGTTTACTTCAGAATAAAGCTGCCTGCACAATATTATGCAATAACACTGCACTGGAACACACAGCATTGCGGTACCATGCTCTACAATGCGGGCGATCACACTGCGGGTGGGAGGCGCATTTGGGGTGCCATTGAATTTAACTTTTTTATAATTGTATTGTAAGCACATGGCGCTTGAATAGCTTCAGCCAGGGAATGACAGCTGCCAGTGGCAAGATTCCACAGATGCCAGCTGAATGTAAATACTGCAGGCAGTGGGCTGGTGAAATAGCCAGCCTGCCAGTGACCATTTCAAATTGCAATAGCATGCTGGCTATTGCACCCATTCACTGCTTGATGTGCCCTCTACCCAGCATGGAGGAGAGAGCTAGGGGATCAAACCAACTAATCCATAATGAGAATAGTTGGCAACTATTCTCATTATCGATTTATTATCGATTAGTTGGTTGCAGCCCTACAATGGAGCAAGTAAAGGTATTGTTCCTAGCAGTCACATTGCAGCTATTGTTTTTCAAGCCCAGGTTGGAAAATGTAATTGAATAGCTTATTACTGTGGGCAACAACATCTATTTTTCCTCCACCTTTTATTCACAAAGACCCTAAGTTGACATTTTACCAGTGCATTTTTGGCGTGCATTTGATTTGAAATATTGCCAGTAAAGAGACACACCATTTACCATGTACACACCAAATGGACACAATATTTAGGGGTTTAGGGGGTGTTGGCGATTTATCTGGAGACCTTAGTTGGCCTTTTCATATATTCCTACCTGTGGGAACTATTTCGGGGTTATATTGGTGCCATGTCATGTTTATTATAATATTGCTTTAGATTTGGAAGAGAAGAACCAGCTCATGGGCTACATTATATAAAGTAACAATAAAACAGATGATTATGGATAAATAGGTTAGTGAGCACTTGCCAGCACTTTGCCCTGAAATAGACTCTGCTGGACTGTGATTCCTTATTCAGTTGATGGCGATTAACTCTTCATATAAAACATGTTTGGGACAATAGGGATATCAATTAATAATTCATTAATTCCCAACATTTAATTGGGAGTTCATTAAAGAACTCCCAACTAAGGCCTCGTTCACACCTGGGCGTTTTACAGCGTGTTCCTACGCGCTGTAAAACGCTCAACATGTGAAAACCAATAATTGCCTATGGGCATGGTTCCCACCTGGGCGTTTTACAGCGCGTAGGAACGCGCTGAAAAACGCCCTACGCCCAAAAAAGTACAGGAGCTTCTTTGGGGCGTATTTGCCGTGCGTATCCATTAGGATACAGCCGGATAGCCCTTGTAAATGCGCGTTTGTCGCAGATCGCGGTAAAAACGTGCGGCAAGAAACGCGCGCCAAACGCGCATATTCTGTACGCCCAGGTGTGAACCCAGCCTCAATGTTGCAGGTAACCTTGGGTGGAAGGAGATACAAGCAACCTGGGACAGACTGGACTGCAGGGGGACAGGGCAATCCCCTGGTGGGCCCGTTTATGTGGCTGTAAAAAATGCTGTAAAAACTATCAAGGGGACAAGTATCTTTCATTTGCACCATAGATGTCACTAATATGATTACAAAAATTCAGGCAGCCGTGGCTAAACCGGACATATTATTAACCACTTGCTGACTAGGTGTTTTTTTTACCCCCTTCCCGTCCAGGCTATTTTTCAGTATTCAGCGCTGCGGTACTTTGACTGACGTTTATTCCGTCATGCAACGCTGTACTGAAATTAATTTTATACCATTTTTTGGGGACAGATAGAGCTTTCTTTTGGTGGTATTTAATCACCGCTGGGGTTTTTATTTTTTACTGTATAGGAAAGAAAAGTACCCTAAATGTTGAAAAAATAACGGTTTCCCTATGAAATGTTAAGAAACATTTATTATTCCCCAGTTTTTTTGGTAAAATATAAAATACGGGGTCACGTTGGGTAAATAGACAAACATGTCAAGCTTTAAAGTTGCACACGCCCACGAAAAATCGCAGAAATCAACCACACCCAAAATTTACAAATATTTGTATTTATTACCTCAATACAGTTTTATATTTTAGATTTAGTCAAAAAAGTTTTTTTTCGTGCATCGATACTGTTTTTAATGTGTTTTTATCAATTTGTGTATTTTTATCAGTTTATTATTGATTTGACAATAATTTGCGCAAATATGGCAGGACCTACAAAATTGATACGCTCATCAGACTTTAAGAGCTTATTTTCTTCTTTGTGGTGTGTTGATGTGCACCACCATTCAGAGGATGCCTTGTATTTTTCTTCAACAAATACAAGGCATCCTCTCATAGGACAAAACGGAGAGGAGGGGCGGATGATGTCACAATCTCCACCTCATCCATTCACTGAGCGCCTTGTATTCAATGTTGGCAGGGACCTTACCTGGGTGTGAAGGGCGGAGGCCGCTAGAGCCACAGCCAAAAAAACATGGCTATCACTGTATGTAGCACGGACTACTACAGTCATTCCTAGCATCCCCAATGGCCCTCAGATATGCATATTTACATCAAGCTGGACCAATGTACGTTTGCAAAAAAAAACCATAATTGGAGTTTTGCTTTAAAGGTGCAAAAAACAACAATATTGAAGGTATGATATGTTGTAAATTATGATTGAAGTAGATATATTAGGGGTATATTTAGGGTGTATGCTTATGTATTGCAGGAAATTCTTTTGGCTGATGTTATGTAACACACCTATGCTAACTAGGTTTTTATTGTGTAAGTTTATTGACCAGTTGACCATCCTGTTTTGTTCATTGTACACAAAGGAACAGCTGTAGGGAATTTTGTCAAAATCTGTTTAGTTACCTAACATCAAAGGGGTAATTAGACCAGCCAATCAGAAGTCTGTTCAGTGTTAAGGTGGCCATACACTTTACAACCATCGCCAGACCTTAGTCATGCGATCTTGGACAGGCAGATCGTACTTGTGATCATCGGAAGCCTGCCCCCCTGAGGGGCGGGTTTCCGATGACCGCAATGCTGAACGGGCAGTGTGCGCGTGTGCACACCGGCCCGTTCGGCATTTGTCTCCCGAGCATGCCACAAACCAGCCGAAAATCGTAAGATTTTCGGCTGGTTTTCTAGCATGCTCCTTAGACAAAAGACGTGCGACCGTACAGTAGAGGTAGCACGTCTTTATTCACACTGCACGATTCTCGTACCTTTAGTGAATGGCACTAAACTGTATATGAATTGAGACCCTACACTGGCTAGGAAGGTTCAGAGTCATGAAGGGAGACGCATAGGTGCATATATAGAGATTGGAAATATATGCTGGGTAGATAGAGGAACCTTTGTAATCTGAGGTCTAGATATTTTATTTTGATTATTACTGTCAGACTGTTTCTGTTCATCTGTTACTTCGATCCAATTAAACTCTACTCTCTGGAAAAGAACTGAGGTTGCCTGGATATTTCCTGAAGATCCAATTTTCACAACGCACATAAATATATATGTGTTTCTATATTTATACACCCCACTATTTGATCGCTACATTCTAGCTATTTTATTTTTGATTATTATTTAAATGTGATCACTACATGATAGGTGTGCCAGTGGAAGTATGGTGTCCAGATAACCACAGTTCTTTACTGGTCTACAGCAAAACCATGATACCATTTACAAAGATTTGTATTTTTAATTATTATTTTATTTAAAATTATGCTGCCAATGATTAACTTTTGGAGCAATAATTGTAGATTTCAAAAGGCTGCACATCTTTTCTGGCTTGCAGACTAGTCAGACTGGCTCTGTGTATTTATTACCTTGGTAGGTAAATATCTTTGAAGACTGTTACATTTTTGCTGTGGCTTCCTTCCTGATGTTGTTTAAACATGAGCTAGTCAAACAGAGCACTCTGTGCTACGGAGCGGGTGACAAACATCTTTTTGGAAATGGCATCAACAACTGTAGCTCATTACCGTTTTCATTATTAAGTAAATGTATCTCCAGAAGGTTGGTTTAACAACTGTCCATCCACAGCATTTTTGGCATGAGTAAACCATTACTGATCTAATAAGTAGGGATCAGGCAACATCATATAAGATATCACTACACACAGCCAAAAAGGCTCTACTAAAAGATCAATAGTTTTCCAAATCCACTAAACGGACCATTAAAATAACAGAGAACACAGCCAGTATTTGTGTTATCTGCAATTTTCAGAGTTTCCCAGTCAAAAATTAATCAAACTCCAGCAACCTACACACTGCGCTCTGTGGTTCCATCTACCATCCCCTATATCACTACTAGACACAGTAGTGACTTACGGCTGATGGTAGGAACCACAGTGCGTAGCAAGGAACCAGATATCTGACACAGCAGCAGTGTGTCAAACGCTGATGATTTTAGCTTTTCAACTCTGATTTCAGCTTTTTAATTCTGTTCTTTGAACTAGTGTCACTATAAGGTTGCATTCATACCTCTGCATTGTGGTGTAATGACAGTGCACGAACAACTACTAGCTACATCTTTGCTACAGTTTCCATCAAAACACACCTTCCATTGGGATGAACAAGCAACTTAAATGTAAATTGCGTCTAAAATGCACTACACCTAAAATGCATCATGTTCTTTCGTACAGAGGTGTGCATGTAGCCAAAGCCTTGTAATGTACACGGGAAATATAACCTACCTACTCAAGGCTTCATGGGTTTTTTTTACCCTCACATTGCTGTAGTGCACTAGACATTTTTTTTTACCACTAATCTTACAATCCCATTTGCTCACCTGTTTATTATTCAGGAGAGATTTTCCCAAACACACCCACTGTGGGGACTTTGCTGTCTCATATACAGAAAGCTAGATGTGTTTTAACCACTTCCCACTGGTCTCACATACATAGGGCAGCAAAAAGGTGGGCTTTAATGCCTGTGTTCTATCAAAGTTTGTGACTGCGTTAGAATGTGTGTTCGGTGACGTGGTCACACATTTTAACATAATCCCGCCCAGTTTTTCGGCGGTGGAATGTGTGACCTGTCAAGTGGTCACACATTTTAACGTATTCAAGCCCATTTTTTCCGAGGTTAAAATATGTGACCGGCAAAAGGTGTAGGATTCAAAGCTTTCTCAGCTGTTCCAGGGCAGATCGGCATTGCAGATGGTATGTGCAGGAGAACCGATCTGCCCTGAAACAGCTGATCGATCCTGAAATGTCACTTCTATTGGACTTTGTGAAATGTCAGATCGCACTCACAAAGTCGGATAGAAGTGAGACTTCAGGACCGATCAGCTGTTTCAGGGCAGATCGGTTCTCCTGCACATACCATCAGCGATGCCGATCTGCCCTGGAACAGCTGAGAAAGCTTTGAATTCTACACCTTTTAACCCCGTATTTTAACCCCGGAAAAAATGGGCGCGATTACGTTAAAATGTGTGACCGGTCACACATTCCAATCCAGTCACAAACTTTGATAGAACACCTGGCCTCTGAATATGGGTGCCCACTGTTCTGTGCTGAAAACGTGCTCACTGCGTGCTCCCAGCAGAGTGACCGAGCTATCACTGACATCTCCCATCACTGTTTATGGTGGCGAGCCAAGGGCTTGGCTCCCAATCATGTGATCACTATGATTAGTTGTCAGATTGACTTGCTCAGGATCCCATCACCGCCTCCCATTAAGTTATTTTTTAAGCGGCAAGGGGTTACTTGTCAGTTCTGAGAAGTTTTTGTCACAGCCAGTCAGGATCTGTGCACCACAACAATTTTTTGTTCTTTTTGTCACAGCCATAACTGGGCTATTGTATTTGACAGCGGCGGGTGTGCCAATTGGCTGCCGCCACTGCTCACCTGAAAAAATTACCGAGCGGCTTCTTCAATTTTTTTAATCAAAGGATACTGAATGGAACACTGCCCACAGGTCACCCATTGATCAAATTTCGTCAGGCCAAATTATGCAGAGTGTATGGCCAGCTTTACTCTTTCTAGCTTCTACACTCTGGTGCAAATTGCAAGCTGACCATTTCTAAATCACTATAGAAACAATAGATTCTTCTTTTTTTTAAATTAAAACCAGAATGAGAAGAAACCAGTAATGTTGTTGAAATAAAAATGTGAACAGTTTTACCATCCAAAAAGATTTGCAATTGTGTTCATCCATTTTCTGCCACATCTATGCCACACAGCATAGCTAGGAAGATTGAAGAAAGAGAGGTGACATAAGGACATTCAAAAAATGTGAAGCTTAAAGTAGAACTATGCCTTCCCATACAAAAATATATTTAATCTAATGCAGCTTCCTGTCATGGGGTGGCAACAATGCTGCACTGCTCCTGAATTCAGAGCAGAGGTGCTATCTTATATAGGCTATATCTGCTTGTACTACAGTAGGATGACAAACTATTGCAGGGGGTGGCTATAAGCATTGTCACTGCTGATTCACAAGCCTGTAGCTGTCAGTCAGCACCTGGGCACATCTAGTCCTGCCCACTGATTTCTGGACTGACAGCACTGCCCCAGTGGCTGAACTCCTCCCACTGCAAGTCTGAGAAAGAGAGATTGAGAGACACAAATAAAGGAAGATTTTGCTCAGTAAGGGAAAGTAAAGGAAGTTTTTAGTTTAATTTACTTGTGCATCACACTGTAAATAGATTTGGTACTGGTTTAGACTGTCATTCAGGAGCCTTCAGTTGTACTTTAACCAGAAAATTGGAGTGTCACCTGCCTAGTTGTGTAGTGTGACAGAGGTGTGTGAATCACAAGACCTGTAGAACAGCATAATACATATTTTGACATTAAAAAAAAGGCCTTTAAATTGTACTTAGCTCTTAGTGTCTGGTGGAAACTGAAGTAATGCAGACACCCATGACCAGGAGTCAAGATAACTATACATAGAACAACACAAAGCGCTATGACAGTGCCCGCTGTGTGTAAATGTTGTGACATCAGCAACCTATCAAAGGAAAAAGAGCTAGACCGGTCAAAATGCAGTGTCAGGATATTATAGGAACAACGCGCGTCACTGAAATATTTCTGTTCATCGGGTTTCACTATCTTCAAAATATCTTCTTGGCAGCATATTTTCAGTGGTATGGGTTAGCAAGGGGGAAGGGGAAATTAGATAATGTCTGGGTCTAAATAAGGTTTGTATTAAAAAAAAGAAAAAGGTTTTGTCTTTCATGTAACGGTTAGAAAGATGAGTGTTAAGCAGCGGAGAGTACTCATAGGATTGTTAACTAATTACAGTGATAAAAGTCACTATGAAATATGGAAGAGAAAAAGCTACAACAAAGGACATCCATCAAGTCCAACATTTATTAAAAAAAGTATACACATCTCCAAGTCTGTTTAATTAAGCAGTAACGACTATAGCAGGGGTAGGAAAACTTCAGCCCTCCAGCTGTGGTGGAACAACAAGTCCCAGGAGGCATTGGAAGACTGTGTCTGCCACAGGCATCTCTCTCAGAGGCAGATGCATGATGGAATTTGTAGTTTCACCACAGCCGGAGGGCCGAAGTTTGCCTACACCTAAACCAGGGGTAGGCAACCATGGCTCTCCAGCTGTGCTGAAACTACAAATCCGATCATGCTTCTGCCTCTGGGAGTCATGCCTGTGGCTTGCAATGCCTTATGGGATTTGTAGTTCCAGCACAGCTGGAGAGACAAGGTTGCCTACCCTTGCCCTAGACCATAGGCTACAGAATGTCTGATTAAAGACTTTCGGCAGCCATTCTCAAGGAGGCCAAGTATAGTAGAGGTGGTTGTTCACAATGTCAAAGTAGTGCCCAATCCTGTCAGTTTTTAGACACCTGTATAGTTCATTGAACCCAATAAGCAGATTCATGTGACCTGTGCTTAGTTTTAAAAGGGTCAGTGCACCCAAAGTGATATTTTAGTTACAGTTTGTACACATAGACACTGGGTGTGGTGCTGTGATTGGTGGGTATGGGTGTTCCTAAGGGACATGGTTTATTCTTGTGAGGCACCTATTCATGTTTTCCAGCATTTGCTTCCTTTGTGATTCTTGAAGTTAAATCACATGAGCCGCAAAGAAAGTAAATGCTGGAAGATTTTCCACTGCCATAGTCTGAGATCACAGGTCTGACCGTAGAGCAGATAGCTATATAAGGCCCAGAATGTGCCATTGACTGGAGGTCTTACTCTAACCAATGTTTGAATTTAGGGACATCATCCCAACATATCTTCTTAATACTGACCCAGGGGGTAAATGCCCCCTGCGCCCAGTTCTCCTCTGTCCACAGGCTGTCACTTCCTGACTTCTTATGTCTTTGGGAATTCAGTGCCAAGATTTACCTGGCTGTGGATCCTTCCAATCTTGGATTTGAATTCCTGTTATAATAATGGGTGCTCCTGGTTGTTCCTACTTCTACTCCAACCTCTATAATATAACATATATAAAAATCCAACAGGAAGAGTGGGACTCCCGTATAATTGCTGCAGTAGGTGTGTAGACCTTCCATCCTGCAAGTGCAGAGATCCCATCCTGCAAGTGCAATATATGATTTTACTCTTCACCTCATCTTGCAAAATAATCACATTTTATTCCCATTAAAGCAAACCTGTGGCAACATCAATGATCCTAAAAACCTTTATGTGCCAACCAACAAATTCAGTTTATTTTATAAGCAATGTAAGTGCCCCAAAACCTGGGATCCTCTATTCTGCAAATTCCAGACAGAAGTCAAAATGCTAAGCTTACTACTGACACTACTGACCAACATTGTGTTTTGTTCAATTTATTGCGTGGGGTTCCTCTCCCGGTCGTTTGAAGAGTTTATGCACACCTGCTCTCACACAGCCAACGAGTGAGAGATTTGTCCACATCACAGTGGTGCGCTTTACATATTTTTGTTCCATACTGACCAGGGAGGCCACTTTTGGAATTATGCATAGTTGTGTGCCCTGGGCTTTGTCATTCCCAGGGTGCTAATTAACTGAATCTGTATGCTCGAAGGTGGCTACTATCACAGTGTCTTTAAAGTCACTACAGGTACACTCAGGGTTGTAGGGGTGTCTCTACACTTTTACAGGGGGGTGCTTTAAGGGGAGTGCTGGTGGTGCATGATACTGGCGGGGAGTCGGGGCAGCACGTTGGTGCATGTGACAGGACGCCAACCAGAGGATCCCACTCGGATCCTGACAACTAGTGATGTCAGTGAGCTGGGCGGGATGCCAGCCAGAGGCCCACAGGTTAAGAGCTCCTGGGATACTGTGGCAGGAAAGGGGGTGGCAGGCACACCTACCCCCCACATGACCCAATGAGATGCCGCCTCATTATAGGCTACACTGGGTACACTTAAATGACAACTGACATCAGATAGATTAATGAGCACTGTAATGACCATTTCAGGTTTTCTTCATTTAGCCATACTATTAGATGGCCCTGAAGTAAATAATACATGTGCATAGTTAAAAGAACTGTCGTGGAGGTCAGTGGTCCCTCTATGGCCACATTTAAATGCTCCAGGGGTTAGAAAACTAAACACACTGAAAATGAACATACACATGGACTATAACAGAAAAAGAGGTTTAGTAACTCATTCACTAGTCACTGCCATGACCACCATTTGTAGGCTGAAATCAAAATGAAGCCGATCAATTCACTAGTATCTAATGATACCACTCTACCATATGGCACTTTTTTACCATATGCCCCAGTACTCTTATCATTTCCTGTCTCATTAACTAGAATGAAGATTTGGCCAGCTGCCTGCCTTGTGTACGACTGGTACACTCAACAGCATGCACGTTTTTTTTTGCTGTTGAATAGTCTAATTATTATCATTATTATTTTAACTGGTACTTACAAATATTTCATGTTTTTATAATTACCACTGCACTTGCACATATACATCCTTAGTCCGCCATGTTAAATGTACATTTCTATACAATGCCCGCTGATCCCCATTTAATAATTATTAGAATAAATTACAGCAAGGGTGGGTGGGACAAATTGGTGCACGGCTGTCAAAATGAAACATTTAGGGGGTTATTCACAAAAGGGTGAAGAATTAGGAGTAGGCGGGAGAATGAACAATCTCTAGGACAACATAACTGAACTTGAAAGTGAGCGGAATTGGAGAATTTTTCCAAATCAGCTATGTTGTCCTAGATTGTTCACTTCTCCTACCTTCTCCAAACTCTTCACCCTTTTGTGAAGAACCTCCTTAGCTTTCAGGAAAGAGAGATCAGAAAATGATGTGTGCTACATTAGTAAGAACAATAAAGTGACACTAAAACGTAGGAGTTAAATCTTAAAAATACACTTTTGTTCCCCATGGGCCCTGTGTGTGTTGTAAAGTGGTCACCGCTCCAAGCTCAGTCCTCTGATGGATTACAATCTCACTTTGAGTTTAGTAATTTGTATTGAGATTGTAGTCCATCACACGAGTGAGCTTGGAGTGGTGACTACTTTACAACACACACAGGGCCCATGGGGAATGAAAGTAGTCACCCTCCAAAAGGAATGACAGTGTCAGCACCAATTCAGAGATGATTCATTTTGAGCTTGCTCACACAGGGCTTGGGAACAAAGTGCCTGGGAGCTAAGATACTTTGAAATAGAAAACCTTTAAAGCTCTAACGTAGAGAAGAACGAATACTTTTTTTTAACCCTTGCAGTGGTGTTACCCCCACACTGCAAAGGTTAACGCCTCGTTTTGGCCTAGAGCTGAAAATAACAAAGTTATATTCACCCGATCCTTGCAGCCGCCCTGCTGCGACAGTGCTCGCTCTAACCGGTCTCCTTCTCCGCTGCAGCGGCGGTATGTCCCTCAGCATCCTCACTTGCTATACACTGTGTATAGAATGTGATGATTTACATGACCTTATACTGCTACAGCGGAGGGAAAGAAACGATCCAGGGACCAGTCTAAGAGCAAGCCGGCTTGGATGATCAGGTGAGTATAAGTTTTTTATTTCATCATTTTCAGTCCTATACCAAAACAAGCATTTAATCCTTGCAGTGCCGGGGTAGCCCCAGTGCAAGGGTTAATAGAAAAAATGTACCTGGAGATCTTCTCCATGTAAAACCCTGGCTGAATGACATTTACTTTGCTAAAGGACTGTGTGTCTTAAACGATTTAGCATCTCAGTGCTGCTGATCTCTTTCAGCCTCTTTGCAGCCATTTGCTGTCTACATAAATGCAGAGATGCATGTCTCAGGAAGAGACATTTCCTAATGTGTTTAAGTGGCCATATGAAGTCACATCAGAAGCCCACGTGACAGAGTGTCAGTGCAGGAGAACAATTGGAAGGCACGGACAGATTGTATTCAAACTATAACAGGAAGTCACATCAGAAGCCCATGTCACAGCTGTCAGTGCAGGAGACCAATTGGAAGGCACGGACAGATTGTATTCAACCTATAACAGGAAGTCACATCAGAAGCCCATGTGACAGGATTTCTGTGCAGGAGAACAATTGGAAGGCACGGACAGATTGTATTCAAACTATAACAGGAAGTCACATCAGAAGCCCATGTCACAGCTGTCAGTGCAGGAGACCAATTGGAAGGCACGGACAGATTGTATTCAACCTATAACAGGAAGTCACATCAGAAGCCCATGTGACAGGATGTCTGTGCAGGAGAACAATTGGAAGGCATGGACAGATTGTATTCAACCTATAACAGGAAGTCACATCAGAAGCCCATGTGACAGGATGTCTGTGCAGGAGAACAATTGGAAGGCATGGACAGATTGTATTCAACCTATAACAGGAAGTCACATCAGAAGCCCATGTGACAGGATGTCTGTGCAGGAGAACAATTGGAAGGCAGGGATAGATTGTATTCAACCTAAAATAGGAAGTCCCTGAAGAAGGATCTTCATGGTAGGATCACCAGTTATTATTTTAAAATACCCATACATATTTAAAGTGGATGTAAACCGCTACATTGGGTGATTTTTTGCCATTATGTGGAAGTATACTTGAAAATTATGGCGCAATAACCTTACAAGTGTGCCCCCCTCCAGCGATGTGCGATGCATCTTCGATCCCTCACCGCCACTTCCAGGTTCCTAGGCATCCTATTCGGCCATTAGGTGGCTACTGATGATGTGCATGCGCACAGGTGTTACATCCCCCCTGGCATCAGGCCCATTCACAGCATTTTAGAGAAAATCTAAAAAAAGGGGGAAGAGGAAGAAGTTTTTGGACAGAAGAGACTTTGCACGTCTCTTCTGCCAAAAATCCCTACCTCCTATATATTTTAAAACATTTTCATGTTACTTCTGCTTTAAATGCAAAATTGCCTAACCCCACTCTCTAACCCCCTACATAGATCTGGGTCCACTCTCCAGCATACTTGCCTACTCAGATAGCTGTGGCCTACCACAATAGCTACGGCCCAGCACTAGATTTTTTTTTACCAGAGGCTAAAAGAGGAGGTGGGAGGGAGTTGGCTGATCAACTTTTTAATTTACATTTTATGAAAGCTGCAGATCTTTAAAAAAATATAAAATATTAGGTGTAAGGTTAATTATTACTATTACATGAAGCCGTCATCATTTCCATAAACAGGATGTTGTCAAAATCTTCCAGTTCATGAATGAGAGGTTAAACAAATTTCAGTAAAAACACAGCAAAACACACTGCACTGCGTTTGCAGATCTGCTCTAAATCTGGTTTGGACACGGTGTGAACTAAAGGTGCCCATACACTGCACGATTCTCGTACGAGAATCGCGGGAAATCCCGCGATCGTACGAGAATCGTGCAGTGTATGGAAGGCGTGCGACCGTTTCTACTGTACGGTCAGGTCTTGCGATGGTTGTACAGTGTATGGCCACCTTAACCCTTAAAATGGAACTACACCCTCCTATCCTTACAGCCAAGGAAGGTGCCATCTTGGCCTCTATCTGGATGGCAGTTGCCATGGTGCTGCACATTTGACCAGCTATGACACCAGCTTGGAAGTTTGGTTGAGAGCTTAAATAAGCACACTGGCAACCATGACAGTTGTTATGCCTTAAAAGTAACTGTTTCGGGAGACATTATATTGGAGGGTAAAGTTCCACTTTAACCTCTTGCCGTCCACCCGTAGTAAAAAAACGGACGGACGGCACTGCAGCATCTGCGGGTTGCCGTCTCCAGACCTGTACAGAGAAAATATGTAGGTTGCCATTGCTGAGGTCTCCTTTCAAAGATTATAGCTGCTTGTCTGTGCTAATCTGCTGGCTTCAGTGCTTTCTGACTCAACAATCAGAAGTTCTGACTCTCCTGTGCCTTCTCTGACTGTGTGCTTGTTCTGTTTTAATGACACTGAACATATTAAGGCCAGAGACAGCCAGGCATCTAACATTTTCAGAGAGAAGTCAAGAAAAGGCAGCCTTTTGCATTGCTCTCAGTACAGGTTTCCTGGCATCAATAGCTCACTGCTTGTTAGGGGGGAAAAAAAACTGGCATATCAAGAATGAGAAGGTTAATTGTAACTCATAGAATCTGCTCTTATCTGGTAGAATGCCAGCACTAGGTATGTAATGTATGGTATTATTGTATTATTTCTTGAACTCTAGCCAGAGCTAATGTGCCATATCGGCTGCCTGTGAATACAAGTGGCACAATATGTTTTAAACTCACAGCAGACATTAGAGGAAAGTGATTGTGTAAAAACATAAACGGTGTGTATAGGTTATACTCTGCCCACCATATTATAAGACCATCAGCAATCACTATTGTAAGGGGCTAGATTGATGACCCAACTGCGTTCTTATGAATTCAGATAGCTCTACCTTAGTTGTCTATAAACATGGAAGCCTAGTTTTTCTTTTCATTCATAAAACAAGGGGAAGGGGTTCTTGTTTCTGGGTGTTTTTATATTATACATGTGGGGGGAATTTATCAAACCTGGAGCAGACAGAAACTGGAGCAGTTGCCCTGGGCAACCAATCAGCATCTCTTTTCAGTTTGTTCAGTTGAGATTTGAAAATGAGAGATAGAAGCTGATTGGTTGCAGTGCAAATCTGCTCCAGATTTTGTCTGCTCTAGTTTTGATAAATTCTTCCCATAGTGTGTGGTAAACAACATCAATCAGCAAATCAGCAATTAGTAGGACAGAGTGGACTCAGTAATGTATTTTAGTTACTAATCGATCGGTATGAATTTTACATAGTATGGGACCAATGAGTTTTTCAAAAGCTGTTGACATTTTTTTTACCTTTTGTGTTAAAGCTGAACTACGTGATAAGCAAATATTGACTAAATACAAGAGGTGTGTGTATTCTTACTTGAATCTTGGTGTACTTTGTGTATTCCTTCCAGATCAGTGCAGTAATTCAGTGTGAAACTTTGGGGTCTATTCACTAAGCCGCCGAAGGATCTAGCCATAGCTTCGCTGATCCTTCGGCTAGCTTCGGCCCCAGGACCCCTTCGGTTCAGTAGAACCGAAGGGCTGCTGTACGGGCTATTCACTATAGCCCATTAGCTCCCGAAGTTGGCCAAGTGGCTCAGTCGAGCCGAAGGCATATGCTTTAAGGCATGTAATGCACATATGAGAGAGAGAGAGAGAGAGAGAGAGACAGAGGAGAGAGAGAGACAGAGGAGAGAGAGAGAGACAGAGGAGAGAGAGAGAGACAGAGGAGAGAGAGAGAGAGAGAGAGAGAAAGGAGAGAGAGAGGTATAAATATATATACTGAAAGATTTGTGTCAATTCCTATTTATCTATCTTGCTTGTCTATAAACATGGTAGCTTAACTTTGCCTTGAATTCATAAAACAGAGAAATAAGGGTTTATTTATATCATACAAATGGTGTGTAGTAATGAATGTCACTCAGCATTTAATAGGGCAGAGTGGACACAGTAATGTAACCTAGTTATTAATTGATCGTTATGAATTTCTACCAATCAGCTTATAAAAAGCTTATATATACAAATGTTGACACAATGTTTGCATTGGAGTTACAGTGTTACATTTCCTTAGTAGGTGGAACATCTGGTCCTATATTGAAGGACTGCAGAATTGGTGTGCTCACAGAACTCTGCATGTTACTTGATATCCATTGATGGAAGTACACCCAGGATTGGCATTACAGGGTGCTGCTGCCATAGCTATATGACATGATACAAAATACAGATCATCACAACAAGTCTACATACAGTCCAATCTCTGACTTTCCTGAATGGTTACACATTGTAGAAATGCAGACAGTATCAAAGTATTATAGACGACCAGCCTCCTTACATCACCCTGTTGTATACATTGTATTCAAAGGAAGTGCAGCTCTCGGTAGTAGACTATTCCATCTAGTCCATGCCATAAGTATTCTGTCAGCCCTCCAATGGTATTCAGTGCAAATCACATTCCTTTTCAATCCCGTCAGTAAGCCAACAACACAGAGCTGTAAAGCATCGCTCAGTCTAATAACTATGACATTATATCCAACAAGGCACACTGCATGTAATAATCCTCGTCCATATATCAGTGATCCTCCTAATCACACAGCGCTGGACTCTTATTATACCGCCAGCCTTGGAACTGACACATTTCTACTGCAAATCCCACATCTGACGATCCTCAGCCATGATCTGTGCCATAACATGGACTGCTCGGCACTGAGGCACACTGCCAATCCATAAACATCCCCTACTTTACACATCATCAACTCCATGGAAATGGAGGCAGGACAGAGCTACATACCGGGAGAAGGTTCTCAGTACCTATCAATATGTATGTATAGTCATTGGAGAAAACACATATTACACAGCACCCACCCTGAGATATACACACACACATATATATATATATATATATTCCTTATCAGTATGTATCTAATTATTGGGGACAGTCACACACATGTAGCATCACCCACCTGATCTCTCTCTATAAATCCCTTATCAGTATGCATCTCATTATTGGGGACAGTCCCAAACATGCAACATCACCCACCCTGATCTCTCTCTCTCTATCAGTATGTATCTAATTACTGGGGACAGTCACCTAGTACACACATGCAGCATCACCCACCCTGATCAGCACAGGGCTGTCATGGCTTGTTGGAATCTCAGCCGCACCCTGCACCTTGCCATTGCTCTTCCCCCCCCCTTTGGCTGTGTGTGATCATTCTGGGGCTCAGGGATGGTTCTGTAAAAGGGTCCGTGAAGGATAACATGCTTACCCCTTCTTACCTACTGCAGCCTCCACCTCTGTGATGCATCCAGCATGGCTCACATAGGCTCTTACCCCTGCAGGAGGAGGACAACCCCTGTGAAAGCACTCTGCTTGCTTCTCTTCTCTTCTGATTAGCCCTTCATGGTGTAGAGCCGGTTAGGAGCGTCCTGTCATAGAGCAGGCAAGGGGGGGTGCTCAGTGTGTCCTGTGATACAGAAATGGGGAGGGGGGAGGCCGTCCTGTGACACAAGAGGAGGGAGGCTGTCATGGGGAGGAGGGCAGCAGACTGCCCTTCTCTACAGAGTCATGGGAGGAGATAGAGGACGGCACTAGTCACTCTATAAGACAAGAGGAAGGAGGGGCTGTGCTGTCATTCAGGAGTAGAAGGAGGGGAGTTGCTCCATGATGGAGGGTGGATTGAGGGTCTGTATGGGTGAGGCTCTCCTTCAGCGTATGATATACCTGCTCAGCATCCCTCCATAGTGCACTTATCATGTGACCAAGTATATAATAGACGGTGTATGTTCTATATAGCACATAGTATAGTATGTTCTATATAGCACATAGTTCCCGTGCACCTGTCTGCCATTGTATCTATAGACAGGAATTGGGAGGCTCGACCCCGGTACAGTCCATTCCATAGTGTGCGGACTGACAGAG
Source organism: Nanorana parkeri (assembly GCF_000935625.1). NCBI lineage: Eukaryota > Metazoa > Chordata > Amphibia > Anura > Dicroglossidae > Nanorana > Nanorana parkeri. The sequence goes on from NW_017306550.1 coordinate 510,353, forward strand.
AAGTAGGAGGACTGCTGGGGCACCGGCTCTGCATTGGCTCAGCCCGCCCTGCGCCCTACAGGCAGATGGAGCGTGAGGTGAAATGTGACGTGGCTCTATACTGCTCTAGAATACTGGGGGGAGCCAGCGGAACACAGTTACCATGGCAACCACTACAGTACATCACATGGTAACGGCAGCATGTGGCTTCTGGGACAGACACGTAGACGTATGAGGGAGTATATGCATACATTCATATGGTGCTGACACCGTGTTCAATCACAGCAATCAATGTTGGAGGTTCTTTTCACAACGCCCTTACCTCGCAGGCTTCTCTTGTCTCGAGTCAGCCATCCACTCATCATAATTGGATCATAAAGAATAGCCCATCTGCGTCCACAATATAGCAATTGGCAGTTCTGGATCTGGTCAGTTATGTTCAGGTGTAGTACCAATACAAGCCTTAGTAGGGCCCTGTACACCCTACCTCCTGACAGGGCCTCATTCTACAGTGCTCACCTCTGCACCCCCCTTCCTACACTGCTTGCCTCTGCGCCCCCTGCATCCCTCTTACTACTCTGCTCACCTCTACACCCCCTGAATGCCTCTTT
>NW_017306550.1:511785-587287 GCF_000935625.1 Nanorana parkeri
CCCCCCCCCCGCATCCCTCTTCCTACTCTGCTCACCTCTGCACCCCCCTTCCTACACTGTTCACCTGTGCCCACCCCCCCTGCATTCCTGTTCCTACTCTGCTCACCTTTGAACCCCCTGCATCCATTTTCCTATAGTGCTCATCTCTGCACCCCCTACATCGCTCTTCCTACTCTGCTCACCTTTGAACCCCCTGTATCCCTCTTCCTACTCTGCTCACATTTGAACCCCCTGTATCCCTCTGCCTACTCTGCTCACCTTTGACCCCCCTGCATTCCTTTTCCTACAGTGCTCACCTCTGCAACTTCTGCATCCCTCTTCCTGCTTTGTTCACCTTTGTACCCCCACATCCCTTTTCCTACAGTGCTCACCTCTGCACCCCCTGCATCCCTCTTCCTACTCGTCTCACCTTTAACCCCCTGCATCCCTTTTCCTATAGTGCTCACCTCTGCACTTCCTGCATCCCTCTTCCGACTCTGCTCACAGTGTAGGAAGAAGGAGGTAAACGGTGAAGAAGTTAACAGTGTTGGAAGAGGGTGGCAGGTTGCCACCCTCTTCCAGCACTGTTGATGTCTACACACTTTTCAATCCATTTTCTTACATTGTTCCCCCCCTACTTTCTACAGCTTACCTCGACAAGACTCCAGCTCACACCAATGGAGACACCATTGACTGTGGGCCCTAATCATAAGGCCTTAGCACAGTCCAGATTAGCAAACGGGGGCCCTGATTGGCCTGCCAAGGGGATAGTCCCGCCCACTCACCATAGCAACCAGTTAATGGACAGGCTCCTCTCCTTCCCTGCAATACTGTCCTCCTTCGCTAGAGGCAGCCCATGCTAGGCTCAAATCCACCCCCCCCCCTCTTGCTGACTTGATGGGGCCTGGACTCGGTACCGGTTAATGAACACAGAGCTGGGTTTTATAACTGGAGTTCAGTTTTAAAGTACAACGGAAGGCTCCTGTATGAAAATCTAAACTAAATCCAGTTACTGTGTGATATACAGTCCTCATAACGTTAAAAAAAGAAGAAAAAACAAAACTTCCTTGACCTCCCCCGAATGAGGCAAATATTCCATTATTTGTATCTAACACAAATGAAAAAATTGCCCCGGGACTAAGGTGGTTAATGTACAACACCCAGTACCTTGCGTTAATGGGCATACAGGTGTCAAGACAGCCTACCTTGCTTCAGCACAACACAAATGTTGGGCGCCCAGTTATCTAAAATGTGTGCACTAAATGTCTCTTGTTAGCTCAGGTAACAATACTTTTGCAGGAAAAAGCATCCCCCTGGGGAGTTGCCCATTAGAAAAGTGTGGCACAAGGTCAGTACCTTTTAGACGCTGCAGGTACTGTTCCTCCAAGCGGACAACGTGAGGCAAACACTTTATTTTGTGTTCACTGAGCCACTCAGGTAAATATACCTGTCAGGTCTGAGCACCCTTATTTTGGCTCATTTCCCTAGTCTAAGCATGACGCTTTAAATGGAGTGTGAAGGAGAGTTGCTGCCTGTTTACTTACCCTAATACACTTCCCTGAAAATAAGAGGCAGTGTATGTGAGATCAGGCAGTCGAAAAGGCAGCAACTGTCAGTCTTCAAGTGATCTCTTAAGGTGACCATACACCATTACGATTATCGTACGATAATCGTATGCGATCGCGTTTTCGTCTGATAATCGCAAGGTGTATGGGCAGTGTACAGCCGCAAATACTGTACAATCGTATGACTTTTGACTTTTAAGCACGTTTGAAAACTTTGGTCAATCGTACGATTTTCCAAGGTTAGTGGCGTTTCCGTAAGTCAAAAATCGTATGATCTACACTGCTCATGCGCAAATGAAAATACGCACTGTGGATTACCGCAATTCATCCAAGTGCTTTTCTTTAATTACAGCTAATTGAACCTTGCGATAATCGGGGCATAATGGGGCCGCCGTACGACAATCGTACGACGGTTCGATCATCGGACGAAAAGTTTAGTCCGATAATCGTAAGGTGTATGGCAATCAGGAAGCAGGGTAGTATGTATGCTGAAAAGCCGGCTCCATTTCAGCAGAAGCACCGGTATCGGTACCCGGTATTGGCGAGTACCGAAAGCAAAATATTGCTACTTGTACTCAATACCGAAAAACCGGTATCGGTGCATCCCCAACCTCTATAGTTAGTGATATTATTCTGCATTGCTGTATAATTTATTGCTGGGTTGTGTAGTGCTCTATAGCTGGTGGTATTCTGCATTTCTGTGTAATGTATTACTGGGATTTGTAGTCCTCTATATCTGCTGGTATTCTGCATTGCTGTATAATGTATTGTTAAGATTTGTAGTCCCTCTAAAGTTTGGAGTCAGTGGCAGATCTACCAAGGTCGCAGCTGCAACCGGGCCCTGGCGCTCCACCACTGACTCCAAGCTGTAGAGAGACTACAAATCACAGCCCGAACAGAAGGAAGAGGGCCCCAGTGACCATCGCCATTTCCATAAAAAGGCCCACCAAAATGCTCTTTATCCGGCCCTGCCTGTATTTGGCTATTTGTGTTAACATGTGATTGTACTTAATAAAGTACAGCTGAAGGGGCTATGAACTGGAAAGTGAGCTTAATTGGAGAATTTTTCCAAATCAGCTGTGTTGTCTAAAGGTACCCATACACTGTACGATTATCGTACGAGAATCGCAGGAAATCCCGCGATCGTACGATAATCGAAAAGTGTATGGAAGGCGTGCGACCGTTTCTACTGTACAGTCGCACGTCTTCAGTCGAACAAGCAGGCTTAAAAAACCCGCCGAGAATCGTATGAATCGTATAAGACACCCCAGCCTAAAATGTAAAGGTGTGGCTCCTCTGAAATGCATACCAGACCATTGTCATACCTCTCCCAGTGTAAATGTTACTATACAGGAGATTACAGGATGCTGATATTAAGATCTGGGTACTAACTGTAATTGTTTTTTTTATATATATATATATTTAGGGGCTTATTTATAAAGCAGTAAATGTAACTTTCACCAAATATTTGCTGGTAGTATATCAAATGTGTCATTTTTATTAGTTCTGCTGTTTCAGTTACACTGCATATACTGTATATTTCATTGCATTTCATTGTGTTATGTTGTATTCCTAGCTACTAGTGGTAGATTAGTATTGTTACAGCCTAATCTGTACATACTTTGGCATCTTCCATTTACCCTGCTGTTTTCTGTACATACATTGGTACAGTCTTCTGCAACATCCTCCCAGCCTCTCTTCTATATTTCCTTTCTGCTTCATCCCTTACTGAGGTAAGAGGGTCTCAGTCTAACCTGTTATAAGCAAAGATGGGAATGTCTTTTTCACCTCTTATGACAAGAATCATAACCTCTGTATTGTGAAGGCGAATAAACTGCATTGGATTCTACTCCGAGCTTCTTAGCAAGTTGGACACTATCTGTGAATTATCACCAAGTCATTAGGTTGTTATACTATCCATACAGATGAGTCTCAGGAAGTGTGTCCAAATACATAAAGCAGTGGCTGTTCCAGAATATCAATCATTGTAATTTAAAACACATATACCAGGAAGATTTACCTACAGTGAATACATGATGAACATCAGGTTCACTGCTATATAAATATAACCCGTAATGTTCTTTTTCAATTAATACATAATACCATACATTGGTGTTTTATATCAGATGTATTTGTGAGCCTTGTATGTTATTTGTAAAGGTCAACAGAATGCGCCAATCAGAATTCTTAGCCAATCAGCTATTCTTAACCTCCTTGGCGGTATTCCCGAGTGTGGCTCGGGGTTAATTATCTGTACCATAAGCGGTAACACCGAGCCACACTCGGGAATACACAGAGCGTCTCTTACCTTGTCCCTCGAGCCGCGCTGTGTCCGATGCCGTCATCCGTCTTCCGGGTTCCGTCCCTTGTGAGGGTCCACGTCGCAGGGGGCGGAAACGGCGGGAGATTAAAAAATTAGAAAAAAAAAAGGAAGAAAAAAAAGAAAAAATCATACCGCCACGGAGGTTAATTCAGTCATGATAAGCATGTGTCTGGAACTGGTGCTAATAAGATATGAAAAACATGGTCCATGGAACTCTACATACTGATGCTTTTTATTATAGCAAGACAATTGACTAGATAATGTTTTTCTATTATTATACAGAAGTGTCACACCATATCTAGAGTCCTTACTGAGTGTTTTAGTTATGTTATTTTAATGAGCACTTTTATTTAGTGCTGCAACGAACTAATCGATTAATTGATAATAATCGATAATGAGAATAATTGTCAACTGTTCTCATTATCAATTAGTTGGTTGGATCCCCATAGCTCTCTCCTCTGGGAGGAGGACACAGCAAGCAGTGGATGTGCCCAATAGCCAGCCTGCTATTGGCTATTGCAATTTGAAATGGCCAATAGCCTGCTGGCTATTGCAACAGCCCACTCACTACCTGCTGTATTTACGTTCAGCTGGCATCTGCAGAATCTTGCCACTGGCAGCTGTCATTTCCTGGCTGAGCCATTTAAGCGCCATGTGCGCACAATACAATTATTTAAAAAAAAATATTATAAAAGGTGGGAAAAAATAATTTTCGGTTTCGACCTGACAAATTCTGCTGCGGGAGGTGCGTTGCAGTGCCATTCATTTCAATAGCACCCCAAACGTGCCTCCCACCCACAGTGCGATCGCCCGTACTGGAACGCATGGTACCGCAATGCGTTGCGTTCCAGTGCAGTGCGATTGCAAAAAATTGTGCAAGCAGTTTTATTCTGAAGTAAACTTTATGTTTGTAACACTGCATTTGTGTATTTCATTTTAAATTAAGGATAGTATTTTTCTTTTCTTTTTTTTTTATCCGTTCAATCGATTAATCAAAAAAATAATCGGCCAACGAATTGAATATGAAAATAATCATTAGTTGCAGCCCTACTTTATTCTCTGTACAATATACTGTATGACAAATCAAACTTCTTTTTTGCATGCATTAGTTGTGATTTTCTACTTTAACATACCAATGAACTCATGCTTCATACCCATACATGCATAGGCAGAAAGCCAAGGTTTCATTCATGAAGCAATGTTGTGAGCCCTATCTGATATTTAGGTGGCATCCTCGCTTTTCAGGGTCCAGTCAGTTTCCAGATTCTTTCATTTTTCTGTTGGGCATGGTGTATGCTTTCCACCTAACCCCCCCTTCAAAAAGTTAGTCTCTTTATGGGCCTCCTTGCTTTGAGCAATAACACAGGCTGTGCAAGCATGCGGTGTAAGCATTATTTACAAGCATGCCTTTGTGTAGAGGGGACCTCCTGACAGAATGACTTTTGTAAGAATCAGCGGGAAACCAGTCCTGCTGTTTTATGCATTGCCTCAGTGTCCATCCATTCAGATATCAAACTGATGATAGAACCTTAAAGCGGTAGTAAACTGCTGATGAGTGGGCTTTTGCCCTAATGTGCAAGTATGCATACCTTGCAAGTGTGCCCTTCTCCAGTGCTGTCGGATGTAGCTTTGGCCCCCTGCTCTGTCTCCTGCAGCTGCTATCTCCGCTGCCAACACTTCCAGGTTCCCAGAAGTCCTCTTCCAGCATTGAGTGATCACTGATTATATACAGTAACATCTGCACGTGCAAGCAGGAGTTATGTCTTCCACAGCACCTGGCCCATTCACGGCATCACAGAGATGCTATGAATAGGCTGAGTGTGTTCCCTGCATAGCACATGCGCCGTAAAGTGTACACAAACAATAAAAAAATCGCTTGGGGAGAGAGGAAAAATTGTTTTGGCAGAAGAGACTTTATATGTACAGTACATTCCAGTGATCTTTTTAATTTTTGTAGCTTCACTTCCATTTTAATGGGGAATCTGTAAAGTCCTGAAAAGTCCTAATCTGCATACTTGTTTTAGGTCAGAGATTAAAAATATTAAAGCAAGGTCAGAATGAAAATCAGGCAACTAGCACAAGGAGAGGTAAACAAAATGACAATTTTCCTTTAAAGTGATGTATTTTTTACCTTTTAGATAGAGTAGGGGAGTTCAATAAACCCAACAGGTTTATTTTTTGCTGTCTGTGTCCTGCTGGTGAGATTACCCATAACTTCCTGTAGAGGATTCCATGCAGATTAAACAGGAAGTAAAAGGAAATCTCCCCAAAGTAATTCCCCTGTCATCAAAACATTTGTACCAGAGACATCACTAGGGTTGATGTCACCCGGTGCGGTAACTCATGGTGTCACCCTGGGAAAAAAAAAAAAAAAAAAATCAGTAAGAAAACGATAGAATGTCTCTCCTGCCTTCCGATACAGGAGATCAAACACAGCAGCACAACTCCATGCAGTCAGGAAGCTGGCTCAGTATTGCATCGCCTGCACCTGACTGTAGGGAGGGCTTAAATACCCTCCCAGGAAGTACCAGGTGATGGGATGATCAGTCACAGCTGGGGCACACCCGCAGGTGAGTACCGGAGCTGCAGGTTCCTGACAGTTCCTGGCTGCTGGAGACACCTGCAGGCGAGCACAGGAACTGCAGGACCTGGCTCCAGCGCCACCTGGGGGTGCTCTGGATCCTGACACTGATCACACAGAGGAGATTGGAGAACGGACATTCTCCGGTCTGCTCCCCATTCTCCATCCTGAATTTATGTGTCGTGGTCCTGGGTCACCCAGAGGAGCGAGGGGGGTGGGGGGTGGAGCAGGCTGCTACAAGTGATCTGGGCAGCTATACAGCCTGTGAAGTCGGCTGGAGAAGGTGAGGATGCCCCCTTTTGGCTGACCAACACGGGAGCTGCTATTCAAGTCGCAGGGTTGGTGAGAGGCCTTTGGCCACCTGCATTTATTAAAGTTGATTGCATCTGTGACACAGTATGACCCCCAACGTTGGCTAGCCTAAACTAATACTACTGGCGAGTAGTGCAGGGAGCTGGGGGACATTTGGGACTGAGCCATTAGTAACCCAGTATCCAGAGTCAGAGGGAATCTATTCAAATAGCTCAGCACTGTAATTTGCATTATTTAATTGCATCATTTCGGCACAGGACCTTGCGGAACATGTGCGGCTCAGACACACAAGCACTGACAGACAGGAAGGCAGCATTTATGACAGTATAGATATACATAGTCTCTCCTGCCATAAAACCCTACCTGTCAGTGTGTTTTTATTTCTTTTTACTCGAATTCTGCACTTTAAATGCATGTTACTGCTGTGCATGTGGGTAAATGGGCATTCAATTACAAGATGGCAACTGTAGGAATTGTAAATCTTAAATTGAATTTTCGTATGCATATATTAATGTGGACCTTCATCACAACACTAAACAAATTACATCAATCTGTGATTTGCAGCAAACAAAAATGCCATGTTACTGTTGGATCCCCTAGCTCTCTCCTCTGGGAGAGCTAGGGGATCCAATTTTGACTAGGAGATGTAATTTTGACTATATATAGATATATTTCAGATAATATAGATTTATGGATTCTAAATAAAAGTATTCCCGTCTTCTGTCTTTACAGGTGCAACCGCTCTTGTTGGTGCAGGTTTAATAGCACAGCTGGTGAGCAAGTTGGAGTCAGAGCATGAAGAAATACAGGAGCTGATACTGGAGACATTGAATTCATGTCTCCAAGCAGATTCTGCCCAGGCTCTTAATGCAGGAGCTGTCCCCATTCTGAAAGCGAAGCTTAGTCATCCGTTAGTAGGCATTAGGAGGAAAGCAGCCTGTGCTCTCATGGAAATATGGTAAGGAAAAGACAGAGCCATGTCATTTTGTTTTACAGGCCCTAGGGGGCAGTAAGTCTACATAAATAATTATGCATTTTCCACAAACAAAACTGAAACAGAGTGGAATTTTTATCAAAACTGAAAAAGAAAAAATCTGGAGCAGCAGTGCATGGTAACCAATCAGCATCTCTCTTTCATTTGCAAATCTTAACTGAACAAACTGAAGAGAGAAGCTGATTGGTTGCCCTGGGGAACTGCTCTAAATTTTGCCTGTTCCCCCTACAGTATGTAACTAAAGTTCAATAACAATATATGATATACAGTTCAGATCCCAGTTTGCAGTAGCATACATTACTTTAAGTATGTCAAATGTAGACAGACAGTTAATAGATAAATATAGATCTTCCTACAAAAAAATACCAGCACTCAGTCCAGTCATTCAGCACAAAAGACCTGATTAATTATTTTAATATTTAGGTTAAAAACAGGGTTTTTTGATACGTACATGAGCAAGCACATGTAAAGCCACACTGCTGTGTCAAAGAAGATGGTGCCTACTTCCAGGAAAGCTTGCTCTCAATATATACTTATACACTGAGTGGCCAGTTTATTATGACCACCTGACATTTGTAGAAGTATGACTTTTTGCAAAAATTTTGCAAGAGTGGAAGGTGGCTGAAAAGGATATGTTTCTTAAAAGTGAACTTACTTTTTAATTATGACTGTCTTTATTATAATGACTTATATGAAGAGCAATCCACAATTCCGAAGACATTCATGCAAAAAAATCAAGCACTAGCTTAGGGTTCATTATCTTTTGCTTACAACATTATACAAGCCCTATCATTTAGTTATTGTTGTTAACAATAATGTCAGCTGAAGGCTTTCCTGAGGCTAGGTTCACACCTAGGAGATTTATCGCGTGAATTAAGTTGCACGAATTGCGCAAAACACAGATTCGCATTGAAGTCAATGGAGGCTGTTCACACCTTTGCGGTTTATCACACGGACGAAATCGTCTGCCGCAAAAAAAGGTGCAGGAGCTATTTTCAGCCGGTTGTTCCGTGGTTTGGGTCCCATAGACATGCACGCGGTTTTCAAAGCACAGTCGTGCAAATGAAAACGCGTGAAAACAGCTCACCAGCTCAATCGCCTAGGTGTAAACCACATTGGCCAAAGAAAAATTGAAATATAGCAACGAATTGTCAATTAAGGATATTAACTATAACTATTAGCCCTGTGGGTAATAGGAATGTAAATTTAGAGTCTCCGTTAGTTAATATTGTTGTGCATAGTCGCGAAATGGGGGAAAGTGAGTCTTATTAGTATTACGTTTTGGCAGGGTAACTAGGGTAAAAAGGTGTGAATGGTTTCCTACAAGCTGTCACAGTCATCCAGGGGCATAGCATGGAGGGGGCCAAGGGAGCGGTTGCCCCCAGGCACCAAATTTGTAGGGGTGCTGCTGGCAGGGCCGTTCAGTGCTGTGTGTCTGCCTGGACAGCCTTGGTCGACCCATACAATGGTGGACTGACAGAATGCCGCTGCGCAGAGTGACCACTGGGTGGTTCTGCTTGGCAGCAGGACGACCCATTCAACCATAAACAGAATGTGTGCACCCTGGAATGTCGATCGTGCCCAAATGTTATTGCCAGACGTAGCCCAAGTCTAATTTTAATTTTTTTTATAGCACAGTAAAAAGTGATGCTTTAGGATTGGCATATCTATTGTACTGCTTTTTTTAGAACCAGGGCAAGGCAAAATATTTATAAACAACTTGCTCAGTGCTTATGAAATGCAATGAAGAAAAACTGAAGGTCAATTGTCTTTAGAACCCCTTCTTTTTTTCCCTTACCAATCAATCTACATATCTCTCCCGAACCTACTGGGCACATTTGAAAATTATAGTATGCTCTCTAATCTCAAAATTAACTTCCAAAAATCGGTGGTGATGGATGTGGCCATGCCCCAGACCCAAGCGTCCCACTTACGTAATAACTTCCCATTTAAGTGGGGCCATAATGCCATCAAATACCTAGGCACTTTTATCCCCAGAGATCTGACCGATACCTATGCCCTACATTTTACCCTGTTAAACAAATTCAGGCCTTACTTCACACACGGAATGCCAGATCTTCTCCTGGTTTGGCCATTGTAATATCATCAAAATGTCGATCCTGCCCAAATTCATAAACCTCGTAAATACTTTGCTGATTACTATGCCTCCTACTTTTTTCTGACAAGCTTCTTCTCTCCATTAAATTAATTTGGGCCCACAAGCGCCCATGTATCCGGTTTCCACTTCTAGTCCAATCTAAATGCTCTGAAGGTTTAGCAGTACCGGACCTACGGAAATATTACTTTGCCTGTCACTTAGTGAGACTGGCTGATTGGTGTAGACATAGCGACGCTAAAGCTTGGGCACATTTGGAGCAATCTCAGTCAGCACTACCCTTGTCTGGCCTAGTGTTGAGCCCTCAATTTGTACCACTGCATCTGAAATTGGCTCCTCTCATGCATCACCACTGCTCCCGATCCTATTTTCTTGAAACTTCGTGCTGGGCGACTCACATTATTATGGACTCTTCCTGGCCAGCCTTAGTGTGCCTTATGTCCTCATCGAGCCCTTTCAGGCTACCTTTCTGGCAGGCTTTGCAGTTACGACACTTTGTTTCCAGGATTCACAGGACTTCAGATTTCCTAAGATCAATGACAATAAACGATGATATCCCCTGCACACCATACAGCAATAGAGACCAGAAGTAATGGTGGTGCTTGTAGTGATGTCCACGGATGTCACCGTGCGTAAATCAGATAAACAGCAAGGAAGATCACCAGCACTCATGGGATGCAATAAATCCAAATTTCTCTTTTTATTGGCATCACTATATCTGCCCTGAAGAAGGAACCCTGCAAGGTTCCGAAACGTTGGCTACTTGATACAAATGACATGTCTCTGCAATAAAAAGAGAAATTTGGATTTATTGCATCCCATGAGTGCTGGTAATCTTCATTGCTGTTTATCTAAGATGAATGACAGTCTTGGATTCTCTATGCTCCACAGAGGGCCATTTAAGAAATCCTCTGTCACTCTTTTATTCTATGTTAGTCTCTCCAGAAAAAACTTTTGTTCCCCCTTTTTTTTTTGAGTGGGAACGAGATCTTGATGTACGCTTTACACCCTTACAGAGGCAACAAATGCTTGCTTTTTCACTTAAGTCCTCCACATCCGCATAAATTATCACCGATGTCTCTGATAAGTGCTTGAGATGTGGAAATTAAAAAGTTATGCTATTGCACATTTTCTGGTCCTGTCCACCTTTTGGTCAACTATTAGGAATGTTGTTCAAAGTCTCACTGATCGCACCCATTCCTATTAATTTTGCATTATTTCTTCTACATGTTAATGATTTCCCTGTAAAGATATACAAAAAAATCAGGATTTTTCTTTAACCCCCTCCCGCCATTTTTTTCCTTCATCGAGTGTGCCAAGCCTAGTTGTTGAACATTGGCTGCCATCTGGATTTTCTTTTTGTTAGTATTACCAGTTGAGTTGTGCATGCCTGGCGTCCTAAAATTCACTACAGTATTTTCTTGCTGTTTGGTTGTGCTGTTTTATTATCTATGGAATGTCACATTTCTTTGTTAATGTTTTTGTATTCAATTTTACATTGAAAATAAAGAATTTGAAAAAAAAACAAAAAAAAAAACTGAAGGTCAGTTGGATTTTTGGTGAAACTTTTAAGAATCCGAATAAGCATTGGTTTTCTTTTTCTGTTCTTCCACTTAGAGGATACTCCTGCATTTCTATCACTTTTACCTCTTCTCTTGATCCTCAGATACAGTAGAGACATACAGTAATGCTTATGTGAAAGAGGTGACCCTAGTACAGTGCGTTGTACGGGTGACAAAGGTTGTATGCCTTAAATGGAAATCCAGTCCTATATCTGACCTTATATATTTTCTTCAGCCACTAATATACTGCTGCTTTCTGCTCCACTAAGTGACCAGGTACTCACTGCCAGTGTACCCATGGCTTGCTCATACTCTTGCCTCTTGTTCCTACATATTATTCCTTAAATTGTGTTCCTCTATTGACAGGGCTGTGACTTCTGTTGTTATCTTTTTGTTCTTGTCCATCGGATTGCCAGACAGAGAAGCGTGATTCGTCACTCCAGAGAACACGTCTCCACTTCCCTAGAGTCCAGTGGTGGCGTGCTTTACACCACTGCATCTGACGCTTTGCATTGCACTTGGTGATGTAAGGCTTGGATGCAGCTGCTCGGCCATGGAAACCCATTCCATGAAGCTCTCTACGCACTGTTGTTGTGCCAATATGACGGCCACACGAAGTTTGAAGGTCTATAACTAATGACTCTGAAGAGTTGGCGACTACTGGGCACTGTGTGCTTCAGCATGTGCTGACCCCGCTCTGTCATTTTACGTGGCCTACCACTTCGTGGCTGAGTTGCTGTTGTTCCCAGTTGCTTCCACTTTGTTATAATACCACTAACAGGTGACCGTGGAATATTTAGTAGCAAGGACATTTCACGGATGGACTTATTGCATAGGTGGCAACCTATCACGGTACCACGCTTAAATTCACTGAGCTCCTGAGAGCGACCCATTCTTTCACAAATGTTTGTAGAAGCGTCTGCATGCCTAGGTGCGTGATTTTATACACCTGTGGCCATGGATGTGATTGGAATACCTGAATCCAATGATTTGGAGGCGTCCCAATACTTTTGGCAATATAGTGTATTTACTTGTACAAGTGTTTTTTAAGCACTAATTTTAGTTATCCCTATTTATAACAATAGAGCCATGGGAGTTATTATTTAGTTCCACAGATTTTTTTAATTTGTCCACTAGGTGGTGCAGCTGAGATAAAACCTCAAACATCAAAATACTTTAGTTCTGCTGCTCAGGTTGTGCCCCTGTCATTGTTGGGGATATAAATGATTGCAGAAATGATTGCACCTGAGAATAAACAAAAAAGGAAAAAAAATGTAATAGCTTAGGGTAGCTATCGTTAAACCTGTACTGATGTGCTATTATAAGCAGGAACCTAATGGTGCCTGAATGTACCATTAGTAATCCTGCGAAGCACCTCCGGTAAATGTGTTTTGTGTGGATGTGGTACCCTCAGTGATAGAATAGTTGTGACACAGTGACAAGAAGGGTCCTCCTCCATTTCCTCTAGTCTAGAAGTGGTGGCCAGTACAGAATTCTGCACGGCCAGTCTCTGTAGCATTCTCCTGTGAGTTCAGGCCGAGATGATTTAGCACACCATTCTGCTCCAGAATATAATTTTTTTTGGTATTCCTTTAGCATAACATATAAGTGCAGTCCAGTATGATGACACCCCTCAGATAACGTGTCCAGAATAAAGAATGTTGTATTAGAGCTGTAGAATAATAGTGTGCTGCAGCATTACAATTATGTCAAGAAATTTAAAGTTATTATTATTGTTGCTGCTACTGCTAAATTTTTTGATTACTGACTACTAAACCAAGATTTTCAGTACTTGTACCTAAAAAGATAAGTTGATATTAAAAACAAAAAATGGTGAGCTACTGAGAACTGAGTAGATTGCTGGAAATGTAAGGCTAAAAGTTACTTTCACGCACTGTTGTCTCCCCTCTTCTCTGGCAACTAATAGCCACAGCACTGCTCCCTAGTAGTATACTGACTATGTTGTCAGCTCTCTACCTGCAGAGGTGTCCCGCACACGCTTAATGTCATCACACGCACTTAACTGCTGGACGCCATCTCGGTGATGAACTCCGGCAGAGAGAGGAGGGGACATTCATCTGGAGGGATAAGGTATGCCACCGGGTCCCCTCCTCTCTCGTACAGCTGGACCGACTTTTTAGAGGGGGTGACACCCCCTGTGAGTCACTTTGGATTTTGGTGTCACCCCCTCTGATGGTGTCAACCAGCCGCACCCCCTCCCCTTACTAGCTACCTGTCCTTGATTTAGGCATACCTTATGTTGAGATTAGTGACACATATTGCCACAGTTGACACTGACAAGTTGCCATAGAGAGAGGTAACAGGGTGGGAAGGGGTAACCCAATAAGATTTTGCTACGTGGCCTCGTGTCTGTAGTGACGCGGATGATTAACAGTAACACCATATTATATTTTACTGTAGCATGGTTTCATTTTCTGGTATTGTTTCATAGCAGCCATATGGTCTGTAAAATCAAATAGATGCAATTGAGAGTGGAAACTAAGCAGCCAATGTGCATTTATATAGTATTACAGTAGGTGCAGATTTTTAATAAAGCATGTCTGAAGCAAAATATTAGAACTGCCATTTATTGACCTCCTTCTGAAAATGTTAGGTACTTGACTTTCTATGTCACTGATCCAGAACAAGTAAGCTCTAATATTACTTTTATATACAGTATATACTATTAATTATCTTGCAGCATGTTGTTTTTTTTTTATTATTTGGAAAAGAATATCCATGTAGATGTAACAATTAGGACTGCTCTGTACTGGGACCATCTGTTGCTGTAGTCCGAACATAACAGTGTAATCCATTTTTGTATGTGCTGTGATGTTTGTATATTAATACAGCATTTACACAAGGTAATCAGTGAGAGCTACTTAGGTTAGGTTTGTGCTCCATTTGCTAGACATAGAAGACGTGAGATGTGGGCATTATCACCCTTGTGCATTAGTCCAGAGAGACCTGCCATAAAAGTTACATTGTAACTAATTAGTTCCTTCTGCTTATCAAATAATCACTAAATAATTACTTTTCCAACAGGAAGTAGAAGCTTTGACAATTGACCTTTTTGTCACTCTTGCATTCATAATATAAATATTGTTTTATAGAAGCCCTTTTCCGGCTTCCTGATTGGCCGGAAAGCCAGCTCCTTGTTCCCTGGTCTCCCCGGCCAATCAGGAAGCTGGGCCGCATGTAATGACTCTCTGCCCGGCTTCCTGATGCCGGAAAGTTCCGGTATCGGAATAGGTATCGGGAGCATATGAGCATCGGTGCATCCCTATTTGTAAGATAAACAAATTATGCTGTTTTACATTTACATACACTGGACAAATGCCTCCATTGAAACACCTTGAAATGCCCCTTAAATGCTTGGCCAATGCTCATATAGCTTTTTTTGGGCATTTAAGAAGCGTTGCAAAGTGTTTATCATAGAATCCTAGAAACCACTTGGAAATCAGTGAGTGAGTAGACAAAGCAGCTGCAGATGCCACTTCCTGTCTGTACACATCCAGCGTTTTGTGAATGTGAATGTCACAGCTAGTGTTTTCCCAACAAAATAGGACAGTTACTAGCCTGAAAAAATGTCTGAAATAAATGTTGCCATTTTTGATGCCTCCCTAGTGCCTTGAAAATGTCTGCCAAATGTCTTGTTAACACTATAGGCCTATAACACTATGCCTGATAGTATCATTCTAAAGGGAGGATCAAACACTGATGAAAAGGAGGGTGAAAAAATGCAGTAGAATAACCTATCTTTCCTTGTTTCTTAATATTACCTTTTATGACTGAATGAAAATGTTTGCGTTCCAATACACCAGTCCTTCTTTTGTGTCCCATTTTGCGTCCCATTTTGCTAGAATTATCTATTTATGACAAAATTCATGGCATCAGTTAACTGTCAGTCTGTCTTCTTCATTCTCAGTGTTCCCTTGGAAGGAAAGGAAAGTGTGTGCAAAGCAGAGGTAGTTCCCATATTTGTACAGCTACTGGAGGATGGGGATGCTGAGGTCAGAGCCAATGCAGCTGGGGCTTTGATGTTCACTACCATTACTACTCAAGGTAAGGCATCTGTCCTCTGGCGGCATGATAATTCTCCAAATGTTCCCACTGTACTCTGATTGGCCCTTTTTCTGCAGGAAAATATGCTGCTTTTCATTCTGGTGCCATTCCAAAATTGCTAGCTCTTGTGAAAGATAGCCACAGTAAAGTGCGACTGAATTGCATCAAGACATTAACCACCTTGTCTGAAACTCCTGAAGGTCGCAAAGTTCTCTTGCCAGATGTCAATCTAATCCAGGAATGTCTGTTGGACTCCAGTGAAGCAGTGAGGAGAGCAGCTGCTATAGCAGTGCAAGTCATACAGTGGAGACCCTGAGCCAGGCGCTATAATGGTGCACAGGATTATTACAGTGTCCAATTTGCTGACCTTCATCGTGATGTCCATAAGAAACACCAAATCTAAAATGTAAATTTAAAAAACTGTCACATTTTTACCTACTCTATTCAAAAGCTTTTGTTAAAAAGGTTTTGATTGGAGTTCTACTTTATCTCACTCTTAGGCAACATGCAGCCTTCTCTTGCTGAGGAACCGTAAGCCTTATCACACACCCTTCACTAGCTGTGCATGTGCACCTGTATTTGTTTGCAAACTGAAGGGCAGCTGTTTGCCCAAAATGGATTAAAATGATTTCAAATAAACCTGAAAAACTATAAAACTATTCAGACTTCGTTTTTTGTAGTATGAAGAGATCCTGATTGGTTTCTTAAGCATTAACCTAGAGTGCCAGTAGTTGGTGAATCTGAGATTGCATTGTACACATGTAGATATAATAGAGTTGTGTGGTGGTACTGCTGAAATTCTCTAAAGTTGTAAGGCCAATATATCAAGACTTGATATCCAATACAATATAAAACAATCTGGAGATAACCAAGGTCATATTCTAAGAATCCACTTGGGTTCTTGATCTGCAGGCTGAGCACCTCTGCTCTAGGAGCATTGAACTCAATTACAGATACTCCTTACTTAACGAACTACCTGTTTAGCGATCGCTTGTATTTACGACAGTATGTGCGGGAATGTGGCAGCGGCAGTGTGGCATCTCACCATCATGCATATTCCGTTCTCTGCTCTGCTACTATTCTCGATCAGTATTTACAATACTGTATTTACAGATTTATGGCACAGTACTGTACATCTCAAACAGTATAGTACTGTATAGTACAGTATGTGCATGGCTGTGTGCCGTCCACACATTCCAGCTGCCCTAGGCCTTGTTGGCTATCCTGATACAGTATCCATATGTGCCCAGGATCTCTCTCAGGCCCAGGCAGTAGTGTGACAATGAACAGTACAATATACAGTTCCTTGCTTAACAACCAATTTGCTTAACAACCTAGTCGTAGGAACAGAACTCATTTGTTAAATGGGGAGTATCTATATATGCATATAGACTGACCTCCTTATATCATGAGAGAACAAAAGGTCCTAGGGCAGCTTACAAGGTCGTTGAAGGATTCACAGACCCCTCCCTATAGAAAGGTCGGTACAGTTTTATCTGTTTTTTTTTTGTTTCAGTTTTTTCCAGTAAGCCCTATGACTGCATATGAAACGGGCATTGAGTTAAAGAAATGTGAAGTAATCAATGATCTTTCATGGGGACATAGGTATAAACAAATACAAGTGACATGTTTTATTCTTGTCATTAAAGTTGATGTTTGAAGTTTATAGCATCCGTAGTTATGCAACAAACTATAAAGTAGTAGATATCATCATAACATTATGTGGAGTATGTCATGTACACTAGACCTATACACAGAACAGTTTATCATTTCTCACAGTTTTATACTGTCAGCCTGTTTAAAACAGAAAAAAACACTACTCCAAAGGCAAACCTCACCAGAAAAATAATAGAATAAAATCACTACATCGAAATGGTGAGTTAACAAACCCTTTAACATATACTGTATAGTGCTCAGCTGTAACAATTCCAGTTATTGTAGTTATTTATATAGCAACCATAAACATATTCACTCCATACTAACCATGCATGGTTAAAGCTGAACTTCAGGTAGATATAAAAGACAAATGAATGCAACTCTGCATTAATATTACTTCATTAAATGTAATTTTATTTCATTGCAAGCAGTTTAGGTACCCGAATCTGACCAGGTATCAGCCTCTTGCAGTCCGTGTAAAGCAGATCGCAGACTGGGAGAGGGAGAAGAAGCACAAGGAGCCAGTCATTTGTGCCCCAGTGCAAGGAACATGCTAATAGGAAGAGAGAGCAGAGTGACTTATCAGTATGCTGCTTCTTCTTTCACTGCCCAGTCACAGTCTAGGGAAGGTATAAGACCTGTAAGTGTTACTGAAGCACAGCAGAGAAAAACCAGGTCTCCTCCCTTGCCAGACAGGGCTGTGCTGTGTGTTAGAGCTGTGTAAATTTCAAAACTGGGTGGATAGGAGTACAAACCCTTTGGCAGGTAAAACAGCTATCTTATATGTATTTCATCTGTGTATTTAGTGGACTGCAAGTGTAAACTGCTCATTTGTGTGTAGGTGCTAAAATAACAAAGATATACTCACCCGAAAATCCGAGCCAGCTAGCTGTCACAGCTCTCCCTCCAGCCTGTCTCCCCCTCCCTGCAGCATTATAATCTCCCTCAGTGTCCTCACATCTATACACTGTGTATAGACCAGGGGCGGACCTAGTGCGGCTGCACCAGGGCCCGATGTTGGGGGGGCACAGGGAGATCTAGTCCCGGGCACCCCCTGTTGGTCCAGGCCATGTCCCTAGAAACAGGCAGCGAGAGAGGGGAGCTGGCACACAGTCGCCTGTAGAACCGGAGGACAGCAGGTGAGAGATGATCAGGCTGTCAGTGGAGAGCTCCCCCAGTGATCACTGGCAGGCTGCAGGCTCTGAGTGATGATTCGTGCTGTCAGTGGAGAGAAAGCTGAAGCGATCACTGCAGATCTCTACTGCCAGTTCATTTGATGCTAGTAATGATGCCGACACTGCTGGAGGAGCTCGGGCAGCCAAGCACTTTTCTTCGGGGACTTTGTGTAAGTAACCTGCATGGCACTCATATTGAATCTAAGTTCTGCATAAAAGAAATGTGTTTCCTTAATATGTAGCAAAGTCATGAATAAAGTCAATGTGTCTCTTTAAATGTTAAGGCCTGCACCTGTCCCTGTATAATTCCCTTCTGTCTGCCTGAGTAATCCCATGCCTTCTAATTGCTGTGTGTGCACAGGATGGATACTGGTTTATATACCTTTACTACAAATGTGTTATGTCTATATCAAGCATACAGTATGTCCTGCTGTAAAAGCCAAAGTGCCCCCAAGAATCAGCGGTTACAAGCATTACAAAGCCTTAAATAACTCATCACGTACAGTGTACTTGGCCAGTCATATAGGCACTTCGTGGCGGGACTTACAGTGTACGTCTCCCGTCACGAAGGGGTTAATAGACTCCAGGAAAGAAGAGTTGTATTTTCAGGCAAAAAGCTTAACTGTCGCTTCTTGAAGTGGTCACGGGGACTTCTTAAGTTGTGATTGTTTTGTTAGGTGATGCTCCAGTTTCAGACAGCCCAGAACAAGTGCAGATGAAAACAAGTGCAAAACAGGTGCAAAAAACATGCAATTGAAAAAGTAGTGCAAGCTCTGGTCAAAACAGGTGCAAATAACACGTGCAGTTGGAAAAGTAGTGTAAGCTCTGGTGAATACAGGGGCACATGTTGAAAGACAGATTTGCACATAAAAAAAATGATGAAGAGGCTAAAACTGTCGTAATTGCTTTGATAAATTCCCCCCATTGTGACTCTGTGTGTGGTTTCTCCTCACATTTGGCATCAACTGTATTTGCAATATTCAGTTTTTGGATTATTTGTTGTTCCATATACTACTTGTAATTATTAAATCATTTTATATGGATTTTCATTTGGATTTTTTGTTTTAGAGTTTACATTTTTTTATTCAAAGCCCAACTCCAGAGAGATTGAAAGTTTGGGGGTAGCCCCACTGTCAGGGTAAACTGCTCGTTTATGCCTAGTGGACAGGAAAAAGTACTTTTCCTGTCCCCTAGGAATAAACCAGCGACTAACCCTTGCAGTGCGGGGACAGTCCCATTGAAGAGAAAACTTTTTTTTCAGCGCAACGTAACGGAATAAAACAGATGCAATGACATTGAAACCAAAGTAAATATCCCCCTGGATTTGGTTGTATTATTTGCTGTTTGCATCATTTTTAGCTGTTTATGTTAAATGCAATGTACCATTTTTGGCTTGTGTTCCCTTTCAGCCCATGATAAGCTCATGCTTAGCTAAACTGCTAAGTTGTGCCTTACTTTTTACAGCAGTTTTCCCTAGTAATCTGGGCAGGTGGTTATAAAGGGAATAAAGTGCGTCAAATGCATTCTTATCACATAATTAATGCTTGTATCAGGGGTTTTTTCTATGATAAGCACAAGGAAATCAATGTAATTATCGTAATTTGTTTCTGAATATCTTGAGTAGCAAGTCCAGCAAAACACTCATTTAGTATGAACCTCTTCCAGTGCAGTGCTGGGGCAATTGACAGGGTTGTTTATGCGTGTGTATATATGTGGGTGTGGGCGATATAGTCTAAGTGGATATTTCTCTAGGAAGTTTTTAAAAAACGGTGGCTTTGTGGCATTGCTGGATGTAAATCTGATTAGATTTGCCAACTAATGAACAAACAATAAAGAGCTCAGATCTTAAAATACTGGTACAAGGTTTATCCAAATCTTGACTTTCGACAAGAGGCCTGGACTGCTTGTTCCACAACTTTCTGTTGATCCCTAACCAGTTGTGGTGTGCTACACATTCCCAGAAAAAAACGTCATTGAAGTAAAGAGGGCATGTTTAGCATATCCTGTCATTTCCCCTGCTGTTGTTCTCATCCCGCCTGCATTTGCCATGAGTTCCGGCTTTCAAAATGACTGCTGGGAGTTGCTGTGTAAATACAGCAGCTATTACAGCCACTGTCAAAAAACAGACCTTCTGACACAGGGGAAACTTATCAAGCAAGTCAGGCTGCCTGTCACTTAGCAGGGTCTATGCAACAGATTGTATGTGTATCTGCCACAGATTGTGTGTGTGTGTGTGTGTGTGTGTGTGTATTTGCAGTTCTGCATCTGTAATCTTGGGCAGCAGAGTGTGACAGATTTGTATAGGTATGTAAAAAGATTTACTGTATCACAGTGTTACTTAAGAGCAGCTGATGGACGAATTTATGAAGGATGCTGCCTAATTATCATAAATATATATTTTTTTTTTTTACATATAATTTTTATTAAATTATAAACATACAAGGGAATGTTGTACATCTTGGAGCTCTTCACATGGTGTCAGTACATTACAATTAAATCTTAGCATTTGACAAGGTCGTCTCGTGATATAAGAGATTAAATCAGTGCTAAACGACAGTCAATATTAAAGCATTAACATGTACAGAATTATGACAGACGGCATGAAAATAGTTATGTTCGGCGTAATGGTCTTCGTATCATACATTCTTAGCTTCGTACTATCGTTTAGGCCAATCAAACCTTATAGTTACGACGAGTGTTTAAGAAATACCAATTGTAAGTTCCTGAAGGGGAGATCTATTCGAAAAGAACAGGGCTCCCAGGCAAGAAAGAGGTTATTTGGTAATTCAGTGAGCATGGGGAGAGCAGGTTAGCCGCCAGGGAATAGCTGAAAGGCTGTAAGGCTAACTGTTGTCCAAATGCTTTAAACAGTGACACCCTACAAGACTAGTAGACACACAGTAGACAAGACAAACAAGGGGGAGGGGGGAGGGGGTTGGCAGAAGGATGGAAGGAAAGAGAGGGACTGATATCGGAAGGGGAAAGCAGTGGGAAGAAGAGGAAGGTTAGGTGAGTCTAGCGGGAGTGGGATGAGAAGGAGGACGGCATTCTCTCTATACATTCGTCTAAGGGGTTGACAAACACAGGCGGGCAAGGGGTGGAAAACTACAGCATACAGAATCGGCGCTCATCTGCCGAGGCAAAGTACTTGTCTATCCAGGGGGTCCAAGTCTTTTCAAATTTAGCCATGTGATCATTGAGCTGTGCTGTTTTTTTCTCTTGTGTCATAATCCAGTTAATATGGTTGATCATACTTGGGATGCTAAGAGTTTTTGTCAACCAGTTTTGAGCTATTTCTCTCTCCGCTGATGTGCAGACATGCATTGTGAGATGGAAGAGTTTGCGAGGTAGATCTTCTGGTTTGCAGTTAAGTAATGCTAGTAAGGGGTCCTTAGATAGCGGGTGCACGAATAATGACGAGAGGAGGATAAAGACTTCGTCCCAGAAGGCAGAGACCCATGGGCAGCTCCACCACATGTGGGAGAAGGTACCTGGTTCCGGGCAGCCCCTAAAGCAGTTAGGGAAGCAATTAGGTTTATAAATAGCCACTCTGGCCGGCACCAGGTACCAGCGTAAGAGGACATTATAATTTATTTCCAACATGCAAATTTGTTCCCAAATATCCTCATCCACTGGGAAGTCTAGATCACGTTCCCATTTATTTACATAGGCAGGGGGAGGTGTATCTGTGGGGGTGATCAGGGCAGCGTAGAGGAGGGATATTAGACCTGGGGTGTGTGGATTGTCTCGACAGACTTTCTCAAATGGAGACAGCAGCATGGGGCCAGTTTGTTTTGGGGTGTGAGTAGTTATAAAGTGTTTGATCTGTAGATATCTAAAGATTTCCCTACTAGGGAGTTGGTGGTGTTCCTGCAGGTACGTGAAGGATTTAATGTCATCGGTGGGCCTTAGTTGCCAGAAGTAGGTAAGGTTTAGTTCAGACCACACAGAGAATCGTGATGGTTGTTGTTGGGCTGGGGCAAATAATGGGTTAGCTAATATGGACATTAAGGGCAAGGTTGAGGAGAGCAGGCTAGAGGAGAGTTTAACAGAATCCCATAAGCGGAGAGAATGGGACGTGATCGGGTTCGTTACGGGTGGTCTTCGTTTCCAATCGAGCCAGAGTAGGTTAGCGGCCGATGTGGAGTGTACTAGAGCGGTCTCCAGGGTTACCCACCTCGGGATTTCAGAGGTTGAGTGATATTTTGCAAGTTGGCTAATTTGTGCAGCTAGGTAATATTTAGCTAATGTGGGACCGCCAACCCCCCTTGGGGCTTCGGGAAATATAGCGTGCGCCTGGGGACTCTAGGTCTTTTGTCCCCCCATATAAAGGTAAATATTTGCGCTTGCAGTTTTTTAATGATTGGGCTGAGTACCGCGACAGGCAGGACTCGAAAGAAATAGAGAATCTTAGGCAAAAGGGTCATTTTTATCGCGGCAATTCTGCCCAACCAGGAGAGTTGATAGAGAGACCACTGCCGTAACATCTGAGACAGCTTGGTCATCATTTCCGGATAATTCGCGTTATACAGGTATAACGATTGATAGGAATGTGTCAACTTTATACCATGATATGGCATTCGGTTTTCACACCAGGAGTAGGGGTAGTTACTTTTTAGAGATGCAACGAGCGATGCAGGCAGGGAGATATTTAGTGCCATGGATTTAGAGTCATTTATACAGAGACCTGAGATATTTGCGATTTCGGACAGTATTGTTGTGAGGTTGGGCAAGGTGATCACAGGGTTAGTGATAAAAAGCAATGCATCATCCGCAAACATGCAGATCTTATGGGAGGTACCCTCCAATGTAATGCCGGAGATATCTGGGGAGTTGCGCAACTTCTGTGCCAGTGGCTCTAAAGCTAGGGCGAAGAGAAGAGGCGATAATGGACAACCCTGCCTGGTGCCCCTCAAAATTGGGAATGAGTGGGAACAGAAGTGGGAATATTTGATGCGGGCTATGGGTTTATTATAGAGGGAGGAAATCCAAGTGAGAAAGGACGGCCCAAAGCCCCAGTGTCTTAGGGTGTGGAATAAATAAGGCCAGGAGACACTGTCAAATGCCTTTTTAATGTCAAGGGAGAGAAGCATTGCGGGAATTTTCTTTGTTTTTGCAATATGAGATAGGAGGGTAACCCTCCGGACGTTGTCACTTGCTTGTCTGGTGGGGATGAAACCTACTTGGTCATTGGGAATTAGGTGGCCAATCACACTATTAAGTCTGTTGGCTAGTACCTTGGCTAATAACTTAATGTCTACATTCAGTAGGGAAATCGGTCTGTAGTTGGACAGGTTCGTATGATCAGCAGCTGGTTTGGGGATCATGCAAATCAAGGCAGTGAGGGATTCTTGGCCAAGGGATTGTCCTGTGCGAAGGGAATTAAAAGAGGAAGTTAAAAGGGGGATCAATAGGTCTTTGAAAGTGGCGTAGTAAGCAGTGGTGAAGCCATCTACACCTGGGCGTTTTCCACGAGACAGTGTGGCTATTGCGAGGCCAACCTCCTCCTCTGTGATGGGTTCCTCAAATGAGGTTACTTGGGCCTCCGTCAGCTGTGGGAGGTCCAGGTCTGTAAAGAATCGGTCAGTTTGAGTAGGGGAGAAGAGGTCTTGGGATGAGTAAAGTGTAGAGAGATGCTGCTGGAACATGTCCAGGACTTTCACTGGGTTGCTTGTGTGTGATCCCGTGGAAGTACGGAGCTTGACCGGTTTAAAGGATGGATCTAACCGTCTGAGTTTGGAGGCTAAGAGGGAGTCAGCTTTGTTGCCTTTAAGATAAAATGTATGGGCTGTGCGGTGGAGTTGACGGGCTGCATGGTCTGTGAGTAAGAGGTTAAGAGCTTTGCTGGCAGACTCCAGGTTAGTTTTGTGAGTCGGGGAAGGGTCTGAGACAAAGGCCTGTGAGCATGATTGGAAGTCGGTCTCAAGTTGAGCTAATTTACGCAATCGCTCCTTTTTGAGCATCGAGGACAATTGGATAATACGTCCCCTTAGGACCGGTTTATGTGCTTCCCACAGGGTGACCGGGGAACTGTCAGGGGTTCGGTTAACCGCTATATATTCTGATACGTACGATTCAAGTAACATTTTAGAGGAGGGATCTGTCAATAGGGAGTCATTCAGTGTCCAGTTTGGGGAGCTAGGGGCCGATAGCTGGGAGGGGAGGATCACGGTGACTGCCGAGTGGTCTGACCAGGGGACAGGCAATATCCTGGAGTGAAGAATATGGGGTGTTAAGGAGGCATTTACAAAAATGTGGTCTATTCTAGAAAAAACCTTATGTGGGTGTGAGTAGTGCGTGTAGTCAGATTTTTGTGGGTTGGCCTCTCTCCAGCAATCCACCAGTGAGTATGTTGCTATGAGGTCCCTAAAAGTTTTTGCAGTGTGCAAGCAGGAGGTAGAGGTTTTAGATTTGTCCCGGTGAGGGAACAGCACCATGTTGGAATCTCCACATATTATGACAGCCCCCGTCGAGCGTGCATGCACCTTTTCCAAGAGGTCTCTGAAGAAGGTGAGCTGGTCATCGTTGGGAGCATAATACGTGACCAGAGTAACCTCATTATCGTCTAGGAGGCCCGTAAGAATCAGGTACCACCCTAGGGGGTCTCTTGTCTCCGTTTGGCATATAAAATTAACTGATCTGCGAAAACCTATGAGGACCCCTTTCCGTTTACAGGAATCGTTTGCCATATATATTTCCGTGAATTGAGAGCTAAAATATTTTGGGCAAGACGACCTGGAGAAATGGGTCTCTTGGAGGAAGATAATATGTGCGTGGATGGACCTAAAATATCTAAATGCTCGAGTCCGCTTGTTGGGGGAGTTTAGGCCCTGCACATTTAGGCTTAAAAATGTAAGTGACATGGGGGATCAGACAAAGATCAAGTTTCAGGTATTGACCCAACCAAATCACCTGTGTTTGGGGTAGCCACCTCGATCTCACTAACCTGCCGCTTGAGGTAGAAGGCTGAAGGAAGTCCCAGGAGAGAGGAGAGACAGGAAGGAGGAAGGAGACAATAGGGTGGGGAGGGAACAAGACATCAAACATTAAACATAGTAACATAAACTGAAACATGCAGTGGAATAAATCCACAACTGACCTGGATTGTTGGGTAGTCGGGTCCAGAAGAACTCGATCCACCCAAGGAGTTCCGAGGAGTGGGGAGCACAGTGACATGCTCGCCCAGGCAACTTTCGTATAACTTTAACTGTAACAAACGGTATAAAGTAACCTGTAAACCGAACTTTGTGTAAACGTTAAAGAGAGAACAGTTCGTCAATTCCTATTGTAAAGAGAATGTGTATGGGGGCTAGGGGACACATGAGTGATACAGTATTCATGCTGAGGTTTACCCTCCTTCAGCTACAACTATAGAGCCCAGATGCTTAAAGTGACCTATATGGGGTACCGAATATTGGGAATGCAGGGGTTGAAAAATAAATTTGAATGGAGTAGGGGCTGATCAGCAGCCTAAGTATTCTGTAATGGGTAGTAAATAGACCGTTTTTGGTTGTGCGGTTGGTAGGTAATAACAGCGGCAAAGCCCTTAGTGAAGGGAAGGAATAACCACTGCTCAGGTTGTCCTAGCAATTTGGGGGGTAAATATGTACACATTTAAAGGCACAATATCTATCAAAGTATGTTCGACTGTAATAATAAAGATTTGATAAGTGGGGGTCAGTGGTAGCTGTACTAGGACTGACTAAAGGCACTACCGGCTGAAGCAGTTCACGATGGGACATGGGCATGGCTCATCGTGGGAGACTCCGGAAATGGTGGTGCCATGGATCTGGTCGTCTGCAGCCGATGTTCGGTGACACTGGAGAAAGTGGTAGTCTTTTGAACAGCATCTCAGACTGGGTCGAAGTGTGGGTAAGGCACGCCCGTGGAGGGCACATTCACATTCATCCCGGGGTGGTGTGTTTGGATGTCGTCTTCATAACCTGGCCGCTGGATTCGCCAGAGTGGTGCTGGTCTGAATCACTTCGGGACCTTTTGGAGGAAGACGATGGGGGATGTCTTCGAGCAGGGGGTGTAGGAGACGGATCCATAAGGCCCATGGTGGCCAATTTTGCTTGGGTTTCCTCTAGGGTGACACAGGCATGCTGTCTACCGCCATGTGAGAACAGCAGCCGAAAGGGGAACCCCCATTTGTATTTAATGTGGTGCTTAATGAGCACTTCAAGACAGGGTCTCAGTGTTCGCCATTTGGCAATGGTCGAGGGGGCCAAATCAGTAAAGAGCTGGTACTCATGGCCCTGGAAGGATAGCGGGCCCAGCGATGCTTTGGTTCTGGCCGCCGCCACTAGGGCCTCTTTAGTACGAAAAAAATGTAGCTTTACCAGGATATCTCTCGGGGGTCCGTCTTGGCGCCTGCTGTTCAGTGCCCGGTGGGTTCTTTCGATCTCCAAACGCTCAAGGGGGATGTCAGGGGACAGCTCCTGGAATAGCGCGGTGGTGGTGGAGTACAAGTCCTCAATATGTTCCGGGAGCCCCCGGATGCGGATATTGGAGCGGCGGGACCTGTTCTCCAGGTCTTCTAATTTAGATAGGAGTTGTGAAATCTAAGAACTGCTGTTTTCCCGTTCTTCTTTGCTATCAAACAGGAAGGGAAGCCCCATCTATAGTTAATATCCGCCCTCTGTAGGGCTTCCAGGAGCGGTCGCAGAGCCCTGCGTCGCCCCAAAGTCTCCCTGGCAAGATCTGGATATATATATAATTGTGCACCCTCAAATTCCGTCAGAGGGTGTTCTCGTGTTTTCCGCAGAATAGCCTCCTTGTCCATAAAATAATGCAAGCGACAAATTACGTCCCTGGGTTGTTCTGAGGCCAAGTTACGAGGGCGAAATATACGGTGTACCCGATCAAACATCAAAGGAGCAGTCTGTTCCCGCCCAAGTATAGCATTAAATATGCCTCTCAAAGTGTCAGCTAAGTTAGAGTCCCCCGTAGCTTCTGGCAGCCCCCGGATGCGCAGGTTTTTCCTGCGTCCCCTGTTCTCTTGATCTTCCAAGCGATAAGCAAGATTTCTTTGAGAGCAGGCTAAGGAGTACACCTGCGACTGCAGGACTGATATTACCTTGGCTTGGGATTCCAGGCGAGTCTCTCCCTCCTCCACACGCTGTAGCAAATGCGTTATCTCTCCCCTGAGTGATAGGATATCCATCTTTAGTGATTGCTCCATCCGAGTGAGCATGGACGTTAATTCCTCCTTAGTCGGGATCGCCCTCATCAGACGTCCACTGGGGGCGATAAGCATTGCTCCCTCTCTTCGCCAGTCTCCGACTGGGGAGGGGATGATTCTATGTCCCGATCACGTGTGGCCGACCCCGATGGAAGCTCTGACCGAGACAGGGAGCTCCGTGATTGGTTCC
This sequence comes from Nanorana parkeri, assembly GCF_000935625.1. Classification (NCBI taxonomy): domain Eukaryota; kingdom Metazoa; phylum Chordata; class Amphibia; order Anura; family Dicroglossidae; genus Nanorana; species Nanorana parkeri. The sequence continues at coordinate 539,488 of NW_017306550.1, forward strand.
GGGAGTCCGCCGCAAGGTATCTCTTAATTGTCCCTGGTTTCGGGGTTTTCGTAGGCCCGGTATTCCTCCCCATCGTAGCGAGTAAGTGCCGCTATAGTGGTTGCGGTGAGTAGTCGGGAAGTCTATCAAGCAGGGAGAAGTTTGCGGAGCCCACGCTACTCGCGTCTAGTCGCCATTGTGTCCAGGCCACGCCCCCCTGTCATATAACCTCTAATCACGCTCTCGGTCTCTTCTTCCTGCAAAGAACAGTGACTTTCAGTCATCGCTCCCCGGTGGAATTCCCCTCTCTGTGCCTCATGATCATATGTATGCATGTAAATGAAACCCACACAAGAAAAAAAAAAAATAATTATGAGTATCAGAGTGGACTCACCATTCAAAAGTAGTAAGAGTATTAATCATTCTAACTTTGGGGCTTCTTTGAGTTTTGTTGTGGAAATTTTATTAGGATGTGTTTTTAGTATATTGTAATATTGTCATCGTGTCTCTCAGTGTCAGGTTTGCCGGGGCTACGATTGATTGGAACGTGATCCGGATTAATCAGCACTGAGGGTAAACCATTGGAGTAGATAGCTTCCTCTTGTGGATGTGGAGACGCGGCCGCTGTGCGCAGAGGTCTCCGCCGGCGAATGGTCCATGTGCTATGCGCTGGGCTGTTGGCCGCGGGAGATTGATGTGCGTGGCGGAGCAGTGTCCTCTTAACGAGTGTATGGACGCCGGCTAGGGCCCCTGCGCAATGCACGGATTTATTAGCTTGGCGAGGATGCATTTGTTTTGAGAACGCGGTATCATTTTAGATACATATCTGCCTTTATAAAAGGTACATGCGTCTGTATCCTTTTTGGTGCGTCTGATCAACGCGCTGGAAAAAATATGGCGTTGTCCCTGCAGATAAGCTTGCATTCATGAGAACCGTAGTATAATTTCTATTGGGCATTGCTCATGAACAATGCTGGATAGAGTTCGCTCCAGTGGTAACGGGAGATTATGGGGTCTATTCACTAAGCTGCCGTAGGCAGCCGAGTGAAAGACCGACCTGAAGTGAAGTGAGCCGAACGAACCTTTCAGCGCAGCTCAGCCGAGCCGAGGCATATGCCTTCGGCTCAGCTAAGTTCGGGAGCTGTACGGGCTATTGTGAATAGCCCGTACAGCAGCCCTTCGGTTCTACTGAACCGAAGGGGTCCTGGGGCCGAAGCTAGCCGAAGGATCGGCCGAAGCTACTGCTAGATCATTCGGCTGCTTCGTGAATAGACCCCTATGTGTGTGGGTCTGGGAAGATGGCGGCGTCCATGGGCAAGCATGCTGCTGTTGCACATGGTTTAATTCTGTGCACACCACTTCTGCTCGGACACAAACATTTACTCCGCTTTCTATTGTATACATGTGTTTCATTGGCTGACTCTGTTATGTTGATGTATGGAGGAAGTGACTGGCTGTTGGGGCCACCACTTCCTGTTTGTTAGTCCTTTGTTGCTATACAAATATATGGAGCGAGTGGTCAAGGGGAAACTTGAACACAGAAACTCCAACTTGAAGCAACACCTTGTCTTGACTCTACCTGGGACTACAGAAGTATCTCCGTTCCTTGTACGAAAGAGCTTAATACAACGTGCTTTTAAGCGTGACGGGATTGTTTGTGCTTGGCGCACTTTGATGCTGAAAGTACACCTTTTAGCGCGGCGTGGATTTGTGCGCTCAGCCCAAGCGAATTTCCATAACAGTTTTACTTCTCAAATGTGTCAAGTACTTGGCTAATGTGTCTGCCATCAATGGGAGGCTCTTAAGCATCTGGCAGTCATTATGTGCAGAAGTAAATTTCTGAAATCTTTAGACACATTGGTGGTTAGAAGCAGGTAGGTAAAATGATCAAGTGATAGCTGAATTTGTAGAAGATTTAGGACTTTTTTACACCATCTCCAGTGCGTTCCAGCACGGTTAGCTGATGGAATGCACTGGATCGCATACTGTGAGGCTCCCTTTGTTCTGGGGCGGGAGGGGGCCCGCAGTGCACAGCAATACCCGCATTACGGTCCAGTGCGTTTGCAAAAAATAGTGCTTGTACTATTTTTTGTGAGGCTTACAGTATGTGATCCAGTGCATTCCAGCAGCTGGAACGCACTGGAGATGGTGTGAATGGGCCCTGAAGAGTAGAGCTTATACCATCCACCAAAATGGACGTATCTTAGGGAATAGAATTGAATATATGGAATAAAGTCCCTGAATGGCTGAGCCACCTCTAGCAGCGTTTTGGGATGGTAGAGACAGGGGTGTGTTACCAGTGGCAAAGGATTTTGAACTAGTTTTCTTTATAAAAAGTACAGAGAGTGGATCTGTGCCCAGAATTCCATATTTTGCCCCATTCCTCCATAGTGAATTCTCTATTCAAAGTATATTCCTCATTTAAGCATGTAGTTGTCTTTTGGAAGTGTAATGTTTACATTTTGACTTAAGCTCACATTAAGTATATTTTACTCTACACACTTCTTTAGTTCAGATCAGTTCAGCAAAAATTCAATATGCAGACCCATTTCCAAATGCACTAAAACACATAACATTGGTGTATTTAATGCATTTAGTAGGAAGAGGAATTACCAGCACTCAGTAGAACAATCCAACATGTCCATTTATTGGACATAGACGTCACACAATCACAAGAGCCAACGTTTCGAGACCACACAGGGTCTCTTCATCAGGGCATAAAGAGTCACTCTTTATGCCCTGATGAAGAGACCCTGCATGGTCTCGAAACGTTGGCTCTTGTGATTGTGTGATGTCTATGTCCAATAAATGGACATGTTGGCTTCCTGGTGTGGCTGGGAGTGAGCGATGCGACTCAAGTAGTGAAGCGATCCAAGTCACATCCCCACCCCTCCCGACTGCTTGTCCATTCACACAATGCCTTGTCTTTTTCAAAGCATTCTGTGATTGGAGGAGGAAAGTGACATCTCTTCCTCCAATCACAGAACGCCTTGTATAATAAATGCCTTTTTCCCCACAGAGTGCCTAATTCACCTCACCTTGACTTTGTACAGCTGCCGTGTTGAGTGATATGTGAGATTGTCATCCATTATCACTTCAGCTACATTAAAGTTTAGGTTGTTCTGAAAGTTATGTAATGCTGTTTTTATTGAAGTCAAGTGAAAAAACAACTAGAATGGATTATGTCAACAATTTCCAAAAGTTGATAATGTGGGGCATTCTATATCAAAGTTTCTGAAGGAAGCAGTGTGTATTCCCTTATCAGATCAACTTTTTAACAGGAATACTGGAAACCAGAAAACGGACAATTGGATCATACCTGCCAGTAATTTTTCTTTCCTGGTGCCTAGCCATGGCAGCATACCTGTGATAGGCCCCGCCCCCTATCCCACCTACAGGATCAGATAAAATCTTTAAAAGTGAGAGAGTGACTCCCCCTAGGCCTTTAAGTAACTAGCCCCGAGAGTACCCAGGGAGGGTATATGCTGCCATGGATAGGCACCAGGAAAGGAAAATTACTGGTAAGTATGATACAATTTTCCGTTTTCCTGGTGCCTTCATGGCAGCATACCTGCGATAAATAACAAATTGACAGGGTGGGTACAGATGATAATAGTTTATTATATACCTGATAAGGAAGCTTGGACCGCTCTCCTACCAAAGTCTACTGTAGTTAAGGCCTAGGGGGAGTCACTCTCACTTTTATAGATTTTAACTGGTCCTGTAGGTGGGATAGGGGGCGGGGCCATGAAGGCACCAGGAAAGTGTATTTTAGATTGATCACCATGGGACTGAAGCAGATCTCTCAAACCCCTTACTAAATAAGGTTCACTTGACATCTGGTCCAATCTGGTGCCAGCGTTTGTATCATGTTGTGTGTTTTGTTCTACTGCTTCTTCTGGATTTGTGTTCTCTTTCTGGGGGTTCACTCAAAGTATGTTGCCTTTCTTCACATACAGCATATTATAAATAAGCAGACTTTTCTTTTTTTTTTATAATGTAGAATATTCTGCTGGTGCAGACTAGAAGCATCTATTCATATCCATGCAATTCACAGCACTAGACATATTCTGCAGCAGCATGGTAAAATGCAATGTTTTGTATGGCTTAACGTGTATCTAAACCCAAAAAACAAAAATGTCATATATTGTAGCTTACCAGCCCTTAGATGTGCTGGCTGCATTAGTTTTCTTTTTTTTTCAGACTTTGTTATCTTTATTTGTATCCTGGTATTACGCTTCCTGTGCTAGTGTGACAATATTTATTCACATTGCTGCATGCAAGGAGGTGCAGCATTGTCTGGCAGGAACTGTTTTACTATAACTGAACATTATCCCCTCTCCTCATCTCCTTAACATAGGGCGAGGTGTTCTGTACAGATTTCAACTGGGCATGTCTGAAAAAGTTTGATATATGTCTGCATAGTGAACTTGATTTCTGGCAGGGTCAACAGGTTTTTGCTTTGTACTTCTCAAACAGATATCATAAATTGCTTTCAATGGTATACAGGCAGTCCCCGAGTTACATACATCCGACTTACATCCGACTCCTACTTACAAACAGAGGCTATTACTGTCCAGCAGGGGTAGTTGTAATGCTACCGTGCTCGTGCAGACGAGGAGTGCCTGCCTTTTTGGGTCTGGTTCCTAGTGCTGTACGTACGTTACAGGAAGTTGGCTCTTGTTAGACATGCAGACGAGGGGTGCCCACCTCTTTTACTGGGTCGCTGTGAGGTTTATACTGCTGTCTGTATCCTCATTAGAAAGATTTAATCTCACTTCCTGTCATTGAGACAACTGGAAGTGAAAGGAAATCTACCCCTAGCAAGGGAAATTCACTCCTGTTAAGGTGGCCATACACTCTACAACCATCGCAAGACTTTAGTCTTGCGATGGTTGTAAAGGGATTAAAAAAACGTACGATCTGCCTATCTTGGACAGGCAGATCGCACTCTCGATCATCGCAAGCCCACCCCCCTGAGGGGCGGGCTTCCGATGACCGCCATGCTGCACGGGCAGGGTGCGCGGGCGCACACCGGCCCGTTCAGCATTTATCTTCCGAGCACCGTTCTAACCAGCCGAGAATCGTACGATTCCCGGCTGGTTTTCGAACATGCTGGTTCGACAGAAGACGTGCGACCGTACAGTAGAAACGGTCGCACGTCTCCGTTCACACTGCTCGGTTATCGTACGAAAAACCGATCGCATACGATTATCGTACGATAATCATGCAGTGTATGGGCACCTTAAGAGTGATCATGGGAAAAAGGTGTGTCCACTGAAGCTTCATCATCAATCCTTGTTTCTATGACAATCCAAAATTCTCTAAATCCAATTGTCACAGAAAGTGAGGTGAAATCTTCTGAACAGGAGCACACACAGCAAAACAAACATTACAGGGAGTTAACCTTTCCCTATGCAATTCCAAACAAAAAAAAACGTTTTTTGGCTGGAGTTACACTTAAAAAAATTACCTGTTCCAACTCACAAACCTACAGTCCCTATCTTGTTGGTAACCCGGGGACTGCCTGTATTTACACGTTCACACCTTGATGCTTCTCTGCAGAACAGAGACACAAAGCAGAAAAGACAAGCACACAGAGAATGAGGTGGAGGCACCAAATTAAGAATACATTACAAAGATGAGTGTACTGTTGGAAATGGGTTTAATAATTGCCATGCCTTTTGCCACTGCTGCCATAGTCTGCTACTCATACTTCCCGAATGGTATAGACTTTGCTACGGTCAATAAACTCTGTTTGTACAAATCACAATGAGCTTCCAAAATTCCTTTGCATTTCTTTATTTAAATACAATGTTTTACAAATATGGAAAAGGATTTTATCTATTAATTTCAAATGCTGGACAATTCAATTCATAATATGTATTCATCCACCCTCATTAATACACGAGATTCTAGTCAATGATGACCATTCATTTTACATATGTCCCAATAGATTGGTCAGGAATGTGTGAATGCAGTTCACGACAAATGTGCTACCACTTCACCCTGCAGCAGGACATGCCTGTGTAATGTGCACTGCTGTTGAGGCTTCATGGACAGGAGGAGTTACCCACAGGGTAGATTTCCTGGTAAATTTAATTCACGTCCATATTTCCTTCGTTTTTCATCATCCAAATGTTTCTCATAAGCAGAAAAAGTGAAAACTCTCTCTGCATTAATCCTTCCGTTGATGACTGGACCAAACAGTGTCTATTAGGATTCAACATATTATATATATATATATATATCACATCTAGGCAAAGTAGGCATGGCAGAACACAGCCACAGTTAGTAGGATAATGCCATTGATATTGGACACATTTCTCCACAGAGGAGCTTCTGATGTATCTGTCATCTTTGCTTCCATGGCCTTCTTCTCTTCCTCACTAAGTTTTGGAGCCGCCTTATCTTCGAACCCACAGAACCAATTGTAAGCCTTTTTCCAGCAACTCACTTGTTTTTCCTCTGCATCAAATGTAAAAACAAAAGGGTTGAGTGAATTATGGAGAACAATGCTACACCTAAACTGTCTGCCTTCTCTCCCTTGTTAGCTGAAGGACTAACATTAACTGTGAGTGCTACTGTGGTCCTGCAACAGGAACCAAGCAAATAGCCTTCTGCGGTTCGGTGAAGGGGGGACCCACTGCAGATGTAATCATATGTGAATTGTTGATTCCTTTTGTACCTGACTCTGAAGATGTGATGACGCTGGTTGGACCTATCCTAAGTACTAAAGTCCCTGTGATACGAAGCTATGGCTCTTGTAATGTGTAGTTATTTCAAGTATTACATTATTTATAGATGTGGGGGTCTTTTTGGCTGTTACATGTATTTCAACAATACTGTGCTGCTAATCAGACTAACCGCCATCAGAGTCCTCGTATTCTTCTTCTTCAGCAACCCAGTCTTGAGCATCAAGGTCTATTCTTTCCTCTTTGCTGTTCCTCAGGGACCAACACAAGCGGTAAAGCTGAAAAGAAAAAAAATTATATTTTTGTCACATTATGCCCAGTGCCTCTTATTTCACTCTTATTTCAGTGTCGCAATACATGTTGAAATTAGATACAAATATTTGCATATTCTTTTGATCATTCAGTGATTTTTTTTTCATTTCTCTGTGATAGGTAAAACCAGTCATTAAAATACTGACCACTTTATTAGGTACACCTTGCTAGTACTGGGTTGGACCCCTTTGGTCTTCAGAACTGCCTTAAAGGAGAACTATGAGGTGAGTGCTTTTCACTCAATGAGTCTGTCACAGGTCGGCTCAGTAGATCGGGAGGTGAGCGAACACATACCGGCGTTTGCTCACCTCTCGATCCTGTCACGGCTCTCTGCCGTGACAGCGGAGGGGCTGGATTCCTCCTCCCCGCTCCGATCCGCCAGCGCTGACTGGCGGAACGGACGGTGGAGGGGGCGGGTACAGCTGGCTCTGCCTCTAGATAGGCAGAGCCAGCTGTCAGTCACGCAGCTGGGCGGATCCCGGCACAATTGTTGGGATCCGCTTCAGCTGCGGCGCGTCTCGGTATACTCGGCTCAGTAGATCAGGAGGTGAGCGAACACATACCGGCGTTCGCTCACCTCTCGATCACGTCACGGCTCTCTGCCGTGACAGGGGAGGGGCTTGATTCCCCCCTCCCCGCTCCGATCATGCAGCGCTGACTGGTGGAACGGACGGGGGAGGGGGCGGGTACAGCTGGCTCTGCCTTTACATAGGCAGAGCCAGCTGTCACTCACGCAGCCGGGCGGATCCCGGCACAATTGTCGGGATCCGCTTCAGCTGCGGCGTCTCAGTATACCGCGAGCAGCTGCTCGCGGTATACTGCGGCATCTCAGTAGCTCGCGCTATATTGAGCCTAGGGTGACTGGAGGATGCTAGTTTGTGTCCTCCCGTTACCCTGAGGAGAACTATGGGGAAAAGCCTTAACACCATAGTTCTCCTTTAATCCTTCATGGCATTGATTCAACAAGGTGATGAAAACATTCCTTAGAGAGCTTGGTCCATACTTACATGATAGCATCACACAGTTGTGGCAGATTTGTCGGCTGCACATCCATTTACATCAAATTCTGACCCGACCATCAGAATGTCGCAACAGAAATTGATACTCATCAGACCAGGCAAAGTTTTTCCAATCTTCTTTTGTACAATTTTAGTGAGCCCTTGCAAACTGTAGCCTCAGTTCCCTGTTCTTAGCAGAAGTGGCACCTGGTGTGGTCCTGATCTGCTGCAAGTTTCAATGTGTTGTGTGTTCAGAGATGGTATTCTGATTACCTCGAATGTAACAAGCAGTTATTTGAGTTACTGTTGCCTTTCTAGCAGCCTGAAACAGTCTGGCCATTCTCCTCTGACCTCTGACATCAGGAAGGTATTCTTGCCCAGAGAGCTGCCGCTCACTGGATATTTTCTCTTTTTGAGACCATTCTCTGTAAATCTGAGAGATGGTTGTGGATGAAAATCCCAGTAGATCAGACCAGATCTTCTGGCACCAACAACCATGCCATGTTCAAAGTCACTTAAATCACCTTTCTTCCCCATTCTGATGCTCGGTTTGAACTTCAGCAGACCATCTTGACGATGTCTACATACCTAAATGTTTTGCGTTACTGCCATGTGATTGGCTGATTGGATATTTGTGTTAACGAGCAGTGGAAGAGGTGTACCTAATAAAGCAGCCAGTGAGTGTATGTCAAGCCAAAACATTTTTTTAGTTTTAGATAGAGTAAGGAAAGATTAGAATCTCTATCTGGTTTTTACAGCTATCTGGTGCTCCGTTAGAGAGATTTTCCCACACTTACAGTGATGCTAAACTCAGGAATTAAATCTTAAAATTGCATTCAAGTACCTTGACCATTAACAGTCTATTACCAGCTTAAAGTGACAATAAACTTACGAGATAATATGTTATAAATGCATTTAAGTACCTTAACCATTAACAAAAATGTATCTTATTTGTGTATCACTCGGCTGTAGATCCTCAAATCATCTCTGAATTGGTGCCGACACTGTCCTTCCTTCTGGAGGGTGGCTACTACTATTCCCCTGGTGCTGGTGTGTGTTATAAAGTAGTCACCGCACCAAGCTCGCTCCTGTGATGGATTATAATATCACATTTAGTTTACTAGTTTTGTATTGAAATTGTAGTCCATCACAGGAGTTAGCTTGGAGTGGTGACTACTTTACAACACACACAGGCACCATGGAACAAAAGTAGCCACCCTCCAGAAGGAAGGGCAGTGTCGGCATGAATTCAGAGATGATTTGAGGATTTACAGCCGAGTGATACACAAATAAGTTCCAGTATTGTTAATAGTTGAGGTACTTGAATGCATTTATGAGATATTATCTCCTGAGTTTAGTGTCACTCTAAGCTGGCTGTTAGATTTAATATGATAGATTTCTAATAGATCCCTCCATCCTTGTTAAATAGGGGTAGTGTGCTGCAGTGTAGAAGCGTACATCCTAGCGGTGACAGTTGATGGCAGTGCTGGAAGTGATGTAACAGCAGTGCTCACTCTAGGGAGGAAGTATTGAGTGGATCAATCCCCCCGTATGCTGCCTGTAGAGACATGTAACCCAAAGTGTGTCCCATTGTTCATACAGTAATAGTAAGTCTTCTCTTTATATATGCTTTTCATCTAAATTCCTAACAAATGTTTATTTAAGGGAACAGGAACCTGACTTTATTATGGTATTCAAAAGTGATTTCTCACAAATGTCACTGTTTCCAATGTAACACCTTAAACTTTCTTCCATGACAGTTTCTCACGTATGTGTAGGGTCTGGCTATTAGGAATAGGCGCAATCTGTACCTAGACCATAATGTGCTGAGCTGTAAGAAGAAGGAAAAGCGGTGCCAAAAGACCAAACACTACCCTGACTCCAAGAAGTTATGGCAAAAGCAAAGACCAGAAAGTCATTCACAATCTTATGGACATCTGCTTATGTGTCATAAAGTTAAATATGCACAAAGAATAAACGTTACACTTCTGTTCTTATACTCACATGTTTGTCTGGGATTGGCTTGGTCATTAGTGATACACCCAGAACGATGATGCTGGTTGCAGTAAAGAGAATAATAGCAAAATACAGATAATGCACTTTACAGATAATGTCTGGACATTTGCTTGGTTTCAGACATGTTCCAGTGCCAAAAGCAAATTCAGCGATCATCCGCGACAGACCAATTAACAATCCAATAATTAATCCCCAGAACGCTCCCTGGTTAAAAAAATGAAAAATTGATTAAAGATTTAAAAACCCCAAAACAGCTGCAAAAAAATAACACTGTTGGTTTTTTTATATACACTCTTCTAACTGTGATGGTATCAAAAGACACAATGTATGATGAGATCTCCGCAATTTCATCAGTTCTGACAATAAGGCTTTATGGAGAGCACATTATTGGGTTACCAGATTTGATGAAATATAAATATACAAGTTGCCAATTTTCAGTTGACCCTCCGCTCTTTCTTTCTTTCAGTGCAGGGGTAAGCATGTTGTTTCAGCTCACAGCACATGCCTGCCTGTATTTTAAGTATTTGGCTCTTTATGGGTAGCTAAAGTCTCATGTGTTCAGGTAGGTTTATGGAAGATAGGAAGCACAGTGGCATATTGGTTAGTGCTTCTGCCTTGTAGCACTGGGGGTCCCTGGTTTGATTCCCGGCCAGGTCAATATCTACAAGATGTTTGAATGTTCTCCCTGTGCTTGCATGAGTTTCCTCTGGATACTCTGGTTTCCTCCAACACTCCAAAGACATGCTGGTAGGTTAATTGGCTTCTGTCTAAATTGGCCCTGGGATAGGGACCTTAGATTGGGAATGTGCCCTATGTGAAGCACTGCGTAAATTGTCTGCGCTATATAAATACCTGTAATAAATAAATAGGCAAAAGAGGCAAATATGTTGAAATGGTCCTGAACTTAAAAAGTGAAGATTTACTATCTCTAAAGAATGCATTGAAGTGTTAATTGTGCCCATAAAGATTTACCTTTTGTCTTGAATTACCCCCGAGAAATAGCAGTTCACTTCCTGCACCTAGACACTTCTGTGCCATGAGCCTTATAGCTTTATATCTGGAGTGAGATTTAGTTATGCCACTACTGTGCTGCTCACTGTTCTTCTAGCTGGAACATAAACCGTATCTGAGGACCTATAGCAAACCCTAACTCAATGATGATAAGATTGCTAAAACCCTGGGTATCATACATAACTGCAATTTTTTTCTTTTATAAAATACAATTTTCAACTTTTTCCTTCTTCTTTTGCTTCTTGGTGCTGCAGCTTTTTTCCAGCCTCATTCAGTCACTTCCTGTCTACATGCGTGTGCTCCAGCAATAGCTGAACATCATTGTTCTGACTACGGCCTATTATGTGTAAGTGTTAATACAGCCATTTGCTGGGGTTAATAAAATAAAGACACATAGGCTGTTCACTTTGCAAAAGGAATTTTCATATTGCATGGAAATGTTCCCTTAGCTTAGTGAATAAGGTGAAGTTCTGCTGACTTCCATCATCCAATCATGTAAAGCAAAAATACTGTTTTTATTTTCCTTGCACATGATTAGGTATTCTTTGTAAACTGAATTTGCACTACATTCACCAAGGTATGGAAAGCTTCCCTTGCAAAGTGAACAGCCTATTTGTCTTTAGTAAATCAGCCCCCACGTCTCCATTAAAAGAACATTATCACATCATAACAGGAAGTGCCTGAAAAAGACCTTCACGGCAAGATCACCAGGTATTGTTTTAATGAAAGCTGCAGATTTAGAAAGGTTGAAAATTACTTGTGAAATGGCAATAACATTTTAAAGATTATATGAGACTTTAGTGATTGGGTTTAAATCTGCTTTAAACAAGCCACAAAATAACTGATATTATTCCTGTATTTTCACCATTAATAATTCTTTCCACCTGCTAACTAACCTGTTCATTAACTCTCTTGACAAAGATAGCCAGAAAGAAGACAGATGCAATAGGAGGTCCCAAGTAGCTGGTCACGGACTGTATGTAATCAAACAACTGTCCGCTCTGTGCTGACTGCAGAATGGGGATCCAGGCAATGCTCACTCCGATCAGGACCAGCATGAAAAGTCTACAAAGAAATTTCACAATGAAACAAACACCTGCACACCAATGTAGACACATACAGACATCCAACACAGAAAGATTACAATGCATCTGTCAGCTGGAAATAATCGCACATTACCAAAACATGTGATTAGATATGCATGGTCAGTGCACCAAGAGTGGCCATAAATGTCAGATTTGTAAATGAGATTGATGGATGGGAAGCTATCGGGCTGTGATCAAATGAGTCCCATAAGTATTAGGGCCAGCTCAATCCTTGATTTATGCTTACAGCAGGACATGCTGCATATTACTTTGATCCACCTCTGCAAAGCAGTAGATGAAAGAATCAGGCCTGCTCACAGATATATTTTCCAGCGAGTCAGAAGATCTAACTGTGCAATGAACACCTCCAGCTGCTGGAGGCACTCATTATTCCTCTCTAGGAGTTCAGAAAAGACATGATAATTGTAAAACAATGCTCAAAACATGGAGAATTGCTTGCAATTATCAGACCATCTGAGGCAAAAATAAGAACATAATAATAATAATATCTTGTCTCTTATGCCAGTGTTACAGATAATTTGTCCAACATTAATTCATATGTTTACATCTGCCGGAAAGTCGGTATAATTCGGAAAGATATAACCATTTTCAACGATCAATTACAGTATAAACATTCCTTGCTGGTAAATGCCTGTCAGCCTTGAATGATCGCCTACAATGATATAAAGTGAAAAAATTTGCTATTTTTAAAGTAAGTAATAACATAAAATTGTCCAGTAAGTGAGTTTAGGGCTGTAAAGTTTAACAGATCCATACGAGGTAGCAGTGGTGGCCTAGTCTTTTAGAGTATGACCAGCTTACAGTCACAACGTATTTGGCAAACTAAATCAATTCCCAGAAAAGTTACAAGAGTCACTCACCTTCCTGCTATCATCAGCTCCTTCTCTGATGCCTTCTTGCGGATCTTAGTATAAATGTCCATAGTGAACAAGGTGCTGGCACTATTAAAGATGGATGTTAGGGAGCTCATGAGAGATGCCAACATTACAGACAACATTAAACCTCGAAGACCTGGTGAAACAATTCATATTCAGTGAATACCAATGCTGAAACCAAATCTGGAGAAAATAATTTAAAGATAGATACATGTCAGGTATATGTTCTTTTTTTCCTCTTGATCCTAAAACTAAAACTTTTTGGAATTCCAATTTCCCCTGAGGTTTTGCTCAATTTACTGTATGGTAACCATCCATATATCAGCCATCAGTACAGTGGTGATTAGGATTTGTGATATCTGACCCTTATAATCAAGGAATTCAGAGACTGCTGGTGACATGTCTCCCATATTAAACACTACAGAGCTCATATGAGGATGCAGTACACTTGGGCAAGGTTACTATATGGTGACCTTACACTACCACTACTTCAATCACATATATTTTCACTTATTGTAAATGTGCATCTACTGGATGTACTTAAATAAAAGAAGCAGAATTAACTTGCATTGACTATAGCAGATACAAGAATGAGTACAGATAGCAGCAGTCATCACATAGATTAGCTGTTTTGACAATGTTTCTCATATATTGCAAACTCAAAATGCAGTGCATTTGTGCGAGTGATCTGCTCTTCATACAGACATCTGATTAAAAGAAAAGCCTTCCTTTTAAAGAGTTATTTCACCTTTAATGACATTTTCAAAAAAGCCATATGCATTACAGATGTGATCTAACATAAAAAGATGTCCTCCATTTTTAAAGAACTATGGGGTTAGGGCTTTTCCCAATAGTTCTCCTTAGGGTAACGGGAGGACACAAACTAGCGTCCTCCCATCACCCTAAGCTCAGTATACTGAGACGCCGCAGTATACCGCGAGCTACAACTCGTGGTATACTGAGACGCTGAAGCGGATCCCGACAATTATGTCTGGATCCGCCCAACTGCGTGAGTGACAGCTGGCTCTGCCTATCTAGAGGCAGAGCCTGCTGTACCCGCCCCCTCCCCCGTCCGTTCCGCCAGTCAGCGCTGGAGGATCGAAGCGGGGAGGGGGGAATGCAGCCACTCCCCTGTCACGGCAGAGAGCTGTGGCAGGATCGAGAAGTGAGCAAACACCGGCATGTGTTCGCTCACTTCCTGATCTACTGAGCCGACCTGTGACAGTCTCATTGTCACAGGTCGGCTAGAACTATAAGGTGAGTGAAAAGCACTCACCTCATAGTTCTCCTTTAAAGCTGCTTTAACGCTTGCCTCCCGCTCTCCATACTGCCCAGGCAGGATGGAATGAAAATTGTATGAATGGCCCCAGCCCCTCACAAGCATGTGCCTACGAGTACTCATCTTGCCTAACCACACATGTGCAATGCACACTCTCTCGCAGGAGCTGAGCATTGTGCATGAGAGATGGACTGTGCATGTGTGGATAGGCAAGCCGAGTTCTCAAAACCAAGTGCTTGTTCATGAGGCGCTGCTGCCACGCATACAACAGTCAGCCCATCCCACCATCTAAGCATCTAAGCCATAGAGGACAGCATTTTATGTCAAAGCCGTAATTCATCCCTCAATAACAGAGCAAAGGAAATTGGTGTAAAAATTATTTTAACCAGTTAGGGAGCACTGTAACAGTGGAGAAGTTGAATCTAGTTCATGTAATGTACATGCATTATATTCTTTTTACATCTGTTAAGTTTGCTTTGGTTCTTCTGTGGCTGACACACTTAAAGTAGAACTGTGGCCAGGCTATGGAGGTGCAAATATTTTACTCATTCTTAACAAGCAGTGCATGAGTTTGAAAACAAGCCCTCGCGGACCACTGGAGCTGCAGGCACTGTGGATCAACGAATTTTTGAATTTGACAATAGAAACAGAGAAGTCATCCACGTGGGGTCTATGAACTCTGCTCTCTCCCTCCCAGCATTCCTGCTCTGCATCAATATTACAAATTAGAAGGTTGCAAGGCTGCCAAATCACTGTTGGCAAGCAAAATGAACTGAGCTGTTAAACATGAAAGTGTTGTTGTAAAAATGTAAGGATGAATTATACCCCAATGTCTGCAGCTAGGTCAGTGAGGGCTTGTTATAAAGATCATGCACTGCCTTTTAAAATTATGTATTTGAATGTTCATAGCCTGACCACAGTTCTACTCTTATCTTGCATGGCAAATGTAATTATCACCAATGTCTTACCGTCTGGCATCAAATCAATCACCAACTTTGGGTAAGCGATATTTGTACATCCAACTTCAGTACCACAGTATTCTTTACACTTCTCTGGCAGCACACAAGCTATTTCATCTATGGACAGAAACAGTGGACATGTAAGCAGCTATGTCTGTCGGTAAAAAATGATTATTAATCAAAGTCCTAAGTAATTGCTTTACTTGTGTAGAGAATGCGGCTTATCATTCCTGGGAACACCATCAGGAACATGGGTAAAAGTTTAAGATATCCACACAGCACACAGCCGGCCTTGACATGTGACATGTTCTTGGCAGAGAGACATCGCTGAACTATTACCTGATAGAAGAAAACACATTTTTGTGGATTATGTATTACTTCTATTATTAGTATAAGAACAATATTTGTGTTCACCACTTATTACCTGATCTGTACACCAGTACCACAAGGCTAGGATGGTCAGACCAAAGATAAGACCAGGCCATGGCATATCTCCTTTGATTGGATCCCGGAAAAGATGGAAGGCATCTTCACGAGGGGTGTAGCATTTTGAATCAACTTGTGTGCCATTTATATCTGTAACCTCAGTGGGAATGGCCTTCATGTATGCGATCATAAAATTTTCATATCCTCCAACCTTATTGAATGCTGAAGAAACAAACTTGTGTATAGTAATAACATAATATCAGGGGTGACTATAAGCTTTGTACAGAGGTTAGAAAGAAAACAGGTACAGTAGTTTTCAATGGGGTTAAGGTCTGGACCAAGTGGTGGCCAATCCACACGTGAAAATTATGTCTCATGCTCCCTGAACCACCCTTTCACAATTTGAGCCCGATGAATCCTGGCATTGTCATCTTGGAATATGCCTGTGTCATCAGGAAAGATAAAATCTACTGATGGAAAAACCTGCTCATTCAGTATATTCAGGTTGGCAGCTGACCTCATTTTTTGGACACATAACATTGCTGAACCTAGACATATTATCCAATGGAAGGCTCTTACCTGCTTGCTTAGCTAAATCCAGGCTGTGACTTTTGTTTTAACAGGCAGTGTATGT
Organism: Nanorana parkeri; assembly: GCF_000935625.1. Lineage (NCBI taxonomy): Eukaryota > Metazoa > Chordata > Amphibia > Anura > Dicroglossidae > Nanorana > Nanorana parkeri. Next base: position 555,778 of record NW_017306550.1, read on the forward strand.
GAATATAACATATTTTATGTATGTCATCTGCTTGTAAAAACCTCCTTTGTGTAGTCATCCCCGAGATTGCTGCTGGGCATTATCTTGAATGTTATGTCAGCAGCCCCAGCAGATTCAGAGCTGTCCCTCGAGGTGGCACTTTATAGTATTCTCCTTCACTTCTACCCCGGTAGCTTACGTAGAGAGGTTAGGGGAGGGGCAAAGAAGCTGGGCCAGCACAGAATGTATTTGGACATTCCATTAGGAGGACAGGACTTTAACGTGTAAGAAATGAGGGCGCTGGGCTAGAGAATTGACTCTTCCTGAAGTAGTCAAATTTGCAACCAAGTTCAGGAAAATCACTCCATTTAAAAGCCTTGCTTTTCCTGTGCTTTTAACAGCAATTTTCAATTTGGCAACAGGGTTTCTTTAGCCTGAACTATAACATTTAACTCCTCATTTTACATGAAAAAAAATTCTATCCCTAACTTTAAAGTGTAATAATAAGCAAAGTAAAAAATAAGATATCTGATTCAACTTGTCACTAGCAACAAGGCCCCTTTCGCGTGGCTGTTCCGATCAGATCCACCTGTCAGTTTTTCAGGCGGACCTGATCAGAAGCTGGTAGGCAGATGTAAATGGACATACATCTTTAAGTCCCCTTGGGTCCGAAAAAAAAACCATGGAAAAGACTTACATGTCAATGTAAATTGACAAACATCTGGCTGACCATGGACTTACCATGGGCCTGTTTACTTCAGTTTTAGGAAAATACTGAAAGAACAAAAGTAACATCCACACTGCTCCAATTATATCTGTGCATGGATCCCCTGCTAATCAGCGCTGACAAGCGCCCAAGTGAAAGGGGCCCAACACAGTAGGCCTTGTTTTTTTTAAGCCCCCCATAACATAGTTTTATTACCTGATGATTCTGATAATAGATCCCTAATTCTTACACTTACAGTACTTTAAAAGGATTACAACACTGTTGGTTCTGCTGTAATATCGCACAGTAGCGCTGTCAACTTATGGACAGGAAAGTCTTAAGATAAACACGTAGTTTTAAATAGATGTTAAGTGACTTCTGGTCTATTTACAAGTGTCAGGCATAATAGGATGTGGGGATAAATTCCCAAATTGAGGACATAGGCAGCAATAGAAACATGGTTTCCGACAAATTTGGGAAGTTTGAAGGACCTTTATCTGGATATTTAATTTAGGGAGATTTTCTCTTGCCTTGTGCTAGGTGATGGATGTCAGATAGAGCAGGAAGTGAGGAAGGGGCCTGTGTTGATGGGATTTGGACTTGCGTCAATGAGCATATGCAGCTTGCTTTCAGCTGCATTTCGTTCACATTTGCGTTATGTTTGAGATGCATCTGAGATCAATGTAAAGGAGAACTATGGGGTAAGTGTTTTTCCCCATAGTTCTCCCAAGGGTCACGGGAGGACATAGACTAGCGTCCTCCTGTGACCCAAAGCTCAGTATATCGCAAACTACAGCTCGCGGTATACTGAGACCGCCGCAGTCGGGACAGATCGCGACATTACTGTCGTGATCCACCCAGCTGCGTGAATGACAGCTGGCTCTGACTATCTAGAGGCAGGTACACTGCCCCCTCCCCAGTCCGTTCCTCCAGTCAGCGCTGGAGGATCGGAGGGGGGAATCCTTGCAGGGAGCCATGACTGACAGTCACGGCTCTCTGCAGGGACATGATCGAGAAGTGAGCGAGCGATCTATTGAGCCGACGTGTGACAGTTTCATTGTCATACGTCGGCTCGAACTATGAGGATGAGTAAAAATCACTCACTTCATGTCTGGATCCACCCAGCTGCATGGGTGACAGCTGGTTCCGCCTATCTAGAGGCAGAGCCAGCTGTACCCGCCCCCCTCCCCCGTCCGTTCCGCCAGTCAGCGCTGGAGGATCGGAGGGGGGAGGGGGGAGTCCAGCCCCTCCCCTGTCACGGCAGAGAGCCGTGACAGGATCGAGAGGTGAGCGAACGCCGGTATGTGTTCGCTCACTTCCCGATCTACTAAGCCGACCTGTGACAGTCTCATTGTCACAGGTCAGCTAGAACTATGAGGTGAGTGAAAAGCACTCACCTCATAGTTCTCCTTTAAAGTCCATCTCCACCTTTGTAAGCAATTAGCATTTGTTGTGGTTATGAGTGTGTACATTATCATGATTCACATTGCTGGCTTTCTTCATTTGTTTATGAACTTATCATTAGGCCTGAATTCAAGAAATTTAAAATGTTCTCCACAGGAAGCACAGCCTGACTCTGGGGTCGGATTGTAAAGCAGGCTGTAAACAGCTGCCCCCCTTCCTGTGATTCTGTGTAACACGATCACTAAACACCAGATCTGCCTTTTCACACAATACACTGTCCGGGGGGGTATTGCCACTACGAATACTAATGCATAATGAATGGGGGGAGAGAGTTGTAACTTACACAGATAGCTTGCAAAACACAGTGGCAGCGGTTTCCATGAGGATATGAAGAGGAAAGCTAACAAAAAAATTACGTTTCTGTGTTGATATACAGCAACTGTATATGCCTACTTCATGTTCACTTGGTGTACATTGCTGGAATATGTTTTCTTAAAAGAACCTCCGCAAAGGTGAAAATGGGCATTATGTTTAGTCTTCTCTATAATTTCTCTGTAGAAAAAGGTATGATCATGAAGCCATCAGAATTTAAAGCCAAAACATTTTTAAACCCTTTAGGAAAGGGTTAAAAACATTTTATTTGCTACACATACACTTTAGCATTGCATATGTTAGCTTGCTGACGGTATGACATATGGCATTTACAACAGTGGTGGCAAATCTATTGTCTTTTTCAGTTTTTGGTAAATGTTTATAGCAAGGCAATATTTATAACCTGTTCACATATTGAACAGCTATGTGAATGAGATTCACAGTGCATTAGGGCCACTGGGTGGAGCCAAGAAGCATCGGGATTTCCTATGCTCCTTGGCTCCATCTAGTGGCCCTAATGCACTGTGAATCTCGTTCACATAGCTGTTCGATAAGCGAATAGTTTATAAATCACTCCTCTAGTCTAGCACCTAAGGCAATTAGAATATAATTGATATAAGAGCAAGTGAAATCCCCCTTTCTCACAGACTCCCTAAGGGTAAATAGGGCAAACTACTGTGTCAAAAAAAACATAAGTCAAATTTCACCATACAATGGTAAGCTGCAGAGCCAACACTTAGGTCTGTCATACTAAGACCACTTATGGGCATTGAGAGATCAGCACATCTTCACTTACACTGATCACAGGTAGTATGTGGTGGTTATCATTCTGTAGTAAATCTCTAATTATTTGCTGGTAGTGTAACAGACTGGAAACATTGATCACAAATATCAGATATGTATGGCAACGCTAATGCAAAAAAAAAAAAATGCTTAAAAGAGAAGCCTGTTTGATGAAGCCTTGTGGTCTTATGCAGAAGTTGCTACCTCTCCAACATCCCCACCATATATTTTATGCATGGTGATATACTGTAAACTTACCAAAGCCCATGAGGATGAAGGATCCAACAAGCATGATGATAGTCTGTAGAGTATCTGTGTAGATAACAGCTGCCAAACCGCCTGCAAGAGAAAGATATAGTCCATCAGATATGGGCCCATCACTAGGAAATATCTATACCAGGGTACACACAATACATGAAAGTCAAAGTAGGTATAAGGGGATGTGGAGTGGACTTTTATGTCAACAACATCATAAAACTAACATTCATTCAAAAAATAAATGAACTACTTGAAACCCACTGTATTGGAGTGACGCACCCGCTCCCCTTAGCACCCAACACTAGCCAAAACCCAGGATTCTAGTGCCAGCTGCACCTGTGGCTGTCTGAATACCAGTACAGTAACTGCACCTGTTAGGATGTAGTCACGGTTCAGCTGACAATTTTCCACCTGGCTCCTTCAATCTCTCAATCGACTTCTAAGCTACAGCAGGAACTGGCTAAAATCCAGGCAGTGTATGGCCAGCTTTACTGCTGGCAATGGAACAATGTAAAAGAGAAATGGGGTAAACAATGGGAAAAAATGAACCACACAAGGATCATCAAACAGAGTGCAAGATGAGGTGGACAGCTTTACAATAATTACATGCAGCTTGTTTGTTCTATGTTTGGTTTTGTTTGGGAGCATATAATGCAATAAATAGCAATACTTGGCAATAACAGTAAAAACAATAGATTGTTTCTATAAAGAGCTAGTGTATGTTTCCAGTAGTCAAAACCGCAGCCTGAGCATTCCTATGAAAATAATTAGATTGTGGAGTTTCTCTTTTGATCCCTTTTTTCTATAAAGTGCCACTAAACTCAGGAGTTAAACCTTTATGCCTCATTCACACGAGTAACAGCCGGCCCGTACAGATCCGTGCTGTGTGTATGGCCGTATCAGGCCACTCCCAGGAAGGACAAGTGCTGCGTGTGAGTTGTACGCACGGGTGTCTGTACTTGTACGCTGACAGGATGAATCCTGTCTGCGTCCAATCAGGGACTCCTGCACCCGAAAGGACGTGCAGTTCGGGTGAGTGTAGGGGGGCGTAGGGCAGCGTACTCCCATAGAGAAGAACAGGCTGCTGCGTACAAATCACACGCAACACCTGTCCTTCCCGGGAGCGGCACGATACGACCGTGCACGCAGCACGGAGCTGAACGGGCCGGCCGTTACTCGTGTGAATGAGGGCTAAAAATTAATTCAAGTACCTTAACTATTAACAAAAATTTATCTTATTTATGTATCGCTCAGCTGTAGATCCTCAAATCATCTCTGAATTGGTGCTGACACTGTCCTTCTAGAGGTTAGCTTCTTTTGTTCCCCATGTTGTAAAGTAGTCACCGCTCCAAGATCACTCCTATGATGGACTACAATCTCAGATTTAGTTTACTCAACCTAATAATAATTTGTATTGATATTGTAGTCCATCACAGGAGTGAGCTTGGAATATGGTTACTTTACAACACACACAAGGACCATTGGGAACAAAAGTAGCCACCCTCCAGAAGGAAGGACAGCGTCAGTATGAAGTCAGAGATGATTTGAGGTTCTACAGCCGTGTGATACACAAATAAGATACATTTTTGGTAATAGTTAAGGTACTTGAATGTATTTTTAAGATCTAACTCCTAATTTTAGTGTCACTTTAATCTATAGTTTTGTTTTCCCCATTTAATCTCACGAAGAAACATCAACAGGTCTTGTCATCATTCATAATCAATAGGATTCACAGAATAAACAAATAATTTTGTTGACCCAAAAGGATTAGGACACTGGTCTGTTATGGAGTGTTTGGAACATTTGCATCCAGGATACACAACTTTCATGAAGCAGTCAGCACACATGTGACCTTTGTGCATTTTTAAGGCTCTATTATTTTATGACAGGTTAATGTGATAATGTGTTTTGTGTGATATGCGCTCATTTCAGCTATACTTTCTCCTTATCACTTCTACAGAATGGTGCCTGAGTGAACATTTCATTTGTTTTAAGTCCCTAGATACAGCTTTTCTTAGTTACGTGTTTTCTACTTTATAACTGCCACACAGCTTTAATTTAATCCTGGCAGGCAAATAGCCAATACCATACTCACTGCTAGAAAAGAACAGGAGATTGGTACATAGGTGAGACCATAAAGAGGTACTTACGTAAAATGGGAATAATTACAGTCATACATAACGTGCCCGTTAATTGCACAATTGTCAATATGGAAAGCTTAAGATAAGACTTTTATGTAAAATTTATAGAATACACTAGAGTATAATGCATTCAATTCAATGCTTGCTAAACATTGGGGATAGACAAACAAAGCCTCACCCACCAAACATGATTGCATTCAGTAAGACTGCTGCAATGTCAAAGATAGGCTACCAATCCCCTCCCTAATTTTGCTTTTTAACAATAGGTTAGGTTAATAAAAGAATGATGAGATGGAAACAACTGTATGAGATGTCTGAACTGCCACAAAAACAGTCTGCTTTGTTCATAGCATCCAATTAGATTGTCCTGTTCATGCTCCCATGGACAATGGAAAAGAAAAGGAAGTTAGTTGCTATGGCCAACATTGAGTGAGGTGGCTCTTTCCTTGGACACATTCATAAAGGTGGACTAAGGGCTCACTGGTAAAACCAGATATCAGGATCCACTTGTAGAGTCAATTACATTAGGTATGCGCATATTTTACACTGCAATAAATGAAATATATCTATGCAAATATGCCACATTAGTCCAGGATTGAATAATTCTTCAGGATGCAGTACAGTATCAGTATGCATTATATACAGTAATTCTTAAAACTAGGACAGCAATGGGACATGAAATCTGCTGAATCCTTAAAGGGTACTTCTGTTCTAGATGGAGAATAGGGTCAAATACCCGTTGACAAGAATTTTCCATAAAATCCATGTAGATGTGCCCATATTTCAGTAAGCTGCCAGAAATATGAAAAATGGCAAAATGCTGGAAAATGCTGACAAAAGGGATGTAAATATAGTGCACACATGCTTGTTAGAAATATTTTCTACTTAGAGGGAATGTACAGAGCTATAGTATATGTATATGTATATATATATTGTGACATAAGGAGAGGGGACATCATTGAGGGGCGGTATGTTTCCCCTCGCTTTCTATCCTATGTGCATGAATAGCGGAACCCTGACCACGCTTTCGTTGCCATGGGTTAGGACATATTGCTGCTAATTCTCCATTGACGGATGAACCTATGCAATGTGATTATGCTATGTTAGAGCTACATGTTGGATGTGTTCAGAGAGAAAAAGAACTTTGCTGCCTGGACTGTTTTTCCCAGGGAAGGTGATCCCCCATTCGAGCTTTACCCCCACAATATATATATATATACATACAAAGCTTAATAGCATAAGCTACAATATGCACACACCTCTCCCCTCCCTGCTTTAAACTGGCCCCGAGCGGTTTCAATCAGAGAAAGGGAGTCTGAGGGCCTGTTCACACAACGTCCGTTTTCTGTGCTGACCTGATCCGTACGCTCCTGCACTAAAAATGCATCTCAATGTATCCCTATGTGTTTTATGGGCTACAGTTCTCACATGCGCAGTCCGTTCAGGTTACAACAGAAAAATACTGCATGTCACATTTTGTACGGTCAGGAAACGATCCGGAAACACAAAACACATCAAAAATGCTTCAAAAACACACTGCACTGCAGCTAACATACTGACAGCCCCACTCCAGCAAAAAAACCAAAAACATTTTTTTTAACTGGAACGCAGCAAAAACGCGGCAAAACACATAGCACCGCATCTGCAGATCCGCACCTGATCCGGACCTGATCAGGACCTGAAACTCATGTGAACAGGCCCTGAAGGCAGAGAGCTTCTGCTGTACTGTCTCCTTAGAAAACCCATAGTGCACTGGCATGGGCAGCTATGTATTAAATGTTTCTTTGCAAAACTAAGCATGTGTATAGGCAGTAGACAATATAAAACATCAATTCAAATATTATCAACTGTAAAATAAAATTGTCCCAGTAGGTTACAGTTTTCCTTCATAGTATAAGAAAAAGACCCACCTGTCACAGTGTACACAGCAGTGATTAACAGTAGCATTACAATGGCTATGTAGATATTGATTCTCATGGCTTGCTGGATAAAAATGCCTCCGGAAAACATATCTGCCTGAAAGAAAACATGTTGTAAAGTAAGGATGAGAATACAATGAGTTACAACTCCATAAAAACTCCCACAATCCTCCCACACGATATTCTGTTTACCTGCAGCTGCACCAGCAGCTGGATGTAAACAGCAGGCAGGTGCCTGATATCGGACGATTCCCTGTTTTTGTTTTTTTGTATTCTGACAGTGGCCACTGTCAGAGGAGACCTGAGAACTTCACGTCCTCCTCTGCTGATTGACAGCAGCAGTGGGCGGGTGCAAAAGCCAGCCTCCTATTGGCTATTTCAAACTGCAATAGCAGCCTAGCTGTGCCGCCCCAATAGGGGCATAGAATATGAGATGCATAGCCTCAGTTAATATTAGCATTGTTATATAGGTTAGAATTTATATAGTGTGATTTGCCAAACTATTTTCTCATAGCTAAATTCATGTGTTATCCTATGCTGCCATCTAGTGGCCTTTTGTTGTAATGTACATGTTTTTCTGTAATTATTCCTCATGTGACGATGTATTTTCCCCTAGTGTACGCCCCTTCCTGCTTCCTGTGTGCAGTACTTCCTGTGTCATGGCCACAGTTAAGAGCCACATGTAACAAGGACACACATGTAATCTGCACAGTATGTAGGAAAGGCATCATTTTCTGACCGCACAATACTATAACCGTTCAACTGCTGTTCCTATCATCTGCTGTAACCCTGATGTTAAAGAATAAACACCTCTTTTGAATGAATCGGTATTGACGAGTTCAGCTATCTGACGAGGATTGTCCGCAGTGAGTATATCTGCTTATACAGGCCAGGCATAGAGGCCTCAGCAAGGGATATATTTCGCTATCACAACGATCGGAGTCAGAATACTAGCTATTCATTCCCATGCTATTTGTTGTTGTTTTTTTCTTTACTCTGATGGCAGCCGGCAGCCACTATCAAAATAATGGAAAAAAAAACACAGCAGAATCGGCAGATAGCAGGGGGAGCTAACGCTTCCCCTGCTATCTGATGTTTTTTTATTTGTATTCTGACAGCGGCCACTGACTGCTGTCAAAATACTCGAACAGAGACGACAGCTAAATGGCTGCTGCCTTCTGACCTGCTCCTCGATCAGCTGATCGAGGGATTCCGGACAGAGATCGGCACCCAATGCGCAAATTTCGACCGGTTCTCCAAGAACCAGCTGAAATTTGTACAGTGTTTATTATCGGTAATATCGGTCACTTTGACCGATACCGATATTTAGAAAATATGTAAATATCGCTCTACCCCTAGTACAAATCCCATATGCAAAGCTTTTGATTGCTCCTCTGACAACGAAGATCCCATTTCTCTAGACAAGCAAATTCACTAGATAATACATGCTGGGTCACATCATGTGGCATTGGCTTATTTTTTTCTTTATCAATGACCTGGCCGACTCAAGTTCTGATGCATAGATCTGAAAAACTGCAATAGTTTCTGCTCCGCAGACAGGGTGTTGCAAAACCCCATAGTGCTAGTTTCTACCATGCAAAAGGAAATCTGTACTGAGAGACATAACATAAGTAGTGGCGGTGGAAATTGTCATGAAAGGTCTTCTGTGTAAGAAGAATTTCTGGACTGGATCCCAATTAAAATACTGCCAAAGAGTAAAGACTTATTTACGATAGATAGATGGATGGATAGATAGATAGATAGATAGATAGATAGATAGATAGATAATGCAGGCAAAGATTAGCCTCTTTGACATCCTGAGCTCTCTCATGGTCTAATACTGGGCTCAAACAGTGGACATCGCCCAGATCCCAGCACCAGCCGGGCCCACACCTAGAATAAATCACAGAGGGCTCTTGTGTAGCTGCACAGTGTGTCCACATTTGGTATTTCGGCTGCCATAACTTTCCTGAAATTCTGAAAATGCCTAGATGTCATGCTGATCCAGTGGCTTTAATAGCTTCTGAGTTACTGCCCCAGAGTAAGTACGCAGATCAGGAGTTGTGACTTCATTTTGACTTTATTGACTACATGCTTGTTTCAGGTCAGTGACTCAGGAAGAACTAAGGCCACCCACCTAGCATTTCATAAAGAAAGTTGTTCACTCAGTACAAGTTTCCTTTGAGAGAGACAACCACCTTTTAGTCCCTTCCAATAACAAACTGAAGGGGTATGCTCACACATTAGCCACTAGTATGGACCACCCACAGATGAAAGAGAGCAGTCAAAAAAAATTTCCATTTTTGAAGCTTTCAGTGTTTGTCTGAAAAATGTTAGCAGAACAATTTTTGGTATAAACCAATGTTGCTAGAAAATTATCAGAAGAACTATTATTTTTTTCAGCCATTTTCGTTCATACAAACCATATTTCCACATGTACTGCATTTTTCCCATCAAGAAATTTGGGAGATTTCCCCTCACTTTTAAGAATTCCTTTCACTTCCTGTTGAGTGTCTGGGGAAGGGAGTAAAGGGAAATCTCCCAAATGGGACACAGATAACAACAAGTAAACTGACATGGCTTTTCATTCTTCCCTATCCAAACAAAATAAACTTTTGGGTATAGATACAGTTTAAGCTAATAGGCCAACCATACATTTTATTAATTTCCTGTACTTGAAAGTACACTTTCAATATCACATGTCAGCTTTTTAAACATTCATTTTCTGTATAAAGGGAGAATCTGCTAGTCCATTTGGAGTGCACCATGTTTCTTTCCATGTTTCTGTTAATGATGTCTATCTATGAGATATTGGCAAACACTGCCAGTCATCAGCTATTGGGGAATCAGAAACTGGACACATTGTTATATCTTGCCTGACTGATGTTATTTCCCCTGATACGACAGTGACTGGTTGAGTCTGCATACCTGCTTCCCTTAACAAAAGATAACACCATCTCTTGACAAGTTAAGTGCTTATGTTCAATGAAGCATACCTGGGTGAAAGTAAATCATGCCTGTATATCCCATTGCCCTTCTGTGTCTATGGCTAACTTAAGTGCTAATATTGGCTGTAGCTTCATTATACAACCCAGAAAGTACATGAGCAAAGTATATAACTCACATTAGGTAAACAGATTAAAGCAGAACTCTGCGTAACATTTTTTTTATCAACCCTTGCAATGGGGCTCCCCACGCACTGCAACGGTTAAGTCCTTTTTTTTTCCTAGGATCAAAAATAAGAAAGTTATACTTACCTGATCCTCTGAGCCAGCTTGCTCTTAGGGCCCTGTCACACCATCAAGAGTGCGTTCCAGTGCATTCGACCTCTGGAACGCACTGGAACGCAACCCTGGCTGCCTCACTTTGTTTTGGGGCGGAAGGTGGCATGGCCGTCCATTGAACTCAATGGCACCGCAGCCATGCCCACTGCCTGCGGTGCGATCACCGGCACCCAGACATGTGGCACATTAGTGCCTGTGTTCCGGTCCAGTGCGATCTGCAAAAAATTATCTGCAAATGAGGCCGAACGCACTTTTGATGGTGTCACTGGGCCTTCAGACCGATCCCTTACACCTCCCTCTGCTTCAGCTATCTAAGGTCCATGAGTCATCACGTTCTATACACACTGGGGGGGAATCGATCAAAACTGTAACAGACAGAATCTGGTACATAGTAACCAATCAGCTTCTCTCTTTCATTTTCAAAGTTCAACTGAACAAACTGATGAGAGAAGCAGATTGGTTACTATGAGCATCTGCTCCAAATTCTGGCTGCTCTAGTTTGGATCTATTCCCCCCCCTGTGTAGGACATGAGCACGCAGAGGGAGATACCATCGATGCAGACAGGCAGGAGGGAGCGCTGTCTCGGAGGATCGGGTGAGTATACCTTTGTTATTTTTGACCCTAAGCATAAACGAGCAGTTAACCCTTGGAGTGCGGGAGTAGCCCCACTGTAACGGTTAATAACATTTTTACCCGAAGTTGTCCTTTAAGACTCTTTTTTCAGTAATTATTTACAGTCTAAATAGGATATTTACTAAGTGTCATCTAAAACATTAATTAGTTGCTTGTCAGTACTAGACAAATAGCACACCAATGACTGCCTGCTATCTTTGTGATGATGTAAATATCTAGATCAAGCACACACTGCAATGTTAACTAGGAAAACTATATCTTAACTCACTCTCAGTTAAGTCATTATTGAATTACTTCATTAAATAATCAATTATTTACAATTTAAACAGGATATTTAGAAAGCGTCAACACCCTAAACTTGCATCAATTGTCTTGTCAGTATTCGAAAAATAACACACCAATGACTGAATGCTTCTCTTGTGCTAATGTAAAGATCTAGATCATTAACTAAAAAAACGATAGCTTAACTCACAGAGATCTTAGTGAACACATAGAGCAGCAGTGAAAGAACAGAGAGGTAGACCCGTATCCGATCTCCACCAAAACGTTTCCTCAGGTACTCCGGCATTGTAACCACCTGGGAGAAAAACAATAACAGTGACCACAGGCTGAATGACACAAAGTTATACATTTCTATACATATGCCAGTATAATATTGCCCTGATGAAGAGACCCTGTGTGGCCCCGAAACATTGGCTATATCATGTTTGTGACATTACACTTCAATATATAAGCACAATGATTCATGCTACTACTGAAGTGCTGGTGATCTTCATCTTCTACAAGTACAATATTAGAAATAATTACTCAGAAAACACCAAAAACTTTAATCTGATGGATTTATGGTTATTGCCTAAAATATAATCACAGACAGCACTGAGGGGTCCCCATATAGGGAAAAGAGTGGCAAATTTATAAATTGAGACATTCCCAGAGTGCGACAGTACTCCAATTGTAATGAAAAACCAATCAAGAAAAAAAACCATCGGAGATGCACACACTGGCAATGAAACAATATTACACTAATCAATATCTATTATCGATACCAATTAATATCCATAAAAACATTTTATTTTTAAATCACATAAAAACACACCATCGCCTCTAATGTCTGAAATATGGGTCATTTATTGCATTTCTGCTTTACGTTAAATCACCAGATTAAAAATTAAATAACTCTAAAATCATACAGCAAGTTACAATATCCACAGGTACTCTAAATCTCACTTGGTGATGCAGTGCAAAGAGCAAAGCTTACATGAAAAGTGCAATCTAAAAAAATATCAGGTGATGACCATACATATGGTAATAAAACCAGGAAAAAACATGCATATAAGGGATAACCCTCTACATTCTCAGGGGCCATTCTGCATACTGCCATTGTCCTCCGCTTATACCACCCATTGTTGAAGCAATGTGCTGCCACAGACACGGCCACACAAGGGTTTCTGGGAAGTAGTGTATGGCTCAGAGCAGAAGCAGCAATAATAACCCCCTTCATTAGTGTCAGTGGCAACAGTAAGAACCCTTGGCATTGGTGTCAGTGGCAGCAATAATAAACCTCCCTCTTCATTGGTATTTGGAAGTGTGGAAAGGAAGCCCGGGACCCATTTTGTCATTCTCTTGGTGTTTCTCATCCAACACTAGTTAAGTGATCTGAATATGTGTGATCTAGCTGTCTGGTTCCACAATCCAAGGATCTCTACAGTATCCTTGACTCGACAGTGACCACAGTATATGTAGCAACTGAAGTGCCACATCAATTAAAATAGTCCAGATATAAATTTGTTCCATTAAAGAAGAACTCCGTTTTATGTGCTTGGAGTTGTTCTAAAAATATTAAATATATGGGGGTCAAAAACAGCCCTGACCGGTAAGCCCCTTGTGAGATTGGGAGCTGAAATTACTGCAGATTGCACCACTGAAATCCAAGACATAGGGAGTTATTCACAAAGCTGCCGAAGGCAGCCGAGTGAATAACCCAGCCGAAGCCAAACGATGTTCGGCTATTCACTTCAGTCTTGTATGGCTGATTTCAGAGGTACATCGGCTAAAACAGGCGTAGATCGGCTGTCTTCGGTCAGACGAACATGCTCTGCATGTTCGGCTAAGCCAAAGTGCAGAAGGAGTTCGACTCAGCCAATTCAACATCTGGATCGGCTGAACCATAGCTCAGGCAGCTCACTTGCTGCTGTTCGCCCCTATCCTCCGAGGTACCGAGCAGAATAGAAAACAAGTGAACAGAATGAAAAAAAAAAAGTTGAAAAATATTTTTAACATGTAAAAAAATAGGAAATTAAAAAATTTAATTAATATATTTTAAAGAAAAAAACAAATAAAAAAGAATTGTAAAAAAAACGCTGCACGCCAACCTGACCGCATGCAACGGACTCCCACCGCATAATAAAGCACCTGACAGATGCTGGCAAAAGAAAAACAATTGGGCGGAGCTAGCGGTACCAGCTAGTTCCACCCAACTGTTTCCTATTGGCCGTCACCTGCCAGAGTCTTCTAGCAGGTCCCAGACTAAGAATAAGAACTGGGTGGAGCCGGCCATGATGTCGCAGCCGGCTCCACTCAGTTGTTATTGTTTAATGAAAGATCAGCGTCCACAGGTCATTTTGGGAATGCTGATCTGTCATTACAACTGGGCGGAGAGAGCCGTGAGATCACAGCTGGCTCAGCCCAGCTGTCATTTGCGAGGAGATCGGTCAGCCCTTCGGCCGACTTTTCTCCACGCTTCGGCTGTCACTTCGAGCCAAAGCATATGCCTTCAGCTCGGCTGAGCCATTCAGCAGCCTTCCGCTGCTGTACGGGCTATTCACAAAGTTTGACTGAACCGAAGGGCAGAGGCGGCTGAACTGAGCCGAAGGATCAGCTGAATCTATGGCTGGATCCTTCGGCTCTTTAGAGAATAACCCCCATAGAGTATGACACCAGCACACCAAAACACCTTTTAACAGCTGTTTGACTATAATGGTTAGACAGCAATAAAGGAGGGGGTGGTAAGAATTCGTGGAGGTATGTCAGATCACCAGAAGTCTTGAACCCATCCAAAATAGTTTTATGTTCAGAATGAAAAGGTCAAAGTTTGCAGGAAAACAGTGTGTTACCAAGGGATCCCAAACTCTACTGAATCGGTTTTATAGCTCTGGCTTACTGATATTTTTGTAGAAGTTGCAGGTTGTTATGGTTTTTATTACATTTAATTTTGAATAAAAGGAAAAAAAAAGAAAAACAGCAAATTGGTTAAACATATAAAATACCCAACACACAATTAGCATTCTGGAAAGTCTAAAAGTCTAATAAAATAAAACCTCTCACCCCAGCTTTCACATAGATGGGTACAAAGACCCAGCCAAGAAATACCACTATAACCAGTGCCTGTAAAATAAAACAAAAAACATGTTAATAATATGCCTGAGCACTCCATCCTTTTCTAGATAGTGACTTTTCTTTTTGTTAAAAAAAGTCCTCAATATCTCAATACCTCAATATCTGCAGGAACTGTGGGGCAATAAGAAGCTCACAGCAGAAACACCAAAGTCCTTCAAGTTGTTGTCTCAGAAGCTTAACTCACCCTGCTTCCCCCTCCCAGCAGTGACTTGGCAGCCTGCCAGTCTACTGATTTTTAAGTTGGACACAGAGCAGGGGCTATTAAAATGGGAAGCACTGTGAACTTTGAGAATCAATTGCTCCTGAGTGCCTGAAAACACAGAGGTCAGCAAGGGCTTGATTTACAGCTCATTTACTTCTTAACAATATGTAAATACTTGAAAGTTCATAGTTTGGCCACCCGTTTACTTTAAGGACTGAATGTCTTACATTCAAAAAAGTCTTGTATGCGGTTTTAAAATAGCTGTTTTTGTTTTGTTTTTTTGGAGGGGAGGAGGGTGTGTTACTACATCAGCTTGTCTTTTTTCTTATTCATTTTGGTATATTCCTCTTTTCCCTTCTCCTCTTTTGGTGCCAGTTGGTACAGCCTTTAGCTAGACACTCCCTGCCTCTCCCTGCTGCTCGATTTTTAGTTTCATGTTCCTAGAAGACACAGGGTTTAGGAAGGACTGGAAAAGCAACCTTTGTATTTCACTTATCTGAAGTAACGCTACATTGGATTCAACTTCTGTGTCTCATTGAGAAGTTAAGCTGTCTGTGAATTTTACCAAGTCAGCAGGTGGCCATAGGAGGTATGTCATTGCATATATCAGCATTTGAAACAGAACAGGAGCTAAATAACAAGTACAGAACAATAAATAAATATGCTATCCATCGAAATGCCTGTGTAAAATGACTACTCACTACTTTTCAGGCTCCAGGTCAAGCTCTATTTTAACCCCGCACTATTCTCCATGATAGCAACTTCAGCTCCCACTGTTTCCCACATGACCGCCTTGCATTGTGTTCCCTGTTAATCAAAGCCTACACAATCTTTACAGCATGGCCCCAAAACAACAGAGTTTGGGTGCATGGGTTTATAGTGACTCCATGCACTACAAGGACATGGGAATGTTACATTTGTATTAAGAGGTTTTACTCAAAGTGATAACAGCCAAGTTAAACCATAGCATCAACTTTCATAGAGCTGCATGACTCCTTTATTACCAAAATATCAGCTTTATAAATGGTTGCTGCTTGTCTGCAGAATAGTTGTATTGTCCTGCAAAACCTCAAAACATTGAACTTAACCACTTCGGGGAGTATTTATAAAGAAGGGAATCTGACATTCACCAAACATTCTCTGTAGGTGCATCTTCCAGGTGCATGTGTTTTAAATGAAAGTTATTGATTTAACACCGATGAATGTTTGGTGAAAGTCACATTCACTGCTTTACATATATGTGTCTTTGAGTAAAGTCTCTGCAAATTACTGGTGTGCTGGTTTCTCCAATGCTGTGGATGAAGAATAAGGAAACTGTTAGTTCCTAGTAGGACACAGTGGAGCGAGAAGAGTTTTAAAAACACAGAGCAGAGCTGTAAAAAAAAAAAAAAGTAAGGCAACTGGACTTGCTGTATTTTTCTTCTGAATTGAGAAAACTAGTAGGATGATCAGCAAAACGTCTTAGAAAAAAAAATACAGCAAGCCCAGTTGCCTCGATTTCTTTTTTTTTAACAGATATACCATGACCTTTATAAATGAGAACCTTCACAGACACAGAGAGAAGAGGTTGCAAAGCTGTTATGAAGATATAAGGGCAATAATAGTAGGCTTTAAAAGGAGCATGCTAAGATAGACATTTGGGAGCTTCCTTTGCTGTCTGCTGTCATCCTCTACTTGATGTGACAAAGACTTGGAACAACATGAGTCTGCAGACACTTACTGAAATCCTTGAATATCTTGACTTTAACAATTACAGAATAATCTGAAAATAATTGGCTTAAGCAGACTAAGGGCAGGATATGTAGCACTCTGGACTTTAAAACACACCTGAAGTACAAAGGAAATTATCTGAGGTTTAAACTGATTTTAAGAGCAAATAATCCCTCATAAAGATCAAAGAACAAGGCGTAATGAATCAATATGCACTGTAACACAGTGTATGAATATGTGACTTCTACTTGTGCAATCATTACTTCTTGCTACTGTGAAACATGATTAATAACAGAGAAAGTTAAAGTGGCAGACAAGGGGGGGAAAAGGGGGAAAAAAGGGAAAACAGAAGAACAATGCAAGTAATAAATGCATAGCTAAGAGACACAGAGAAAGTAAGGATTATAAAGCAAAAGATGAGACAAAGTCATTGAAAATGGCAGCCATTGTGAGTGAATTGGTTGAAATAATAATGTGTTATGTGAATGTGTTTTTCTGCGAGCTTTTATTTCTCTTTCTGTTTCTCATGGATAATTCAAATTTATTTAGACGTTAGTGTGATTACTTATGTGGCTTACATAGTATTTTAGAATATAAAAGGGGTTGTTTTTTTTGGATTAGATACATTTTAAGTTTAAGCAATGCTGCAATGCTTTTAGCAAGGCTTCTAATACATGAAAAAAAAGTATAACTTTAACCAACCCAAACGCAGCCATCCTATAGCCATCCTACAGCCATCCTATGACCCCAAATGGTCATCACAAACATATAGGATGATTGCACACACCCAAATAATTATAGGATGATTGCAAACCCAAACAATATACATATCTCATTTGCTTCCTTTTCGTCTATTAAACCCACCATTAAAATGTTTTGTTATATCTGTTCAATAATTGCAATATCTGTTGATGCTGCCATAAATCCAGTGAGCTTGTAATTTCCTGTAGTGAGCTGACAACGCCATGCCTCTGAAGTCTGAAGCAGTGGTATCAGCCCTGCCCAGCTCATCTATGTGAACTACAGACCCCCCTCCTGGGGGGGGGGGGGGGTTTGTAGTCCAAATCGGGAGGGTGACAGTGCTTTGTAATGTGATCACACCAGCCAATTTTTGTTTTTCAGTAGACACAATTGTTTGGCTCTTAGTCAGGTGTATAAACTGAACACTGACCTGACTGGTACCTGAGAAACTTCCAGGCGATGGCTAAGCCATTGGCTGGGTCCCTACCAAGGAACGTAGTGTATGGGTCAAATAGTGTGATGTGACTCTTGAGACACTGGGGCACTGACAGGAGATTTTGCTATCTTGGGTTTAGTGTGGCTAGAGAAGCAAGGATAAACCTGCAACAATAATTCATAAACTGTTCCGTTGATTCGGTTATTTGTGTTCTGATGTTGTTCTGAGAATTTATCAGTTGTGTGTTTTACCTGTCGAATGCAACTAAAGACAGAAAGCATTCAGAACATTAGTTGTTGCTGTAGCGATCTCAGACAAAGACAACTCACTGGATGATTTCTGGGTCATTCTGGATAATTTGCAGATAATTAATTCTTGAAGCTATGGAGCTCCTGGTTGCCGATGCTACTCTTCAGAGACCACACTGTTCCCACTCCTCCAAAGACTCTGATGCAGTAAGAAAGGTACACTTCTAGTCCAAAGTGTGGATTTTCCTTTGGCTGGGCATGGATATATCATGGATATATAATCATGCCAAGCATTATCTGGGTCTGCCTGGTATCTCCTCCCAGTTGGATGTACTTGGCACAGCTCTTATGAAGCTTCCTAAGAAAATCTGCACAGGAAGCCCAAGCCACCTCAACTTCCTTGATTTTAAAGACCATTACCTCTATTCCACTGGCCTTCTAGACCATGGTTAAGCAGTTGTGGTGAAACTAAAAATCCCATCATTTATTCACCTCTGGAAGTCATGCTTATGGCTTCCAGAGTCTTGCAATGCCTTATGAGATTTGTAGATTTACCACAGCTGAAGGGCTGAAATGTGCCTAAACCCTGTTCTACACCATCACACTGCTCACCTGTTCCTTAACTGCAAAGTTTTTTTGGAAGCTCTTTCTTGCCACTGACCAGACTTCTTGCTGGTCTTGCAATCCCTCTTTACAAAACCAAAGAATAGGATTCCAAAGTATCTATATTCTGTCAATGAAAGCAATGTCTGCCTCATGTAAAAGAAAGGAGAGAATACCACATCCTCTGATTTAGAGGGGGAATCTTCAATTCTTTTCTCTTTACTTGTAGCAGTAAACTGCAAGCTAGAGGTCACAGCTGTATGAAATGTACTTGCTGCAAATTGTAGAGATGCCACCTCCAGATCTCCAGTACCAGACACCTTTCCATCCCTGACAATACATTGATATTTTGTCAATGCAAACACAAGCAGAGAATAGAGACAGTCTTGAGAAAGCCCAACCCTCACCTTAAATGGTTTTGTCCTAATGTCAAAAATGTGGACACATCTATCAATGTATGTGCATGGTAAGGTGCATTTTCAGAAAATCATAACGATATTCCTGGTTAAGCAAAGTATCACAAGTATGTTACAATATCTTACATTCCATTCAAAGCCTCCAATTACAATTCCACCAGCAGCTGCGGTGCCTGCCAGACCAACAAAGTGCCCACTTCCGATGTTACTGGCAAAAAGGGATGCCCCAATCTGAAAAAAGAAAGAAAATTGCATTGTACATTAACATTACATAGAGCATTACAATAACATTACATAGTTTGTAAATGCTGCATACTGGACTTTTACATACCTCTTTATAGGTTTTATACTAAGAAAGCACAGTCTGAATTATTTATCCCTATCATAGTCACTGTTTCTACACCCTGTACACATTTTACATAACTTCTAAGTATAGTTAATATGTAATTAGCTCTTTTTGCCTTCTAGTTTTATAATCTAAGTCGGAAACATGACAATAGAAGTTAACTGATTGTTCTGGACAACATGTGTGAGGTTTTAGTGACAGGCAAGTGACCTACATTCATGGGCCAAAAACTCTATCTGCAACTCAGTATAAAACTGCCCATACTTATAACTTTGGCTTTACCATCTGCATATCAGGGCCGGATTTACTCTCCCTGCTGCCCCAAGGCCAGGTTCCTCAATGCGCCCCCCTCCCTGCCACCTTCCACCCCCAATGGACAATGGCAACCAGATGGTGGGGGCGGCAGGGATTCTTTTTTTTCTTTAGTTTAAAAAAAAAACTTTTTATCACTTTTTTAATTTTTATTTATTTATTTACTTTTTAAAATTTTTATTTATCGTATCTTTTACTTTTTTATTTTTTTAAATAATTTTTTATCTTATAATTTTTTTTAATTTTTAATCACATTTGCAGTGTGATCACCATGCAGTGTTATTGCAAGCGACATCGCCGAGATCATTTGTAAATGAACGAGTGGCTTCCCCCCCTGCACATTTAGCCCTGCTTGCCCTACAGTAATCGTACAAATACTGATCTCGTTTGTTTTTTGAATGATAATCGCAAGGTGTATGGGCACCGTAAGGCAATAGTTACCACCCTAGAAATGGTTTACAGCCAGCTTTCCTAACAAAGGAAATGTGAAAGCACCATGAAGAAAAGAAAAGGATAAAGGTGGTGAACTTCTGTTCCCTAGCTAACTGTCATTAAAAGACTGTTTTGAAATAACTATACGATAACATACTTGTTAAATTTAGAACCCATATGCGCTGTTAGATAATTGTACACATGTAATCAGTCTGCTGCGACTACGTGTAATCTGCACTATCATCAATGTATGGGAAACACCCACAGCTGGCTTTTTCACCTTTTCAAGAGAATTACCATAGTCACTTTGAAAGCTTACATAAATAAATTCCTGTCACAATATACAGCTACAGTGTTATTGTATTTTTATCCATTAAAGAACAATCTTTGAAGTTCGGTTCACATGTAACCATTAAGGTGCTTTACGGTAAGGCACTCTCATTAGCGTGGGCTGGCAATGCATCTCAATGGTCCCAGAAACTGGACCTGAACCTTTTTTGGCAACACACTGCACCACAACCCTCGTTAGTGCTTTGCAGTGTGTTGTACCACTGTGCAGTGGACTTGCTTTAGTGAGGCAGATTGAGGTTCCATTCAGAATGAATGCAAGTAGTGAGTGTTGCTGTGCACTGCAGCCTAAAATAAAATTAAAGTGACACTAAACTCAGGAGTTAGATCCTAAAAATGCATTCAAGTACCTTATCTATTAACAAAAATGTATCTTATTTGTGTATCACTCAGCTGTAGATCCTCAAATCATCTCTGAATTCATGCCGACACTGTCCTTCCTTCTGGAGGGTGGCTACTTTTGTTCCATGGTGCCTGTGTGTGTTGTAAAGTAGCCACCGCTCCAAGCTCACTACCGTGATGGACTACAATCTCAATACAAATTAGGAAACTAAACATGAGATTGTAGTCCATCACAGAAGTGAGCTTGGAGGATTGCAGGATTGCATCACATTAATCAGCAGAGACTTAAATGCAAAGCACACTCAGAATCCAGGAACTTCTTGAAAGTGATGAGCAGACGGAAGGCAGCACTCACTACATAAAAGGGATTTTATTAAATAAGCTTTGATTGCATTATCAGCACTGGTAGAACTACTAGGTTCGCAGGGGTCACATATGCGACTGGGCCCTGGCGTTCTTCCACTTGGGAGGGTGGGGAGGGGGGCAGAAAGGACGTCATTCCAGGCGTGGAGATGATAGGTGTAAGACACGGCCAGTCCACTTGAGGGAGAGACACACAATGCCAGTTGAGACACAGGAGGGCTGCTCTTTCCAGTAAACCACTCGGATAAGGAAGTCTCAGGAAAGGTCTTGTGTGTTTGTTCACCCATTTGTGAATAAAGTTGCAATTGTTGAAAAGGAAATGCCTCAGTTGAGAGTGCTCTTTGTCTCTGTAGATAATTGCCCTGAGAGAGAACTGTGTCGAGATCATTTATGGCCATTTTTGACATGGTCAAAGGAATTCGAGTGCAGGGCTGGAACATGTAACACAACGCATGCACAGCATACCATGTTAGAAAAGTGGTTTCACTAAGTATTTTTCCTTCGGTTCTTTTTGAAACTGGTTTTGTGTGTTTCTGGGTATTTTCTTCTTGTCTGTCATACGGATAAACATTGCCAGTAGTGGCCGCATTAGAACTTAGTTTCTTTACAGACAGCAGGGTGCGTCTGAGGTACCCTGAGCATGATCTCATGCGGTGTGCTGAGGAGAATGTTTGCTGAAGCTGCCTGTGCATTTGAGAAAAAAGGAATCCCAGAAGTCATGTCTACTGTACTAGATCTGGAAGGTGAAGGTTTATAATCATATGTCTGCATTTCCTGGAAAGAGTGCATTTCACTCACTGGCGGAACTGCTAGGGTTGCAGAAGTCACATGTGTGACTGGGCACTGGTGTTCCGCCACTTGGAGGGGGGGTGTAGAAAGCTAGAAGAGCGCCCTGCTCTGGTAACCCTGGTGACTACAGCTCCCAGCAGGCCAATGCTCCGCAGCTCCCTCCCACGGTGGTGGGTTGGGGAGGTGAGGGGGGCATTTTTATGGTTTCTTGCACCTGGGCCCTGAGGTTTCTAGTTATGCCTCTGATTACAAAAATGAATGAAAAACAACTATAGTATGTATTCTTATTATAATGCTGATATTATAACAGGATAGTATATACTGGGACTTGATAACTCAGTCAAAAATTATGCCGAGGATTGGGAAGATGGTATGTGTGGTAGAATTATGCCATCAGTCTGGTGCTGGCAGGAAGAAGCATTATCTCAGTCTCCTTTTCCCCAGTGCTCATGTAAAATTATAAGCAATAAGACAACAAAGGCACATACAGCTTAGGTAAGGACAAAACAAACTTGTGCAGACCACAGTTTTTTTTAATATAGCTGAGTTATACCAAAACCAACCTCTTAGTTCAGAAAGTAGGTGCTGACCCAGGAGGATTGCTGGTAATTTAAATTGTATTTCCACTTTTGTAGTTAAAAAAAAAAAAACACCATATGTTTGTAATGTGTTCCTATTCACAAAATAATAAAAAGAACATTTCTTACCTTCTAGATGTTTCTTTGGAGCAGGCCTTTAGGCACACTACAAGCTACTCTGAACAATTTCAAAGTGAATCCTCCCCCATACCCCATACCATGTAATAAAAAAAAAAAAAATTGGCCCTGATGTAAATGCAACATCAATCACGATCAACAATATCCTGATGTCCCGCAGAAATGAATGGCTGCAGCTGCTAGAGGTTAGAATGGGTGAACTGGCCATTTAGTTCACCTGTTCTGCAAACTGCAAACAAGCTGGGTTTGGGTTTAACTCATAGTCGACCCCAACCGGAAGCTAATCTCTAGTTATAAGTTGTAGGTTGGGACAGTGGTTGGGACAGTGTCTGAAGCAATCCTAGTTCAGCAAACAGTTGTATGCAGCAAGCAAAGGTCATCATATTGTATATCCAGAGTGTTGGCAGAGGCCAAGCAGAAAATATAGTGGGAAGAGTGACTAGTGGATTAGTATTTTCTTATAAATATTAGGAAAGGGTTAGTTCATCAGGGTATTCTGTTTTTTAACACCTCAGGTTTGAGAAAGAAAGAAAGAAAGATATTCCTTTTATCTGTGTCTTTTACATACACAACTGAATTTAAAATAAATTCTAAAAAGCTACTTGCAAAGTAAAGGTAGGCCAGAAGTTGGTATCTTTGGAGAAACTTTGAGCCAGAATGTGTGCTAATGTAACAGAGTTACAGAGGCCTTTTGTAGCATGAGTTGTGATATATATTCACATACCACTGGAGACAAGATCAGTTTCTTTCATACACGACAGCCATTGTGGTATTGACCAGGTTATATGATATACCAAAGAACAATATCACATAGTGTTGTAGAATTGGCTTTGATTCACATTCGAGAAGTAAATACCAAGAATGTAAAAAAAATGTCCTTTTCAATTTTTTTAATACCTGGGAATTTAGCCTGATGATTGGCCTGTTTTTCTTCTATTTATTCAAAAAAATAAAAAATGGTAAAGTGAGAGCTGATTTGCTCATTATAGGAACAAATGCTTATTTAGGTTAAATATCACTGCTAAGCGCAGAAGCAGTGGCAATAATTTTGTGCAATAAGCATATTGTTTGCCTTTCATTTGCATACAAGGCCCTACTACTGGTCCTTTGGTGGGTGGGAATGTAATGCATTTCGTTTTCCCTAGGGGTCCCCACCTGCCATTAGATTGGGGTATAAATAGCAAGAAAGGGAGGAGTTCAGGGAAACGGAGTGGGGAGTGTAAGGAACAGAGTTCACCTGGTTCCCGGGTCATGATGTGCCCCTTAGGGTGAAAGTCGCTAGTTCTTCAACCATTATAGCTGGAGAATCAGTAGAGCACCATTCTCTAGGCAAAAGTTTTGAACTAGACTAGCCTTGAAATTAAACCAAGCTGAAAATGGGCTGATCAGTTGCAAAATTACCCTCAGTAAAGAAAACTTGCACAAGAAGGTGGGCTGAGTATTCTTGTGTATTGGAGGGTGGCCAGGTATACCTTGGGAAAACGAGTACAGACACTAGATGGTCAGGATAAGGTGGTGGCCAAGTGAAGGTGGGT
Source organism: Nanorana parkeri (assembly GCF_000935625.1). Lineage (NCBI taxonomy): Eukaryota > Metazoa > Chordata > Amphibia > Anura > Dicroglossidae > Nanorana > Nanorana parkeri. The sequence continues at coordinate 580,193 of NW_017306550.1, forward strand.
TGGCCAGCCTGGCAGTGGTGATGGGTTTCCTGTCTAGATCACACACCTTGTAGCCCCTGCCTCTGTAGTCTTTTGGATCGAGTGTTTGGTGAAACTTCTGAGGGACCAGGCCTGCAACCACAAATCTGGGGCCTCATACAACTAAGTTGTGATTTACTGTAGAAAAGTGCATTTCATGTTAAGGCCCATAGGCCGAAGAGGGAATAAGCAAGAGCAATGAAGGAGAGGTGATCCCAACATTCCTTTTCTATAAGTGATCTTCTGCGGGCCCCACCATGGTAACTAGCTTAACAACCTGCTGCACCCCCTTGACATACACATGCACAGAAAAAAAAAGTCCTTTCAATCTTATGAGTAAAATATGAAAATCTCCTAAAAAAGATAATCTGTCAATCTGTCACTTAATTGTTCAGATTTTTCTGAAGTAAGTGTTGAAAACTCCCAGAAGATATGGACTTATCTGATCCAGATAAATTATTAATCTGAATAACAGGAATTAGGCACACACTCATGTCAAATCATTAACCACATATATTTGAACCTTTGCAATCCCCAACAAAACATTTCCACTAAGAATGGACTTTCAACATACGGGTAAGATATCAGCTGTAACTAAGGAGCTTTCTCAACCAATCTTATTACAGTAGAACTGCCTTCACGGTAGATCTATAGCGTGTGTACATATCTGTTCTAAAACCACAACAGCAATTCCTTTCCAAAATGGAAGCTTGTAAAGGATAGACCTTTTCACACTGTTTGCTTAACTTGGCCTTTCAAGCATGTTGTAATATCAGGAAATATTCCTTATATTTCCCTAACTCTTTGCCAACACTGTTTATATGACATAGTTCCTTGTCACCTAGTCTTAAAGAAACAGCATCAATTACCAAAGAATTTTATAGAAAAAAATGGAACATATGAAAAGAGAGTATGGAAAATTAAATCCCAATGCACACATGCATCTATGTTTTGGTAAAACCTATACCAAGGCTGAAAACCTTGGTATAACCCAAAATGTAATTAAACATTTCCTTACAATCACTTGGTGCCCCTGCTAGTCAAATCAACGTTCTGCCATAATGTTCACGATGTCTATTCAATGAAATGGCTGGCAAACAAAGGAAAAAAATATACTTATTCCAGGAAGTGTGGACTGTACTATTGTAAACTACTACTTGGGGGGTGTTACTTTAGGGAAGTCAGACACAGAAAAAGACCTGGGGGTGCTCATAGACCACAGATTTGGCAATAGTAAGCAATGCCAAACAGCAGCCAGTAAAAATAACAAGATACTGGCGTGTATTAGAGGTAATGTAGCAAGGGTTCAAAGAGTAATACTTCCACTTTATAAATTGGTTCGGCCTCTTCTTGAGTATACGGTATAGTTCTGGTCGCCTACTCTTAGGAGAGACATCCTGGAACTGGAAAGAGTTCAAAGAAGGGCTACAAAATTAATTAAAGGGATAGAAGGCCTGAGTTATGAAGACCGCATTCAAAATCTAAACTTATTCACCTTAGAAAAGAGGCGATTAAGAGGGGACCTTATTGCAGTCTTCAAAATCATCAATAGGGATCACTATATTAGGAACAAACTGTTAAATCCCCAAACTGTATTGAGAACCCGGGGATACAACAAGAGGTTAGAAAAGAGGAGGCTTCATCGTAGAATTCATAGGGGGTATTTCACTGTGAGAGTGGTGAAAGTTTGGAATTCCCTACCACAGGCAGTGATATCTGCGGATAACATTGGTAAATTCAAGAAACTTCTGGATGAGTTTCTTCTTTCGCAGAATCTACAGGGATATGGGAAGTGTTAGAGCAAGATAAATACACACACACTCACATACATTGGTTGAACTGGATGGACCTTGGTCTTTCTTCAGCCTTACTTACTATGTTACTATGTAATTTACCTGCTACTACAATTAAAAGGTGGGTTGGAACACAGTCAGAAACTATGACAGGATAAGATTTTCCTGGGGTCCCCAAAAGATATAAGAAATAAGTAGTGGGTTCAATCTATAAATCATAATGTGAACAAGTGGTTAATTCCTGTCTTTTTTATAAGAAAAAGGAAAATAATCCTGTCACTGTTTGTTCAAAACACTATACAGTCTATGAAACCTCTTATCAGCTATCATTACAATTACTTTACAAGAGATTTCACAATAAGACAAAGTATTAAGATTAATACTGAATATTCTGAAAAAGCAGATCAGGCCTGTAAATTACACAACATTTTCTAGATAAAGAGTTGCTGTGAACGTTAGGCAATATAGGGGGCTCATATTCACAGGCAAGTAGTGGACCTGAAGAATATAAATGAACATACAGGAACATAAAGGACCATCTTTTTTAAGTCAATGGAAAGTAGTATGTAATCACTCAGTAACTATTATTATTATTATTACAGGTATTTATATAGCACCGACAATTTACGCAACGCTTTACAGTGCACATTCACATCAGTCCCTGCCCTCAAGAAGCTGACGATCTAAGGTCCCTATCTCACATGCATTCATACGTGGGACAATTTAGACAGGAGCCAATTAACATTAACAAAACACATTTATAAGGACTTGTACCATAACTATTTGTGGAAGCAAAGCATTGATGTATATATATCATAACAATGATTTTACATTGAATTTTGGATTAGATATGTTCTAAACTAGTCATCACAACATAAGAACTTGGAACTTTATAGGTGGACAAAAACCAGATTAAGAAAGCCAGAGGACTTGAGAAAAAGGGAGACCTCAGGGAGATGAGGATTTGCAGAGCATGCAGTACGCCGCAACGAAAAGTGCCCATGGTTAAATTACCCTAAATGCAGGGTGTGGCTTAATAGGGTTTAAGCCTACTCACATATACACTACGGCTATGACGCAGTCCTTGCACTCACAAAATACTCTTTAATCACAGTGGCACGCGTTCTGGTGTGGGCCATCGCACTGCAGGCGAGGGGCGTAGCTGCGAATTTAGTGCACAACCACGCCTCCTCCATCACTGAACGCTAACCACTTTGGAACGCACTGTATATGGTGTGAACAAAAAAAGAGTGACATGCTTTTTTCATTTATAAAAGGTATTACTTTGCCCTGCATGCGCAAGGTGACAGTGTCTCATTAAAAAAAAGAATAAGGGGGGCGTGGCTACCAAGGGATGTGAGCAGACGTGTCCTCCCTGAGCTCCGTCCATCGCCGCTGAATTTTAGAGATTAGCAGCCCTTAACCAGCTTAAATCTGAAGGACAAAAAATATAAGAAGTCTGCCAAGACACCTTCTACCTCCGCCAAGGGGTCCCAGTCAGCCTCTTCCATCAGGGGCTTCTTTGGTCAGTCGGACCACGTGAGGGAACTTGTGAAATAAGCTTTTAAAAATAAAGAAAATGTTATTCATATAAAAAAAAAAAAAAAGAATAAAACCCTGTGTGCCAATCAGGTTGAATTTTCCTGAATTCAGATAACAAATCTAAATGAGACAAGGTAGGGACAGGGAAGGTTGTAACTGATTAAAGTAAGCCAGCTATGAATCTGAATGAAGAGATATAAGATAGAAAAGGCATGATTCTTATTCTATGCCCATGCTTCCTGGTGGTAATAAATAGAACAGAATCCTTACATGGTTGTATGTGACCTGATGGTTTGTGAATAAATTAATTGAAACCTGTCCTAATCTCCACCCATCATTGTGAACATTTCCCTTGGTCAGAAAAGGAAGAGTTGAGAAATAACTGGATTTTCTGGATGTTTGCACATAAAGATGAGCTCATCTGTTTTGTTCATACTCTGGGCATTAAAGGCTGCCAGAGGCACAAGAAACTATTTTGAGTTGTTGCAAAGAATGAACATTCCTGTTCAGACCATTTAACTGCTGCTTGCCCTTGTGGCACAAAGAAGACGGGCACAGGGCCTGGGAGAGTAAATATTAACTGCATCTGGTTGTCATTGCTAATTTCAAGTCAGAATGTAATAAGTACTTCAGCAACGTAATATCCACATAAATTGCCTTTCAATAAATAACTTGGATCATATACTGTATTTATTATGGAAACAAGACTGTAGGTTAGTGACAGAAAAGCCATTCTTGTCTCCTTGAAAAAGTTTCTTGTACATTTCATTCTAGAGAACAAAGAGACCCATTCATCTCCAGCTCCATGTAGTCTGTGTACTTGACCCCATCGCTGCACATAACAGTAATTCAGTAACACATTTGAATTAATAGAGGCTTCATAAGGGCAAAAACTGATATACTATATCTGCAAAGAATGACAATTGCCCGGAATGTATTGAGAAGGATTTTTTTTAATGAGCTTTGAATAAAAAGTTAATATTTTCACATTTTTAAAGTTTTGAATATTTTTAGAAACGATTTCTACAATAAAAGGACACAATATGCAAAGCAAGCTTGGCTTTTCAGTAATAATGCATTCAAAATAGTCACTACTGCATGCTTTCAGGCAATCTGTGTATAACTGACTGCCGGACAGCCATATTTTATCTAGGAGAGAGGGAGGAGGGGTGCGACTCCTCTATGACTCTGTATTCTGCGTATTCATATTTCCCAGCTATTTAGATATGCTTCACAACAAAGTTGTAAACTGAATCACCAGAAAGATAATGCTTTTCCTTAGAGATGGCTACTAAGAAAATGTTTGATCTTTAGATTTAAACATAATAGCTAAGATCAACAAAAAGTGATTCTTAAGGTCACAATATTGAATGTATGCATGCTGATATACACTGCAGGACACTTAGGGAGACCTAAAACCCCGGAATCTCCATTGTTTAAATGTTGACCAGCTTCTGTAGCTACTCCTTCACGTGCCCCTCTTGTCTCACTGCCTTAATAATTATGATGGGAAAACTAACTGGCTACCATATCCTCTGATATCAACTTTAGAGGAACTACTTGGGATGAGCCTCGCTTTGCCTCATGGTTGGAATTAGTAATAATATCTTGTTTATTATTTGTTTTGAAAGGGGATAACAATTTTCAAAAATAACTGTCAAATAAGAGAGTTATAGTGATCAGTGATAGTTATCCAAAGATCTCATATAGGGCCAGTTCATGGTATACATAGACATACAAAAAACATTGTAGCAGCTGAGGCCTGCAAAGCATGCGCAGCAACTCTAGGAAAAGTAGAGCAGAGAAAGAAGTGGGAGGAGAGAATGAGGTCAATGGGAGAAGAGGTAGAGAGAAAGTGGAGTGGGCGGTCTGGGGTCATGGGCAGGACTGCACGCTAACTAACCAGAGGCTTGTGGGGCCTCTAAAAGACCAGCAGCCGATGGTCAAAATTCCTCAGTAACTAATACTAAATACAGGGTTCCCAAGTTCTTTCAAATTTAGGCAGAGTGTCAAACAGCTTAGTGGAATTACTCTGATAATAATTTAAAAGGCTAGGAACTCTCACCCAATGCTCACCCAAGCTGCAAACTTGGTGAGAACTCCCACCCAATGCTCACCCAAGCTGCAAAACCTTTATGGACTTTAATTTTAAATGCAAGCTCTTCATCTTCATTCATCAATGCTTACCCAAGCTGCAAACCTTTTATGGACTTTAATTTTAAATCCAAGCTCTTCATCTTGTCCAACTGGGTCCTCATCACATTACGCAGGCTGCATTGATAGTATGTCCCCAATGGAAAAGAGAGTAGAATCCAACAAGGGTAGATTTACTATAGTTGGTTTGTCCATCTGTGTCCATGGTTCAGAGGCTATGACTTGCCCCAAATATTTTAAAGGTCTTGTGATAGTGGCCATTGAAACACCATAATATTAGCCAATCAACTAAATACACAGATGATATCCACCCACCAGGCCACTTTATTAGGTACTCCTGTTCAATTGCTTGGTAATACAAATTGCTAAATCAGCCAATAACATGGCAGCAACTCAATGCATTTAGCCATCTAGATGTGGTGAAGATGACTTGCTGAAGTTCAAACCGAGCATCAGAATGGGGAAGAAAGGGGATTTAAGTGACTTTGAACATGGCATGGTTGTTGGTGCCAAACGGGCTGGTCTGAGTATTTCAACAACTGCTTATCTACTGGGATTTTCACGCACAACCATCTTGAGCGTTTACAGAGAATGGTCCAAAAAAAGGAAAATATCAACTGAGCGTGAGAGTGAGCCTTGTTGATGTCTGAGGTCAGAGGAGAATGGGCAGACTGGTTCAAGCTGATAGAAAGGCAACAGTAACTCAAATAACCATTCGTTACAACCAAGGCATGCAGGATACCATCTATGAACACTCAACACGTCAAATCTTGAAGCAGATGGGCTACAGCAAAATTGGACAATAGAAGATTGGAAAAACATTGCCTGGTCTGATGAGTCTCGATTTCAGCTGCGACATTCACATGGTAGGGTCAGAATTTGGAATAAATCATGGGTGGTGGTGGTATAATGGTGTGGGGGATATTTTCTTGGCACACTTTGGGCCAGTGATACTATTATGTCAATATGAACCAAAATCTCTGAGGAATGTTTCCAACACCTTGTCGAATCTACACGAAGAATTAAGGCAGTTCTGAAGGCAAAAGGGGGTCCAAACCGGTACTAGCAAGGTGTACCTAATAAAGGTACAGTATATATATCAGGTTTAGGCAACCTCGGCACTCCAGCCAAATCCCATCATGCCTCTGCCTCTGGTAGTCAAGCCAGTGGCTGTCAGAATCTTGCAATGCTTCATGGGATTTGTAGTTCCACAACAGCTGGAGTGTCAACCCCTAATACATATATACTGTTTACCTCACATATAAAATAACACTCCTATGATCCAACCACCCTTTGTGCTAAATGGCTGTATAGCAGACAACACTTTTCAGCATAGGCGTTGCTGCAGGGGGGCAAGGGGGTGCAATCGCCCCCCCCCCCCCGTGTTATGCCTTGCCTCTCCGTGTGCTCCCCCGCTAAATTAAGCAGCAGTGCAGTGGCTTCCTGCCTTCCTCCCTCCGCCACCTCTCTGCCACCTGCACCGTTGCTCCGGCCAGCCCAGCCCGCTGCAGATGCGGCTCTGTAATCGGGCGGCCGCTCGCTCCTCACTGGGGCCCCGGGAGGCCCCCGCGGGCGGCCCTCTAACATG
>NW_017306550.1:587362-618149 GCF_000935625.1 Nanorana parkeri
ATTAGAGGGGCGCCTCTGCCTGATCCAGGCCGGATCGCTTACCGAAGCAATCCGGGCTGGCTGGATCAGGCAGACGCGGCCCGGTGATCAGGCATGTTAGTGGGCCGCCCGCGGGGGTCCCCTTGAGGAGCGAGCGGCCGCCCGACTACATTTTACTAGCCTTATCCTCACTCCCCGGGGCTTCCAAGATATGTCTGACGCCAACTTATTCTCCCGTCCCCATGGAAGTTCGGATCTGCCAATCAGTCACATAAACAATGACTCGGGTCTTATCTTATTGCACAGTTGTTCCTGTTAGGGCTGCAACAACTAATCGACATAATCGATTATAATCGATTATTGAAAAAGTTGTCAACTTTTTCAATAATCGATTAATCGGCTTCCGATCAGTTGGCCCTGTTAACGGCTCCACCCACTGTGCGCCGCACACCACAGGTACAATGCTAAATACCACTAGCTATAGAGGACTACAAAACCCAGCAATAGTACATTATACAGCGCAATGCAGAATGCCGCCAGCTATTATGTACTATTGCTGGGATTTGTTGTATTCTGCATTGTGGTGTATAATGTGCTTTTGCTGGGTTTTGTAGTCCTCTATAGCCGTTGCCATTCTGCATGCATTGCTGTATAATTTTACACTTTCCATTTCACTATATTGCACACCACACTATCTTTTTTTTTCTTTTTTACTTCCACCGATCCAAGCTTGCTCCTGTGATGGACTACAACCTCAATACAAACTAGTAGTCCATCACTGGAGCCATTTTTTAAACTTTATTTTATAGTTTATCCGATTAACCGATTAATCGAACTTAATAATCGGCTAACGAATCGATTTTGAAAATAATCGTTAGCTGCAGCTCTAGTTCCTGTGAGCTGAAGTTGGATCTCGGGAAGAAATGCTATAAAAATGTGGCCATTTTGCTATCTGTTGGATTTGTGCAGCTGACAGGAAAGGTAGGTATGGTGTAAAATGGTCTCATAAAAGTGACTTATTCCAAGGCTAAAGAGTAATTAGGCATTGGACTTTAGACATAAACATCTTGCATGGCAAAAGATCTGCTGGTTTATATGCTTTAGGTTTTTTTGCTGGCCTGATATCACTTCAGTAAAAATAACATGTGACATAACATGTGGCATTGTGATAGCTCAGAAAGAATAGTGTGCAAGATGCTCAAAGGCAAATTAACAAAACAGTGGAGTCATCAGATGGAAAACTCTCTCTTTATCTCTCTGTATCTCTATCTCTTTCTCTGTCTCTCTCTCCATCTCTCTCTCTCTACCTCTCTCTCTCTCTCTCTACCTCTCTCTCTCTATCTGTCTTTATCACCCTATCTCCTTGTATCCCTCTCTCTATCTTCCTCTTTCCTTGTATCCCTCTCTCTCTTTATCTCCCTCTCCTTCTCGCCTCTCTCTTATTGTATTTCCCTTTCTTTTTGTATCCCTCTCCCTCTCTCCATCTGTACTCGTATCTCCGTTCGTGTATCTCTCTCTCTCCGTCTCTCCTTGTCTGTCTGTCTGTTTGTCTCTCTCTCTCCTTGTATCTCCCTCTCTTTCTCTTTCCTTCTATCTATCTATCTATCTATCTATTAGATATGTAATGGCTCAAAAAACTCACTTTGCTTTGTTTCGGATCGATTCAATTCTTTTTTTTTTTCTTCTGATTTTGGATCCGAAAATTCAATTTGTTTTGTTATTCAGAATTCAGATCGTTTCACATTTTTTGTTCCAGTTGTCATTTTAGTCCATACTGGTCCTCTTAGTCTGTACTGGTCCTCTAGTCTGTACTGGTCCTCTTAGTCCGTACTGGTCCTCTTAGTCCGTACTGGTCCTCTTAGTCCGTACTGGTCCTCTTAGTCGGTACTGGTCCTCTTAATCGGTACTGGTCCTCTTAGTCGGTACTGGTCTTCTTAGTCTGTACTGGTCATCTTATTCCGTACTGGCAATGTTATTCCGTACTGGTTATTTTAGTCTGTAGTGGTCATCTGAGGGACAGTTTACACCAGAAAGTCCGTGTTCCAGTGCGTTCGGCCTCTGGAATGCACTGGCATACAAGCCGGCCGGCTCCCTGCGTTCAGGGGCAGGATGGGGGTGTGGCGGTGCATTGAAGTTACGCCCCCCAGCCCGCAGTGCGATCACCCACACTCGGAACGCAGGCACATTAGTGCTTGCATTCCAGTCCAGTGCGATCTGCAAAAATACTGCAAGCACTATTCGATCGCACTTTACGATCGCACTGCGGGCGGGGGCCTGGCTGCAAACGCATGTGAATGCGGAGTTTGTGGTGTGAACCGCCCCTCAGTCTGTACTGGTCATCTTAGTCCGTACTGGTCACCTTAGTCCATACTGGTCATCTTAGTTTGTACTGGTCATTTTAGTCTGTGCTGGTCATCTTATTCCGTACTGGTCATCTTAGTCCATACTGGTCATCTTTTTTTGCCTCTTTATGTCCCCCCATCTCTCTCTTTCTTCCTTTCTATCTCTCGCTCTCCCTATCCCCTTCTATCACTCTAACGGAAATGAGTTCAATTGCAGAATTTCAATGGCAACCTTCTTTTAACTTTCTATATAATAAAAGATTAAACCTTAACCTTTCACCCTTAACTTTATCGCCATTCTTATAATGATATCTAAGGGAATGCATAGTAGCCCAGATCTCCTGAGACGATACACCCATACAATGCAAGAGCATCTTTTTTGTGAGATTTGGGTTAATAAGCCTAATTGTAATTCAGTGTTACGGCATGTGTGAGTAGGGCCCTTTGAAAATAAGTAGACCTTTTTTTTTTAGTGCAAGGTCTGTTTTAAGCAATGTTGATTGCTCTACATTTTTCATTTTTCAAACACTGAGTTCATGCTAATGAATTAGGAGGAACAATGTTGCTGGACCTTTCAAGATGGCTGCTGTGCATAGTCTTCCTCCCGAGGCCCCCTTGAGGAGCGAACGGCCGCCCGACTACAAAGCCGAATCTGTTGCGGGTGAACTGGCAGCTGCGGCCATAGCAGAGCCCCATTAACAACCAGGGACCCCCCACACTAGGGTCCAGGCAACCCCCATTAACAACCAGTGAGCCCCCACTGGCCAAAACAGAGCCCACACTAGGGTCCAGGGAGCCCCCACAAACGACCAGGGAGCCCCCACTATTCAACACAGGCTCCCCACTAACCACCAGGGTCCAGAGAGCCCCCACTAACCACCACAGAGCCTTCACTAAACACCAGGGTCCAGGAAGCCCCCACTAACCACCAGGGTCCAACACAGAGCCCCCACTAACCACCAGGGTCCAACACAGAGCCCCCAATAACCACCAGGGTCCAACACAGAGCCCCCACTAACCACCAGGGTCCAGGAAATCCCCACTAACCACCAGGGAGCCCCCCACTAACCACCAGGGAGCCTCCACTGGCCACCACAGAGCCTCCACTAACCACCAGAATCCAGGAAGCCCCCACTAACCACCAGGGTCCAGGAAGCCCCCACTGAGCACCAGGGTCCAACACAGAGCCCCCACTAACCACCAAGGAGCCTCCACTGGTCACCACAGAGCCACCACTAACCACCAGGGAGCCCCCACTAACCACAGTGGAGCCCCCACTAACCACCAGGGAGCCACCACAGAGCCCCCACTAATTATCAGGGAGCCCCCACTAACCACAGTGGAGCCCCCCCCCACTAATTATCAGGGAGCCCCCACTGACCACCACAGATCACGCACTGGCCAGCAGAGAGCCCCACTGGCCACATGACAGTCCACATTGGCCATCTGATTAGGGAGCCGCCTCTGCTACAACCGCACGCACCTGTGAAACTCTCTGGACCCCTGGTGAGAGCTCGCACCGCCCACCTGAGAGCTCACACTGGCCACCTGAGAACCCACACAACCCTCCTGACACCCTGGAGACAACAGGCGGCGAACCCGGAGCAACATAGATTATGTAGTTTTATATTATTCTGTATTACGTATTGCTGGGATTTGTAGTCCTCTATAGCTGTTGGTATTCTTTATTGCTATACAATGTATTTCTGAGATTTATAGTCCTCTATAGCTGATGCCATTCTGCATTGCTGTATAATGTATTGCTGGGAATTGTAGTTCTCTATAGCTGTTGGTATTCTTTATTGCTGTACAATGTATTTCTGAGATTCATAGTCCTCTATAGCTGATGGTATTAATCTGCTTAGCTGTATATTGTGCTGAGATTTGTAGTCCCTGTAGAGCTTGGAGTTAGTGGCAGAAGTACCAGGGTCTCAGCAGTCGTACACGCGCACAGCACTGATGAGGCATCCCTCCATTACCAGTGTGTTTTAACTTTCCTCAACCCATAAATTTCTCTACCGCGTCACTTCCAGGTGTGCATGTCATGAAAACGGTTAATGAAAACATCTGATTCGGATGACGCGGCCCCACTGGCAGTGACACAGTCAAGAAAATATATAGAACACTGACTTTGACACTTTGTCCGGCCCCTCCCACTATCTTCCCACAGCTCACAGTCCAGAAGCATGGACAGCCAGCGGCGGTCTACAGTGGGTGAGAGTGCCTAAGTACCAGACATGGAGCACAGTAAGGCCAGAACCAGGTAGGGAGCCCAGTGGGAGGAGAGCACCATCCGCCAGTTTTATATTATAAGAACTCTATATTATATACAGCCAGGTATGCAGAATTGGATACAGCTGTTCCACACTATACAATAATACACTGTTCTGGAGTCTGGACATGTGATAATCTATTTTCCCCACTAGGGGGATACAAGCCTTAGTTAGCAATGGCATGATAAATATTAATTTCATTATTCAATGTCTTTTTTTTAATATTATAACATTTATAATATTTTAAAAAAGACATTGAATAATGAAATTAATATTTATCATGCCATTGCTAACTAAGGCTTGTATCCCCCTAGTGGTCCATGGGGAACAAAAGTAGCCACCCTCCAGAAGGAAGGACAGTGTCAGCACCAATTCAGAGATGATTTGCATCTTAATCTGCAGCAGCCTACCTTTATGACAAAAATCACAACCCTGTCCTGCCCTGTTCTTGCCACTTTTCTCTACAATAGCTCACTCATCTTGTAGGGGTGCATGTGCCAAGTCACCACTCACAGAATTAGGCCAACCCACTACAACATTGGCAGACAGGAGATACCAGCAGAGTCAGAAGATACAGCCGTGCTCTTGTGCGACTATGGCGTAAATCCAAATCCCTGCAAGACTTTACCTGACATAAATCTGCCCTCCAAAAATAGTCTGCCAGGCTTTACTTGCCGATTGTCATTCAAACTTTCGTTTAACTTAATAAACTCCAATCCTTTGGCCTCCAAGACTCTCTCATGATTTACCTCCTACCTATCTCAGCACACCTTCAGTGTCACCTACAACTTTACCTCCTCTCCCCTTCCTCTTTCAATGGGGGTCCCCCAAGGGTCTGTCCTTGGGCCCCCTTCTATTGTCTTTCTACCTCCTCCCTGGGTCAGTTGATGAACTCCCATGGCTTCCAATACCATCGCAATGCCGATGACACCCAAATCTATCTCTTCACTCCTAGGCTCACCAACTCAGTCTCCTTATGTATCACTAATCTACTCACTGACATATCAATATGGATGTCATACCACTTCCTCAAACTCAATCTGTCCAAAACGGAGCTTATAATATTTACTCCTCTCCATGTCCCCTCCTCTAACTTCTCCATCACAACCAACAGCACAATAATCAACCCCTCCCCTCAAGCCAGGGTGCTCGAAGTAATCCTTGATTCTGAGCTCTGCTTTCAGCCCCTCAGCCACTCGCTATCTACATATTGCCAATTCCTTTCGCTGCTTTTTAGCTCCTTCTTAACAAACGACACCACAAAGCTTCTAATTCACTCCCTTGTAATTCCTCGCCTCAACTACTGTAACTCCCTCCTTGGTGACCTACTACTAAACAGGCTATCCTCCCTTCAACTTATCATGAATGCTGCTGGCAGACTCATCCACCTTACCAACCATTCAGTATCCACCGCCTTTCTCTGCCAATCTCTTCACTGGCTCCCAATTGCCCAATTAATAAAATTAAAAATACTAACAACAACATACAAACCCATCTACAACTCTGGCCTCATCTACATCACCAACCTCATTTCAAAATACCACCCAAACTGTCCACTATGGTCCTCTGAAGACCTTTTGCTCTCCAGCTCTATCAACACCTTCTCCCATGCTCACCTTCTCCAGAGTGTCCCCTATTCTTTGGAACCCCTACCCCAATCTGTCCACTTATCTCCTACTCTGTCCACTTTTAAGCGATCCTGGAAAACTCATCTCTTCAGGGAAGCCTATCCCACCTCAACATAACTATCCTTTTACTTCTTCCACTAACTCAACCAACACAACATTTTTACCTTTTGTATAACTTGTCCCTCCGACTAGATTGTAAGCTCTCACGAGCAGGGCCCTCCTAACTCTATTGTACTGAAATTGAATTGTAACTGTACTTTCTCCCTACATTTTGTAAAGCGTTGCGCAAATTGTTGGCGCTATATAAATCCCGTAGAATAATAACAATAATTTGAGGAGCTACTGCCAAGTGATACACAACTTAGGTACATTGTTGTTAATAGGGAAGGTACTTGAATGCACCCCCTGCTAAGTCACTTAGCAGGGGGTGTGTTGAACCTTTGCAAAGAGACCACTGCTTCCACACAGAGAGCAAGAGTCCTTTTCTATAGCATGCTGGCAGGGGACAAGCTTTTCTACTCAGGCTGTGGTTGCATTTTAATGAACTGTAAAACTTTGCACACTTTTTGTTTTGAATGAATATATTTTACTGATTTAAACGAATGGTTCGATTGGACTTAAAATGTGATTAAAATTTGGCTGTCTGATTTTCACAAATTGTCCGGTGCTGATTATTAAAACGCTGCCATAATTATGTCCTTATGAAATTAAGGAGATGGAAGTGAATATTCAGGGAAAACTTCAGGTTCAAAGGATCAATAAATTAAAGTAGAGAGTTAGATTTATGCACAGGTTATATGCAAATCTGGAACTGTCCAGTTTACTACATCAAATAATGGCTTCATACTTTTCCAGGAGGATTCTACTGTAGCCACCATCACCTTGTGTGATGTGGCTACTAGACATTAAGTGATAGCCAGGGCTGTAGTCAGCTTGGCTGGATAATAGTGGCAGTCATATGGTTAATTCCAGGTGTCTAGCATTGCCTGTAGCCCCCTGGATGGAGGGTGACTCTATCATATTGTGGGACAGCCATAGAGAGGCTCTGTAGTGTATGTACAGTACAGCAGCCAATCACTGGGTTTCTCTCAACCAGTGGTGCATGCTGGGATAGGGTACATATACTGGAGGGATTTGCCATGTGCTCAGACTAACCTTGACCAGCCATGGATTAAGGCTGGATGCTGTCCAGCCAACCCCCAGGCTAGGCCTGAGGCCTGGGGGTGAGCATGGGCTGGTGTGAGGGAAATGTTTCCCTGGGGCCACCAACATGGAGGAGGCCTGTGTTGCTGTCAGAGGAAGATACCCAGGACCGAGGATGGTTCTTGAAGTTTCCTGGAACCTAAAGGACGTCAGGAGCACGACCGGTGTCTCTTCTGTTGAGGATCTGTGTTCATCCTTGCTCATCCACTCATTCAAGTGGATCCACACTGATGTGATAACCAGGTCTGGTGAGTCTGGAACTTGTGTCTGTTACACCCTGGAAGCTTAGAATCCCTATACCCTCTCTCCCCAGTGAAGATGTTCAATAAATGTTATTCAGCATTATACTACTGGAGTGGACATCAGCTTTTGTGGGCACTAGAAGAAGGGTGGTTAATGCTAGTGGGTGGGCAGCTGAAGATCATACCCTAGGCAGACTAGAGATGAATCGGGCATATTCCTGTGGCTCCTTCTGGAGTAGCGCTACACTACCTAATGTAAAAAAAATGAATAACCAGCAAAGATGATCTTTATGACCCTGGGGAGACATAAAGGACACAAACTACTACTGCAGAGTCTTGCAACTGGAAACTCTATGAGTTATTAAAAAGAGGATGATTCAGCTGAGAAGATCCAACCAAAAACTGAAACGTTTTGGGTGGAGCTGACCTCTAAATGCCACCATTATTTCAATGTCTTTTCACTTTATTTATCCTTTAATGCAGATATGGACACAAAACACCCATATTTCCTCATATGCTACATGTGAGCTGGCATTCCAAGCTGCAGAACAAACCTCAGTATAAGTGAGATGGTGCAATGGGTTTCAAGTAGAACGCTTATAATTATAATCTCTATGAATGAACTTAAACACTGATACTTTGACTTCACAGCAATACATTTCTTAGTCAAGTATCAGGAATATGAGGGAACTGGTGTGCAGGAGCATTAAGACGGTAAAATGCAATGTAGCTGCACACATTGGGGTTGATTTACTAAACGCAAATAGGCTGTTCACTCTGCAAGGGATGTTCCCTTAACTTGCAAAGAATACCCAATTACCTGCAAGAAAAATGAACATGCTCAAACCCTGTAGGCATAGGCATGCGCAGCCTATTGCATTACAGTGTGTATGCAAAAGTACAAACACAGACACACACACACACACATTGATATACACACATACATAGACCCAAGGCATCCCAAATTCGCTACATGTCAATTTATTTTCTGAATATACAGAAGAAACAGCCAGGAGAGAGAGCGAGGAGAGAGACAGCCAGGAGAGAGAGAGAGGAGAGACACAGCCAGGAGAAACAGAGGAGGGAGACAGCCATGAGAGACAGTTAGGAGAGAGAGAGTGAGGAGAGAGAGAGCAAGAAGAGCCACAGCCATGAGTGAGAGCGAGGAGATAGAGTGAGGAGAGAGAGTGAGGAGAGAGAGCGAGGAGAGAGAGCCAGGGAAGAGAGTGAGAAGAGAGTGCAGTCAGGAGAGAGAGCGAAGAGAGACAGCCAGAAGAGAGTGAGGAGAGATAGCCAGGAGAGAGTGAGAAAAGACAGCCAGGGGAGAGAGTGAGAAGAGACAGCCAGGGGAGATAGCGAGAAGAGAGACAGCCGGGAGAGAGTACGAGGAGACAGCTGGGAGAGAGTACGAGGAGACAGCCAGCAGAGAGAGCAAGGAGAGAGAGCCAGAAGAGCAAGGGGAGACAGCCAGAAGAGAGAGTGAGGAGAGACAGCCAGAAGAGAGAGAGGAAAGACAGCCAGGAGGTAGAGAGAGGAGAGCGACCACCAGGAGAGAGGAGAGAGACAGCCAAGAGAGAGAGCAAAGAGAGAGACAGCCAGGGGAGAGAGGGAGGAGAGAGACAGCTAGGAGAGAGAGCAAGGAGAGAGAAAGCCAGGAGAGAGAGCAAGGAGAGAGATAGCCAGGAGAGAGAGTGAGGAAAGAGACATCCACGGGAGAGCGAAAGAGGAGAGAGACAGCCAAGAGAAAGTGAGGAGAGAGAGCGAGGAGAAGGAGCGAGCAGAGAGACAGCCAGGAGAGAGCGAGGAAAGAGGCATCCAGGACAGAGAGCGAGGAGAGAGGCAGCCAAAAGAGAGTGAGGAGAGAGGCAGCCAAGAGAGAGTGAGGAGAGAGAGTGAGGAGAGAGAGTGAGGAGAGAGAGCAAGGAGAGAGAGCAAGGAGAGAGACAGCCAGGAGAGAGAGCAAGGAGAGAGAGCAAGGAGAGAGACAGCTAGGAGAAAGAGCGAGGAGAGAGACAGCCAGGAGGGAGCGAGGAGAGAGACAGCCAGGAGAGAGAGCGAGGAGAGACAGCCAGGAGAGAGAGTGAGGAGAGACAGCCAGGAGAGAGAGCGAGGAGAGACAGCCAAGAGAAAGATTGAGGAGAGACAGCCAGGGGAGAGCAAAGAAAGACAGTCACGAGAGAGAGAGAAGATCGAGGAGAGAGAGGAGAGATAGTCTGACCACAGACATCCCCCTCCCTCGCCACAGCCTCAGCACAGACACACACCCTCCCCCGACACTGCCTTACCACAGACACCCCCTCCCCGCCATAGCCTGACCAAAGACAGCCCTTCCCCCAGCTGACCACACTCCACAAGCTGACCAGACACCCCCTCACCACAGCCTGACTACACATACACTTCCCTGCCATAGACTAACCAACGCCCCATTCCCTACCACATTGTGACCACGGACACCCCCTCCCCGCCTTAGCCTGACCACAGACACCCCTTCCCCCACAATCTGCAAGCTGACCAGACACCCCCTCACCACAGCCTGACCACACATACACTTCCCTGCCATAGACTAACCATTGAACCATTGTCCACCTCCCTACCACAGGGTGACCACAGACAACCCCTCCCTACCACAGGGTGACCACAGACACCCCCTCCCTACCACATTGTGACCACAGACACCCTCTCCTACCACAGGGTGACCACAGACACCACAATGCCAGCCTGAAAATGAAAGAGAGAAGCTGATTGGTTGCTGTGCACAGCTGCTCCAGATTTTGTCTGCTCCAGTTTTGATAAATTACCTTCTATGTGTTTTGTAGCATGTGCGACAATGCTCAACATAAAGAATTCTATTATTTTTAGTGGTGTCTGTTCACATTCGAACATTGGATCACTTGTTGCTGGGCAAAGTACATGAGCTTTTTTCAGGCAGAATCGTGCGTTTTTGGCTCTATAGACTTCAAGGGGAGTGTGATTTCATGTCTAACAGGTCTTCTCCTTCTGGTAACTACCTTTTCATTGGGTAAAATAAAAATGCTCAAGCCCAAGGAGCACACCAAAATAAGAGCAAAAACGCTTATGCTCCAGGGCTACTGTGGCTATCTACATTAGTTTGCCCATCAGAATACTTACTGGCCACCACACCATGCTACGTCCAGCCAGGAAGAAGCCTCCTACAGTGCCACGGCTTGTCCTTACCATAGCCTGTAATATAAAATCAGAGTTTTAGTGGTTTTAGGATGTTAACCACCTAGTTTATCATTTATACAGTAAGTAGTATCACATATATCTAGATTTAACTAGAAATTCGACTAGAATTTCATAGGGGCATATTTATTATATAATTTATTTATTATATAATTGGTGTAAAAGTCCCTTCAGGACATGCGCTATGATAATAAAGTACATATGCCATTTGTTTATCAGATCATGTAGCACGCATTTGGATTTCCTGTGCTTTAAAGTTGCCTGATGTGTCTTTTGACTTTGACAATCACATAATGATCTGTTATTGATTTCTATGGAGGACCGGTTACATTCTATCCTACTTCTTCCTCTTCACACACATATGCTGGACATCCAACAACCTAGACATGCCCTCTCCGCCATTCACCAAAGGCAGGCATATATAGGTAGCTGTATCAGGCAGGTGAATGTGCATAGATTTGCCTGCTGGGTTTAAATTAATCACAAAGTGTGTTTCTCTGTAGATTTCTACTATATAGTATATATTCTTTCTATTTGCCTGATATAAAAAAAGACAACTAGACCAAAAAGGCTGCTTGAATTTCTGCAGATTGTGTGGACCTTTCAGTATAGGGACCATTTGTAAATCATATGGTTTAAAGGCAAAATCCACCTTTTAGAAAAAAATAATAAATGCACAATACTTTGAAAGTATTTTATTGCATTGGAGCCAATAAAGTATTGCAAAGGCGATCAGTGGATGGCGGGTGCTCAGGATCCTGCAGATTCTCCCTCCCGTCCGTGGCCGTACCTTGGTACGGACATTCAGTAACATGAACGGGTGGAAGAACGAATGGACCACAAGTGCGTCGACATCACTTCAAAAAACAACACCAGCCTGCAGGGAGAACAACCCAGCAATTCAGGTAAGTAGGGGGGATGCGGAGTGGTGGGGGGGATGTTGGGGTGGTGATGTGACCATGTTTGATGTTACACCCTGAATATGGGTGTAATATGAAACATAGTCAGAAAAGTAAACTTAGCCTTTAAATTTTCATTTAGGCTCCATTCACATTTCTGCGATGTGGGAACGTGTGTGTTCCTGCACGCGATTCCGCATCACCCAAGATTGCATGTTACACTTTCAGCTGCCCTGCAGCGTCATAATTGTTTAGTACCTAACCATCACATTTACGTTGCACTGCCCCACCAAGCATGGTAACTTATTGCAATGAGTTGTGGTACGATGCAATTGTAAAAAAGGGTCATGCGCTTCTTTAAAGTGTTACTAAATTTAGGAGTTTAATTTTAAAAATTCAAGTACCCCAACTATTAACAAAAATGTATCTTATTTGTGTATCACTCAGCTGTAGGTCCTCAAATCATCTCTGAAATGGGGCTGACACTGTCCTTCCTTCCGGAGGGTGGATACTTATGTTCCCCATGGTCCCTGTGTGTGTTATAAAGTTCGATCGCTCCAATCTCGCTCCTGTAATGGACTACAGTCTCACGTTTAGTTTACTAATTTGTAGTGAGATTGTAGTCCATTATGGGAGCAATCTTGGAGCGGTGACTACTTTACAACACACACAGGGACCATGGGGAACAAAGGTAGCCACCCTCCAGAAGGAAGGACAGTGTCAGCACCAATTCAGAAATGATTTGATGACCTACAGCTGAGTGATGTACAGGTAAGGTACATTTTTGTTAATAGTAGAGGTACTTGAATGCATTTTTAAGATTTAACTCCTGAGTTTAGTGTGTCAGCTCTTTTCTGTGATTTTGATGTGGTAGGCACCCCATTCAAATAAATGGGCTACCCTACAGAAATCACCCTGCAGCGCACCTGCGATGTCACATGGTGGATATGTGAACAGAGTCTTATTGTCTTAAATATTCTGTATATTAATATAGTTGGAATGATTTTCTCACTATGTGCTTCCTCATTCTTTTTGTACGTTATAACATCAAGTCGAAGCCATGAATCAATACATAAACTGCTCTTTTCTATGTAGGTCCAGTACCTAATTTATGTGCTGTGATCATTTCCTTTAGTATAATAAATGGACAAATTATGAACATTTTAAAAACTTGCTAAAAGTATGATAGTTTTATATGTAGCCAGAATGACAGCATTTCATTGAGGAAAAAGTTGTGACTTTGTATTGCTAAGATTGCATCATACATATGGTGTAAACAGTCAAGATATTTTCCATGGTGGCTGCCAAAGCTATTTTATATCAGACAATTCATTTTGCTATGGATATAGTGCCCCTTTCACATTAAAGATTTAAATCAACATAATGAACAATATAGATAAATACAGTTTTGACACCAATTAAATAATAGGCTCAATTCACTAAGCTATAATGATCATGGTTGGGCAAAACATTCTTTATTTGCAGAAAGAGTCTAATATCTCTATGGAGGTATTCTGGCGTATTGATTAAGACAGTGCAAAGAACAGTGATCTGTATTACTGGTAGCCCAAACAATATCCATTTTACATTTCAGTGGTTCAGCCTAGTGGAGATACTGAAGTAGATTTGCTGGCTGCTATAGGTTTCTGTGATTTTTCTATTAGTGTACATAAAAGTCACTTCTGCAGGGACTGATCACAGAGCAAGTTTAGTCCTGCATGTTACATCTATGGATATTCTGGAAGTGAAAAATTATTTAGAGAATGGTAGGGTCTATTTATATATATATGTATAGATATATATACGTATATATATTATTTAAAGGCTTAATTGCAGCATATATTGTGTATGTCTATTCTATTCTTTTCATGACATGGATCTGACAGTATTAATACCCATAAACATGCTCAGTATCAATCCCCAAACTAATACAGCACTTACCCATATTCCCACAGCCAGTACCACTACAAAATAGATGACAATGACGGAGATATCAGCTGGGTTATTAATAGGAATGGTGTCCTTAGAGGGAGCAGAGGTACTAGTTGGTGTGATATCCATCTTGTCTTCTCCAGTCCGAGAAAGACTGTACTCATGTGTCAATCGGTCCCTCTGTCTCTTCTCTCAGGTGTATGACTTGGATATAGGGTTAATAATAAACCCAACCCACAGAGGTTCACCGCCCCTTACCTTGCCATCAATGCATAACCTGCCCCTGATTTACTTTCCCAAACTCAGACAGCTTATCAGTGTCACAACCATCATCTGTACTTCGACATTCCATGATAAGTCTGTCAGAGATGAGGAGTTACCTGGGCTAAGCTAAGAAGGATTGTTTGTAATCAGAAAAGAAAAAGAAAAGTGGGTGTGTGCCAGGTGATGCCAACATAGCAATGCCACTTTTGTGTCTTACAAGCTTAACTGTCTTGCAGGGACAAGAACTAAGTCACACAGACAGTGTTCACCGAAATG
The DNA here is from genome assembly GCF_000935625.1 of Nanorana parkeri. Classification (NCBI taxonomy): domain Eukaryota; kingdom Metazoa; phylum Chordata; class Amphibia; order Anura; family Dicroglossidae; genus Nanorana; species Nanorana parkeri. Next base: position 601,605 of record NW_017306550.1, read on the forward strand.
TGAGCATGCACGTATTAACATAATCACACAGGTGTGACATCCGTCACTGTTGTTCTAGGCATAGATTCAATAGCCTTAACCATTGCGTATTTTATTATAAGGTTACATGAAAGCAGATTTTGATGGAACTTTCAGTTTTATTTGATTGCTGTTTTCTGTTTTGTTTTTTGATTATATAATAAAAGTAGTATTAAACTTTCAAACAAATATACAAAAAGGGGAATTTATAAAAACTGGAGCAGACAAAATCTGGAGCAGCTTTTTTGTTTAGTTTGTTCAGTTGAGATTTGAAAATGAAAGAGAGATGCTGATAGCTGTGCATAGCAACCAGTTCCACATTTTGTCTGCTCCAGTTTTGATAAATTCCCCTCATCGTATTTCTATACATTTTTGCCTGACGCATCAACATTCATCAGGTTTCCAAACAGAAGGATTCAACTCTCCCAGCTCCACTTCCCTGAACTTCCTGTCCAGTACAAGATAACAAGGAACACAGCAGTCTCCAGCAGTTGTCCATCTACTAGACTGGAGAAGGGGGAGCAGGGAGGAGGCAAGTGGTGTGCCTTGCTGTGTCTGTGTGTTTGTGGAGACACACACAGCTTACTAGCACACAAAAGGGTGGATCCTTAGGACACTGCAAGGGAAAGGAGCCTTCCTAAAACAGATGCATATGAGGGCCAGTCAGTGCTCAGAGGACCAGCTGATTCTGCAGGAATCTAAAAGTTTGAAACATCAAAAAGCAGCATCAATTGTATGTAATTTCATCAGCATTTGAAATAGCTTAAAACCGTTTTGACTTTAATATCACTTGAAATGTAAAGCAGATCATCCCTCTAGTGGCAGTCTCTCTACCAGCGAGACTGCTAGATACCGAGACCAAATTTAGCAGCTTCATTGGTTAACCTGACAATAACTCTATAGCTAATTTGCACACTTAAAAAATGTTTACATTATTTCTAAAACCTTTTAACCGCCTCCTGGCCAGCCGTTGTAAAAATACGGCCAGTCGGGGGCTTCCTAGATCTGAGCGGGCGTATTTAAATGTCACGGCAGCCACGCCCACTCGCGCAATCGAGAAACTGCCTACATTTAAAAACAGACATCGATTTCTGTTTGCATACAAGCGATCCACCGGCTATAGAGCCTTGTGTGTCATTTCCCCCCCATCCGCAGCCCTCCCTCCCACTGTCCCGCGCTCCGCTGTGCCAGCATGGTGGCTCTGTGACGGGGATCAGAGGGAGATCGGTACGCAATCTCCCTCCAGTCCCCTCTCCGGTGTCAGAATGCGGAAGTGATGTGTATTGCATCACTTCCGCATTCTTGTGTCACTCCCCAGCTTCAGAAGCTGGAGAGAAGCTGATGAAGCACATCTGTGTTTCATCTGCTTCTTTGGGGGTCCCTAGGTGACATTAGCGGTCTTGGAGACCCCTGATGTCTCCATAAAGAGGACCTGTCACATCTCTTTGCTATCACTTAGGGGGGTTTCATAACCCCCTATGTGATAGCAATAAAGTTAGGTGAAAAATAAAAATAGGAAAAAAAAATTAAAGTTGCAAAAAAAACTTTAAATTAAAGTCACACATGAAAAAGAATTTAAAAAAACCACAAAAATGTTTTAAAGTCCCCACCCATACATACACGCATGCAAACATGCGTCAGGTGCGCATACGTGCGAAAACAACGATTGGGCCTATTACACATTTTTATAGAGTGCATTGTGACAACTGCAGTCTGTCGGCTTCATGTGTCAATTGTACCTCTTTCTGTGCGAGACAGGCTGACATCTGGAGCTGCCAGGTTTGCTTGCAAACAAATCCTTGTGATCACCATATTAGGAACATTATAGCACAATGATCAGACTGGACTGGTGTAGTTTTGACCTGAGTTTAACCTCTTTACTTGGCATAGCTGGCAAGGTTTAGCCAATATTTGACAATATTGATGGGATTATCAATTGCACAATATTTCAGTTCCTTGTATGTTGTACTCGGAGGGAATAGATCGTATAAGACTCAGAAATTAAAATGCTTCCTTCTTCACATGAATATAGGATCGGTGTCATGCTAGTCATGGACATAGATGGTTGGGAAACAAACAGAAAGGACTTCCTGCACACAGAGGGTTGGAATACTAAAGTTAAGAGAACATTGTGGAATATGCTGAATTGTAGATTTGGACTCCAAATTATTATCACAGCAATTAGCACGAGTATGCACTTTGGAATGTAAGACATTTTATAGAGGGAAATTATTGATAAGCAAATGCGTAAAAGACATGGGAACAATAAACTGTGACATTTGCAGATTCTTAAGAAAATCTCAGTAATACTGCAGGTTTTTGAGAAAGATATTTTTGTGTTGTGATGGAAATGTGGTTTTATTTTATATAGTTAACAACTTCCTGCAAGCTTCACACGCATATGTGGCGGCAAGAAGGTGGGCCACCGTACATATGAATCCACTGTTCTGTGCAGGAAGCGCGCTCACTGCGCGCTCCCCGCACAGTGACCGAGCTGTCACCAACAGTTCTTGGTCATTGTTTACAATCAGGAGCCATGGACGGGCTCCCGATCATGTGATTACTGTGATTGGCTGTCACAGCAATCGCATGATTGGGAGCCCACCCCCACTTTTCATTACTTTTAAAGGGCTAGGGGCAAAGAGTCAGTGGTGAACCTAGACATTCTGTCACCGGGGGCAAAGGCTCAGAGTTGCCCCCCCCCCCCCACCCGGGAGCAGTGCTCCATCCAAGAAAGTATCGGTGCATCCCTACTAAAAATAGTATAAATGCTCATAGTGTATAAGTAATAGGTATAAGGTAATGTCACTGTAATATGTAATACATGCTGCTGTCTTTTCACTCTTCGTTATAGGCAGGAGATTGGAGGACTTGACCAGCTGCTGTAGGATATCAGTGATAGTAATGTGTTTTATAGGATAGGAATCTATAATCTATATGAATAGGATGAGCTAGACTACTTAGAAAGAAGTAGGGCTCTGCTTAAAATATTTACTGTGGTAATGATTAATTGTCAGAATACCAGTCACAAGATGGCTCATGGCCCAGTGACAGCCTCTAGTTTGATACTGTACAACTATTGATGTAACGTGTCATTTGACAATACTTTGTTAAAATATTTAAGCTTTCTCTTGCTTCCTTTTTCCCATCCAATGTTTACTGAGACATCCTCTCTCAGGATGAGAGTCCATATGTCACGTACCTTATGGAGCTTGTGATGACGAGGGCGGCCTCTCTTGCAACTCTGGTCCCAGGAGGCCTGAGTATGGATACAGGTAACCTGGGGCACAGCGGGGCACTAGTGCCGGAAGATGATTTAGATACTGGACGTAAGTCCTGTAGCTGCTCTGCTGGGCAATTGTATATAAACACACAGCAGAGAGGCATGCAGAGAAGAGTCTAAGTCAGGCAAACTGGGTCAGCAACGTGCAGGCAAGAATGTACCGAATCAGGAGATGAAGTCTTAGTCGAAGGGTAGGCCAGGATCAGCAACATGCAGACAACGCAGGACCAGACAGGAGGCAGAAGAATAGTCAAACGAGCCAGAGTCAGGATACCAGAGCATCAGCAGGGTCAGGAACAAGGCTGGTTCAACGACAGGAAGGCAACAAACAGGGTACAGGTTCTGGAAACAAGGCACACAGCTGAAGAGTACTCAGCACTGGAGGCATGGAGAGGCTGGGGTTAAATAGCCCGTTTGGCGCCACAATATGTCGGAGGTGTGCACGCGCACACACATGCGCAGAGGTGAACGGCCCGACTTGGCACTGTGGGCCATGCAGTGGGCATGCGCAATTACCTTTGTACGGGCTTCCTGACACCATATTTGATAATGCTCCAGACTCCGGGACATAATCTTTTAATGGGGGGATGAATGTAGCCCCTACCACCTTTAGTGGAGTGGCTACTAGAACTTTAGTGATTGCCAGAGCTCTAGTCAGTCTGGCTGAATTACAGTTGGCATTTATATTGTTAATTCCAGGTGCTCTAGCATTGATTGTACTTGCCTGAGTGGAGTGTGACTCCTGCTGCTGCAGTGTGAGACAACCAATGGGGGGGACTGTGAGCGTGTTTGCAGTCCACCAGCCAAACACTCAGGCACTCATGGCTGGGACAGGGCATATATGCTCGAGCGAATTGCCATGGATTAGTGCAGGTTGGGGTGCTGTCCAGCCTTCCCCCAGGCAGGTGGGGGTGGGAATACTAGAGGGTGGAAAATGCTCTGGTTGGCCTCAAGTCTGGAGGAGGCCTTTGCTGTTAACTGAGGAGGAGAACAAGGGAAGTGAATGGCTGCTGGAGTTGCCTTGAATATAGTGGGCCTCAGGAGCAAGTCTGGTGTCTCTCCTACTGAAGATCCTGTGTCAATCCCGCTCATCTGTTGCTCTATTATCCAACTAGGGGTTCCTATTGAATCTACACAGAAATACTAAAAGGGACTGGTGAGTCTGGAGTCCGTATCTGTTCTGCCCTGGATGTCTAGGCCCCTATAGCCTCTCTCCCTGTTTGAATATGTTAATAAAGTTCTTCAATTTCATACTCCTGGCCTGGATTTCAGCTCTATTGGTCACTAGAAGAGGGCAATTAATGCTAATGGGGCAGCTGGTTGCTAAAAATCCCTAGACAGGCTATTGATGACCCGGGTTATTCCAGTGCCTCCTTCGGGGGTGAGCACTACACATGCTATTGTTGAGTCTGCGGTCTATAAGGACCCCCAGATCATTATCCATCCCTGACTTCCCCAAAGGAGCACATCCTAGATATTAAATTGCATGCATGTTCCTAGCTCCCAAGTGCATACCATTGCCTTTTTCAATATTGAATTGCACCTCATCAATTTTATCTAGGTCTTGCTGCAGTGATTTTATGTCTTATTTTGAAGTTATTACCCTACATAGCTTGGTATCCTCAGAAAACACTGAGAATGAGCTATTCATTCCAACCTCTATATCATCCATGAATAGGATATACAGAATTGGTCCCGGGACCGAACCCGAAGACACTCTACTTGACCATTTAGAAAAAGAGCCATTTATTACTACCCTCTGGATTCCTTCCTGTAGCCAGCTTTCCACCCATGTACATACAATTTCATCAATACTGATAGATCTTAATTTGTACATTAGACATTTTTGGGGTACTGTATCAAATGCTTTAGCAAAGTCTAGATACACCATGTCTACAGGTCTTAATTTCTACTCACATCCTCATAGAATGTTAATAGGTTGGTTTGACAAGAACGGTCCTTCATAAATCCATGTTGAATTTTACCTTTTAATACCATAGTCATAGGGAACTTTTTGTATATATCCCCATACCACCCCCTCAAAAATTTTGTATGCAATTTATGGTAAGTTAACTGGCCTATAGCTACCAGGTATACCTTTGATCCATTTTATGAAAATCGGTACCACATTCGCTTTCCACCAATCAGTCGGTACCATTCCTGTCATTAAAGTGTCCATAAAGATTAGAAACCATCTGGTCCTGGAGATTTGTTTACATTCATTGTTTCCAGACTCTTTTTCACTCGTCTGTTTTTTCTGTAAAGAATGAAAAGAAGGATGTATTTAACACATCTGCTTTCTCCCTCTCATTGGTAACCAACTTCGCTTGTTCATCTTGTATTGGGCCTACATGTGCTGTCCCTACCCTTTAACTATTTATATATTTGAAGACATTGTTAGGGTTCCTTTTGCTTTGTGTTCTTCCTAGTTTATTTTTGCTTTCCTGATTGCTCTTTTGCATTTTTCTTGCAGTCCCTGTAGTGCCGAAACGCTGATGATGACACCCCGTCTTATATTTTTTAAGGCCCTTTTTTTAAAATATAATACTGTATGTCTTTTTACCTAACTATTTAAATACCCAGGTTTAAATTTTGTTATTTTAAATGTGTTGGTTAATGGAATGCAGTAACGAATGCTGTTCTTTAATATGTCCTTAAAACATTCCCACTTCTCCCCTGTGCTCATTGTCAGGAAGATTTGGTCCCATTTAGTGTTATAAAGTAAATGCTGCAGCTTATTAAAGTTAGCCTCTTACAAATTTAGCGTTCTTGTCATACCAACGTGTCTGTGTTTTAAGGAATTGACCGCAAAGTTTTTTACCCTGTGATCACTATTTCCCAAAGTGTCCCTAATTTCCACATCTGTAATCTCTGTTGTTTGAAATTAATAAATCCAGCAGAACGTTCTTTCTAGTTGGGGCTTCTATCATTTGTTTAATAACATTTTCTTGTGGTAGGTTCATGAAGTGACGGACCTTTTGAAGTGGAGTACGAGTGACTTTTTGACTAGTCACTTCCTTTAACAGCCCCTTAATCACTGGCGGGACTACCAGGGTCGCAGCGGTCGCACTTGCGACCGGGACCTGGTGTTCCGCCAGTTCGGGGGGGCCCAGAGAGAAGAGGATGGCACGCTGGCCGCAGCTGCTTACGCTGCCCAGAAAAATGCGACTGGCCACAAGATGGCCGCGGCGGCTCTGATCACACCTGTCAGCGCTCCCTCTCTCTCCTTCCGGCCGCTGCAGCTTCAGAGCGGCCAGGAGGAGAGAGAGGGAGCGCTGACAGGTGTGATCAGAGCCGCTTCTCTGAGCAGAGGAGCGGCAGGAAGGTCCCCCCCGGCTACCTTTCACGCCGGGTCGAGTCGACAGTGAGAGGAGGGCTGCACTCGTAGCCCTTCCTCTCAGCTGTCACAGGAGTAGAATTCCTGTATTGAGGGTGACAGGTTCAATCACACATGTTTGTAAAATTGTGATGGAATTGATTTCACTTCTGCAATAGCCATATTTGTTTTAGGTCATGCCTCTATATAGACACAGACACACACTTTTATTAAGCAGTCAATCTAACAGTTAGCAAATACTCACTGCAGGTGAATCTTCCAGGTACTGTGTGACAAGACAGTGATTGTTTCACCACCAGTGAATGTTTGGTGAAAGTCACGATCACTACTTTATACATTTTTAGGCAGATAAAAATTATATCTGACAGCGGTTCCAGCCTCCCCTTACTCCAAGCAGAACACAGATATGCTACATTCATTGATACCTGGTCACTGCACTTACAGTCAGTTCTGATATTGCTGCCTTCCCTCTCATCCAACTCCTCTACCCCTGATCACTGCTGCCACCTCTCACAGCTGCAGCACCATTTTTCCCTGCTATCTCCTCTAACATTCTCTCACATTCTGCATCTGACCCCTGGTCACAGCACTTACAAATGTGGTGGATGTGAGCACTGGCGGGGCCGTGTGACTGATCTGCCAGCTGATAGATCACACAGCCAGCAGAAATAAGAGATATTGTGATAAGAGCTGACCTGTCCCTTCCCCCCTTCCCTCTTCCCCCGTGCTAAATGGCCCCTATGTTCTCCAGTGTGCTCCTGCTGCCAGAAACCAGTGCTGTCAATCCGTCCTAACTATGTATTTGTCAATATTAGGGGTACAGTGTAGGCCAGAAATACAAATTTGGGGGTGCTTATTTCAGATGATTGCAAAATGAGCAAACATTGTTGCCTGGCATTGGAAAAAGCAAATAGAATGGTGGGGTACATCATAGAGGGATCCACAGCAGGAGGAAGGAGTTCCCCTATATAGATCTTTAGTTAGAACTCAAGTAGAATACTGTTTCTAGTTCTGGAAACCTCACTTCTAAAAAGATATTGATAAGACAGGATGACTTCAGAGAGTAACAAAAATGGAGAAAGATCTGAGGGATACATTATTTCAGAAGAGACTGGTACAAAACGGAAAGGGGAGGCATGACTCAGACTTTTAAATGCATTAAGGGTATGAATAAGGTTCAAGAGAGCAGTAGTTTGAATATGAAGCTAATAAAACACAGAGACATGACCTCAAACTAGCAGGTGGACAGTTCATAACTAACCTTAGTAAGTATTTTTACGGAAGAGTAGATGATACTTAGAACAGACTTCCCTCAGAAGTATTGTTAGTCAGTAAAAAATAAATTGAAACTTCCTTGAGATAAACATAAATTTATACTCAAACACAATAGATTGACAAAAGGAAAAAAAAATAAAAAAGGGTCAGACACGATGGACCACTTGGTCTTTTTCTGCTATCACTCTTCTATGTTTCTAGGTCTACATGTCAGGGGTAAGTTAATTTTGAATTCCATTGTTTATCGGATATGATGCACAGATCCTTTTCCCATTTATGTTTACATTGAGTGGGGTATTTTAGGAGATATTTAAGTAAAAGGTGAGTATAAAGGTGAGGTATCAACCCAAAAGTAGCTTGTACAACGATATCTAGCAGTTCTGTTGGTGCAAAGGCTAACCATTGGGAAGACCCTGTGTTTGTAAAGCATGTTGGACTTGCAAGTATTAAAAGAATAATGTGATATTAGGCTGGAATTCTTTGGTGCTGGAACAATTTTGAGAATAATGTGATACTGTTAATATACTGGCTTTCTGCCATTGTGAGAAGGGACGAAGCTTGGCTAGCTCCAGGAGGAGCTCATTAAGCCATAGAAGAGTGTATTATGTAAGGCTTTTAACAGTAGTAGGTGCATCGACAGTAGTAGAAGCATCTCCCTCTGCATGTCTCATATTCGGTGCCAGGCCTGCCATGTGTATTCTTACTTGGCGTGCTTTGTCTATTTTTTCCACTACTGTGCAGTAAACCACTGACCAGGTGCTCCCTGTCATAAAGACCGGTCACTGCTGCTCTCCCTCCTTGTAGTTATCTGCAGGCAGCCTGTAGTGGGTAGACCTATTGGGTCCCTCCTACAGCTCTCCCCACATGGGCACTACAGTAATCATGTCATCATTATTTTAATAGTGGTTTGGGCTTGCAACAACAATTGTGCCGACAAAATAGATTTATATCCTTTGTGACTATATGTGAATGAACGTTTTTCTGCCCAGAGTTCACCTTTAACACTAATCCTGCAGGATGAGATTATGGATACTTACAGAAGGCAAAACAAGAACCAGACCTTTAAAACCTTATTATTCAAATTTCCTGCCACACATGTATATACCTTATAAACATACCTAAAAACAAACCGTGTCCTTAAGGGGACGGATTTATTTAATAAAGTCCAAATAAATCTCCAAGCAAATTGTAATTTCCCTGCTAACCCATCATGCACATTTATTTTTATCTTTCCTTGTCAAGAAACATATGCTCTCCTAACTTCATCATCCAGGTCCCTCGCCGTCACTGTTTCTGGGTGCAGGGGACCGCTAACCCAGCCCTGCAGATGTGCCCATACCTGGCAGTCCCTTTGCACTAACATCAGCACTACTGAATTCTTAAAGGAACCGCCAATGGACAGCCAATAGGAAGCGTCCACCTTATGCAGTCAGTGATGTGGGCACAGGAAGAAGGACCCCATCTCCTGTAAGAAAAAGAAGAGAGATGACTCGGGACTGGAGCTTAATGTAACTGTGGCTTTAGGTGGGTAAAAAGGTCAACCCTGCGCCATACCTACTGTATTGTTAAATAACTGGTCATATTTTAAAAATACATTTTTGAGCTTTGCTGGCTTATCAAGTCAAGGTCCACTTCTTCATAACATAATCACTTTTCATGTAATGAGATATACAGTATACAGTTTATATTTCTAGAATTTTCACTGTATCTACAGAGTGCAATAAAATATAAATAATGACTGATATATCATTATTTCAGTAAAAGCAAAGCAAGTGATAGCCTTGTTTTATATACATATAAGGTTAATTATTAGCAGCAATTTTGTATGACTAGCTGAGATACTAAGACATGCTTATAAAGATAAGATCCTTACCCTGCTCTAAACCTTGGACCATCCATCATCAAGTTGTTGCAGCTTACCTGTGACCTTTACATAACAGATAGCCTGGTGCCTTAACGTGAACCTTATATAACTGCCCGTCTGAGATCAAAGTTGAAGATTAGTGTAACTTTGGCAATGTATGCATGCTGGCTTCTATACGTTTCTGTAAATTTATGTTCTTTACAAAACTACCACATTTAGTATTAAGTTAAATTAGCCAATGGTAAGGCATCAGAAATCAAGCACCTGCAGATTGTGCTCTTGTATTGTCACCCCGTTACATGCTACCTTGGTGTAGACTACAATTGGCACATTATGCAGGCATGGTCCACCAATGCCACTGTCTAGAAGCTAATCCAAAGCAATGATGTACAGCTGACACTTGAGAAAGTGCATGTAGACAGGATGTGGCTACAATTGGCTGGAGAAGATCAGTAGCAATGAGATACAAAGAAGGATGAAAAAAGTAAGGTGAAACCAGTTATGACACACAGTGCATCAAGCAATTAAATATCATCCAGTTAGGGTTTACATCTACCGTTGTGTTAGTTTTGTGTCTAATTTCTAATAGCTTTGGGACAATAGAGTTGAGTTACTTAGCAAGGGAATGTGAACTTCCCTTATGTAAGTGAATGCAGTGAAGCTCTGCTGACTTCCATCATTCAATTATTTGCAAACAAAAATACTCTTTTTTTATTTTCCTTGCTACATTTTACCACATTTACCAAGCTAAGGGAAACTTCCACTGCAGGGTGCAAATGATCTTGTAAAGTGAACAGCCTATTTGCCTTCAGTGAATACAACCTCAATGTACTCCCTGCTCAAGGTCGGGAAGACATTAACCATGCATGCGCTGATTCTGTCTGGAACATCGGTCACACAACAGAGAATGTGCAGTAGCCTCCATGGTTATTATTTTTTGAGAGACATCTGACTGTCTATAGTTAGCCCATCGCTGAATCTCTGCTATAATCCAGTAGATCTTTTTAACATGAGGGATGAGCTTGAGTTTGACATGAACCAAGACTGTATGCCTGAATATGGGTCTGTTATGAATTTTAAGGGGGCCCCATGCTTTTTTTTTTAAGGGACAGTACACATTGGGTCGGCACTTCCCCAAAGGAATACTGTGTAGAGGTTACATATGTACCACTTTTTACTCATTCCCCCCAAAAATGTAAGAAGAATGGTTATCAGCTGGAAATTTTGCTTGAACTTATTATCCAATTGCTCTGCTCTGTAGATACATGATCTTTAATCTCTTATGTCATTTGAGTATGTACCTTTTTTGTGCTTCCCAAGATGACCCATGTCTATGTTATCTGTTCTTGTGACCCAATTTTTTGTTTGTTCTGTTGTTTCATTTTGTTGTTCTGTTTCTTGACTATGCAAAACTTAATAAAAAACGTTCCTGTTAAAAAAACAAAACAAATCACCCACATCCATATAAAAGTCTTTTAAAAATAAATAAATGCAGATAATGTGCCACAGTGTAAATCCAACATCAGTCACATACATTGTCCTCAATGTAGATCCAGCATCAATCACAATGACCCACCTCATTGATAACCCACTGCCTGACCATGTCCAACCTCCACATCAACCTGCCATTCTTGCCTTGCTGCACTACCGCCTCAAAGTGAGAAATCACCGGCCAGTTGGGTATCTTGGGAAATGTCATGGACCAAATATGGTGATAATCATATTTGTTCAATGATGTCATCCAGCATCCCCATCGGGTATGTGTACAAACAGAAGCCGACTGCGGATCTGTCATTTAGCGGTGGTAGTGTTTTTTGTTAATGTCTTTTTTAAAGGGTTAACACCTACTGTTCTGTAACTTCATGTGGAGCTTTAAGACATCACCCAAGCCTGTTATTTTAAGAATTTGTGTATTTTCAACATTGTTCAACATTGCCTTTTTTTTTAACTGTTTTTTTGCATTGGTTCATGTCCCCCATGGCAATGTCTAGCTACTTATGGCCTTCTTGAATGGCTTGCAAATTACCCTAGAAAAAAAATAGCAAGATTCTGCTCCCATAGACTTCAGTAGGGTTTGGCATTACGTTTGGGGTTCGCAGACTTCCTGCTTGATTTTCCCAACCTCCTGCGAACCGAGTCTTGCTTGGTTCGCTCATCCCTAGTTAACATAATGGCCACAGGCACATAAAGGAATTACTGTATTATCAAAGTTCTTTCCACCATCCTTAAGCGGAGAATACACCCCTTGTTATTTTTTAATTTGTCATGGAATTCCTGCTGCAGGAAGACAGTGTTTTACTTCTCAATATTTCCAAGAGGAAACAAGCCAGCTTACTATGTGGTATGACAAGCTTCATCGGCCAGATGACAGTACCTAGTGTGAATGCAATGGTTCACAGAACTGCACGGTCAGCACATGAAGGTGTTGGCCTGTACATTATTATGAGCTGATCAGGATGGCCATTCTCTGCTTGACTAGTTTCTGGAGAGAATGCATACCTATTATCTCTCACTAATCATTACATTGCAGTAAGGGAGCGTACAAGATAGAAATTAACTTTACATCAATGATTCACTTCAAACACAAGGAAATTAGCTTGATTCATTCATGCAATGATACAAGTAGAACTCTGAACACAGCCAAGTTTATAGTGACACTAAACTCAGGAGACAAATCTTAAAAATTAATTTAAGTATTTTAACTAATAACAAATATGTACCTTTTTTGTGTGTCACTCGGCTGCAGATACTCAAATCATCTCTGAATTGGTGCTGACACTGTCCTGCCTTCTGGAGGGTGGCTACTTTTGTTCCCCATGGTCCCTGTGTGTGTTGTAAAGTAGCCACCACTCCAAGCGCACTCCTGTGATTAACTACAATCTCAAATTAGTAAACTAAATGTGAGATTGTAGTCCATCACAGGAGCGAGAGATGATTTGATGATCCACAGCTGAGTAATACACAAATAAAATACATTTTTGTTAATAGTTAAGGTACTTAAATGTATTTTTAAGATTTGAATCCTGGGTAGTGTCACTGGGTATGAATCCTGGGTATGAACATATACTACTGCTGTAGTGTGTAAAAAGCATACCTGTAGACACAGATCTCTAGAAGGACCTCACAGGCCTAGGTATAGGGCAGGGACGTGCTGTCAGGGGAGGCAAGTGAAGCAGAGCCTTCCCTTAGTATTATGGAAAAAAAAAAAAGGTGTCAGCTTCAAGTCAGAGTGGCTTGCTACAGGTTACACGGCAGGGAAAGCCTCCCCACTGTGTAACCTGTCATGGACGGAACGCTGCCTGTTAATTACAGGCAGCGCTGCATCCGGCTTCCCCACTACTTGTGTAACCTAACTTGGTGAGGCAAGAGCTGTCACAGGATCTACTCTGTGTTAGAGGCATGAGCTCTGTGGGTGATTTGGACCAATGGCAAAGCGCTATTGGTCCAAGCTGTCCAATCAAAAAAAAAAGAAAAACATTGATCTCGATGCCTCACCAATGACGAGCAGGTGAGGGACAGGGAGGCTCCTCCCTTCCTCCCCACACAGCTTGGTTACCGAGCTGGGGGCAAGGCTTCGGCGGGATGGGGCGGAGCTTTGGCTGGACGGGGCAGAGCTTTGGCAGGCTGGGGGATGCCTCACCCAGCACGTCACTGGTATAGGGTAATGACATGCCATGGGCACAGTATACTGAGTCTTTTTTTTAAATGATGCGTTTATTAGCATATAGTCAAACATACATTTGGATACAGATCATTGGCAGATCATTACATTATAAACATTACTGCGCCTGCAGGCGAACAAAGCCATGCAGGTCACACGGGAGCAGACAAGAATACAATTCAGGGTCCTAGTATCAGATGGATATATGGACTACCTTAAGCTGCGGTTGGCAAGCATGGGCAACTCTCGTACTATATCACATGTCCCCCGAAGGACAGGGTCTGTCAGTTTGCACCCCCACGGAATACCCATGACCACCAACAGCTCTCCGGCTCACATCATGTATACTGTCTTATAAGGAGTCCTTTGACTCAACCAATTCCCCAATGACCCTGTATTCAAGATCCCAGGTCTTACCAATAACATAAGATATACTTAAACTTTTGAATTGAATTCGTATCTGGGCATTGCGTGGGATGTACCCACCCCTCTCACTCTGGGATCATGTCAGAGCCGTGTTGGTTGCTACGTACACCTTGCTTGGGAGAGATTGGGTGGGCTCCCACTTCGTGGCGGAATCTTCAATGCGCCTGCCGGTAGGGCCACCCCCGATGTGAGGGCGTTGACGGCCTCTAAAAAATGGGCAGTTGGGAGGACCGCGCCAAGGACTGCTTGTGACATGCCTCCAGACTATGGATTTGGTCCGTCAATTGGCCTATCCTGGCTTCTCTTTCCCTCTTCCGCCTCGCCCCGTGCCGTATAAGGACACCCCGTACCACACACTTGTGTGCCTCCCACACCATGGAGGGGCTAGGGACCGACACAGAGTTAGTGAGGAAGTATGCCCTGAGAACACTTTCAACTTCTGCCTTTATCAACGGGTCCTGAATTAGGGACTCATTCAGACGCCAGGCGGATATCGTGGACCGTGGCGGTAGCATGGCCATTTCCATATGAACGGGGGCGTGATCCGATAGAACTATATTATCTATGGATGCCGAGCTCAGGGACGGTAAGGCCTGGTGACTCACAAAGAAGAGGTCTATTCTGGAATACGTCTGATGCACCTGAGAGAAATACGTATAATCTCTGTCCCCGGGATGCAGGAACCGCCACGCATCCACCAACCGCAACACATGCAATGCAGCTTTCAGCTTTTTAAGGTATGCGTAGGATAGGTGCGAGGCCCCTCTGGAGACATCAAGCAAGGGATCCAGTGCAAAGTTGAAGTCGCCTCCTAGAATCAAAGTCCCGGCAGAAAATACAAGCAGTGAGGACACAACATGTCTCAAGAAGGTCAATTGGTCCGAGTTGGGCAGATACACATTAGCCAAGGTGACGACGGTCTGCCCGACTCGACCCTTGGCAAAAATGAATCTCCCTTCCAAGTCACGCTGAAGATCTATAAGAGTCCAAGGTACTGTGCTGGCTATCAGGATGCTAACCCCTTTGGATTTTGCCAAAGGAGATGAGGAGTGATACGCCTCAGGGAAATCCCTGTTGTGGAGACGTGGAACTTGCTGGGTCTTGAAGTGGGTCTCCTGTAGGAAAACCACTTGTGATCTAGAGCGTTTCAGGTCTGCCAGGAGTCGGGAGCATCTCTCTGGTATGTTTAAACCTCTGACATTAATCGAGGTGAATCTGAGCTCTTTGGCGCTCCCCCCACCCGGGGTGGGACCCCCAGGACCGGCCATGCCCGTTAGGGATTATAGAACCTCCCCCCCTTACCGCGGTACTAGGAAGGACCCTTGGCAGAACAGTAAGGCAACAAAAGTACACTAGTACAAAATCTCAAGTCTCTGTAACTTAAGTAAGTAAACAATAAGGTAAACAACGGAGTCATGCCGAATGAGGCCGGGACGGCCAGAAAGAGAGAAAGGGAAGAAATAAGATAAAATAAAAATAAACATACTCATTATACTGAGTCTTGTTTTATTTGCTTGTTTGTACCTTATGTAAGCTGACAAAAAAAATCACTAGGTTCACAGCACTTTGTATGATCATGGCAGGCATGCTTAAATGGACAGTATAGTGTACTTTGAGTAAGTGAATATTCTGTGTCCTTTGATCCGTGGTATTGTATTAAATGCAGTGACTTGTAGATTGCCCATTATACAATGGTAGATTAGTACCTTACTAATTACTTAACAACTGTAGAGCTAAGATGTTAGCTGCACAGAGAGTCCATTGATTTAAAGTATAATTAAAGTCTCTTATTTTTGGCATATATCTACTGCTACTACATGTTGCCTTTAATGTCACTTTAGGTTGGCTAATTCATAAACTTGCATTGTAAGAATGAGCAGTGCTGATGTATTTATGCATGGATACAAGGTAGAACTCCCTACACAACATGTTTGATAACATATAAGGTCTCTTTCTGCAATATAGAGCCTGCCTGCTCGCAGTTTATATTTCTTTAAGTTCATTTCTGCTTTGAGGGCCCTTTCACATCAATGCTGTACCACGCACCACACCTACCATGTGTTACAGTGCAGCAGGTACATTGCATTGCCATTGAATGACACCCCAAACGCACCTCCAGCCACAGTGCACGGTACCGCAATACTGTGTGTGGCGTTCTGGTTGAAAAAAATAGTGTATGCACCTCCCGACTGCAATGCGTTCGAGCACACTGCAACATGCAGTATCACAATACCATGCATTGCGGTGCAGTTGAAAAAAAGTAGTGCATGCAATACAATAAGTCAGGAGTGCCAGCCTTGTGGTTCTGGTTTACTTATAGAAATTATGAAGGCTGCTCACCTTTTGAAAAGGCACTAGATAGCTTTTCCCATAAATGTTGCGATGTGGTTGAGCTCGTTGTGGCCAGGAGGTGCATCTGGGGTGCGATTCAAATGAATAACAATGTAACGCACCTGCTGCACTGTAACACATGGTAGGTGAATTGCACGATACCGTGCATTCATTTAATGGAACCTTCCAGCATTCTTTCAAGCTGGCCAGTACGATAAACCCAAAAAACAAACAAATCTGTTTAACACTATAGGGGAAAACAGTTTTAGGTGCATACGTATGCAAATACACACATACACAACTTGCTGTGTCAAGGCATCCCTGGTAAGTGTGGTTACTGAGTTTCCTAT